>NC_060168.1:11565895-11678650 GCF_021292245.1 Micropterus dolomieu
AAATTGTTCTGCAGTTTCTTAATGTTTTGATTGATGAGCCTCATTGCCTCTGTGCTTAGAGGCCAGTTTTTGTTTTACGAATACAACTTGGCAGCCTTATCAGAGGTCTCACTAAAGTTCAGAGAAGTGTTGCGTCTGCAAGTACAGTATGTGCTTAAATATACACCAGTGAAGAACTGAATGCAGTTAGATGGTGAAGGACCAATATTTACAACAGCTTTGAATATTTTCAACACATTTCAATGCTTATTGTATAGATAACTGGCATTGTTACTGCATTTAAGACATTGTTGAGTTGTCTAATGTGATTACTTTTGTCATTACCACCTCGCCATAGAATCCCTATAATTGAACATGATTTACCTGCACCTGCTGCCTATCATTTAAAATAAGTTTAATGACAAGTTACACTCTCAAACTAATACATAACATATTTAAAAACATGATTTGGCACTTTATCAGTTATCTTTATATAATAGAACTTCAAGCAGCTTGGATGTACTGAGTAATGAAGATGCTTTGACTCTGTTTCAGAAACAAATCTTTAAATTCATTGGCTGATGTTCTTTGCAGCAAATAGAGCTGGTGGTTTTGATTCAGTAAACAGGCGGTTTATAGAGTGTGTTTTCACAGCACTGAGGATAAATAGCTGATGGGGTGGTGATTAGCAGTTAAACAGGCCTTTTAATCATAGCTGCGGTCTACTAGGAGACTGGCAGACTGTGGCAACTGTACCTCCAGACGACACTGCGAAGCCTGTTGACCAGCGGTTTGCTGCATTGTTTACATGGACAGAGGCCCCAGGATGTTGTGCTGTTTGAAACAAGCTGGTTTGTCTGTGCAGGACTTGTTCAGAAAATAATGTAGTCATCAGAAACAGTGTTGGAGAATAGACCAGTAAAACACACTGAGATATAAAATAAAAATGTTATGTAAAGCGATGAAGTATGGTGTGTGTGAGGTATTGTTTGGGCCTAGACTAGCAGTGAATTCATGTTTACATAAAGTCACCTTCTGTTGTTGCAGCTCTAAAATGCAAAACTGTGAGGTTTGAGTGCATGTTGGGTTTATTCAAATGCTGGCATCCTAGATAGCAGCTTGGTTGTGCTTCTGCCACTGATGATGACAGACAATTTTATTATGTTTTAACACCTAGTTTACCACATCCTGAGTGAAATGAGTCAATGTGAGAAACCTGATAACGTGATTGAGATAACCTGGTAATGTCAGCAGATATGAGAGTTGTGTTGTTATACTGCACACTAAACAAGTTTTAAAGAGAGCGCCAACCACCTGTCAGATGAGAGCAAAAATAACTTACAGGCGAACTACTACTACTACACATCCTCAGCAAACAGTTGATCACAGAACAAAAAAGACAGGACACAATATAAATGAAGATTTACCTTTCTTTGATTACTGATGTACCTTTGTCTAGTGGATACATGGATGTAATGCTTGTCTTTAGAAATAAAGACTAAATATTGAAATTTTTTGGGCCTCTTGTGGGTGGCTCAACAAGCTGTTCACACAACACTGACATATTATCATGTCACAATGTTGTTACAGCATATCTACAGTACATGCTGAAGTTTAGTAGGTACAATGTTTACTATCTTAGTTTAGTATGCTAAAATTAGTTGAATTAATTGAAATTTTGAAATGATGGTGGCACTAGAGGAAGGGTGAGAGGATCACCAAAAATCGTACCAGTTCATAATCTGGGAACCATGAATGTCTGGTAGAAATCCATCCAATAGTTGTTAATATATTTCATTTCTGGACCAAAGTGGTGGTGTGCCGAATATCCAACACGGTAAATTGGGATGCTTCAAATGCACACCTTTCTAATCAAATTATGTTGATGTTGACCCCAAGCCAACAAGTATGAAGCAACCACATCATTTAAAAAGGTATATCATTTGACAGCATGTTTACACATCCCTTCCTTTCATCTCTGAAAGAATTATCACCATGTCATTTTGCTAAACTGTAATGCGATGACGGTGCCTTGTGTGTTTTATATAGATATCAACTCCTAAGAGCGTTTCATTATTTTCTCTGCCAGACACAATTCAGGGTGACGAAATGTGCAGGAAAAACAAACGCTGACACAAAGTTTCATCAGCCTTAATTGAGTCAACAGGCAGCATCCCTTTGCCAGCCAAGAGCAAACTGCTGTGAAGTCTTAGTCTCTTTGAGCCCTGGTGGCATCTGCAGAGAAACAAGATACACTGGGTTAATGTGTTTTCTATGATGAATCACTTTGACCTGAGTTTGGTGTCAATCATTGTGAACATGTAGTTGATTAGGTGTAGTTGAAAGGTGATTTATGTGTTTTTTTATGATTACAAACACATAGGTTCACATACAGAGTGCTTTCTAGACTATATTCACTAGAGACGGTAATGCATTAAGAATTTGCCAAAGATTTGCCTACTAAAATTACCCTTGCCTAAAGTCTTATCAGCCTATAGATCACAGATAAGGTGTTTTTTTTTATCAAGGTACAACACATGATGTGGAAAGGCTCCACTCTCACTCCCTGCAGACGTTGATTGTGCTTGTGTGTACAGGGGTTGGAGACAGAATGCACAAGTGGCTTTCGCGTGTAGAGGAAGCTAAGGACACAGTTTCCTTTATGTACTCTACTTTCTGCACACATGTTTTTAGTACACTTGCATGGCTAACAATGTTCATGTTGGAATGGATTTAAGCAAGATGCTCTATCAACTGGCTCAAGCAGCACCAATGGCTGCATATTAGCGCATGGTAAAGGATTCCAGTTAGCAGAAGTTGCTGTTACTTCCTCATTGCTTAAACTATGCAGCGCTGAGCCTAAATAGCCACACAGCAGCACACTTACTTGTATGTGTAATATTTCTCTCCCTTGTGATCTCAATCATATGATGACAAATATTTCCCTTGTGTTAATGAGTGCTGAAGATGCACAAGTGTGACTTCATGAAGCCGCGGGTCATTTTCAGGAAGCAGTTTTGAATGATACATTTGTGGTTGGCTGTTTGCAGTAAATGTGTGTCAAAGTTGAAAAAGTTTTGACATTCTATATGCCTGTAATTTGTTGTGGTGAGATGGGGATTTACTGTAGCCGCAGTGCTTTCGTCAGGGAGGGGATTAGTGAGTCGTTTGTTTTGGCTTTTTTAATATTATAAACAGACTTGCTGCAAACAGCAACGTGTGGAAACACAACAAAGTGCTGAAAGAACCATCAACTAACCATGAAGTAATGATTGCACTCACAGAGGCGCCCAAAGAAACAATAAGGTGAAAACACAGCTGACCACCTCCAGCATCCCAAGAGATATAAATACTCTCTCAGACTAATGCTGGTTTCCCCTTTGTCCTCCAAGTTGCATTAAAATAAATTGAAGACATTATTATATTTGCATTCAGTAGCCATGTCATACTTCAAAACTAAAATTAAAATGTTGCGTAATTAGGGTTATTGTGTATAATATTGTTACCTCAGTTTAATTGTGATAGCCATTATGTCCTAATCAGTTCCCACCATCCTTGTCAGAGTACAAGTTGTGACACTGATTAAACCTTAATTTAGATTAGCTTCAGGGGGCACAACTGATGATAATCTTCTTCCCTATGCTTTTCACTGTTATATTGTTACAGTTATACAGTTATGCGCTACATTCATACATTGAAGACTGAAGTTCAAGAAAGTACACCCTAACCACCACACTCCAGTAAATAAACAGCTCTGGGAGTGGTGGGTGTCAGCTTTATAACACAGGACTCCTCTGAAGGCATGCGGGCCAAAATGCACCCCAAATAAACTCCTCTCCTTAGATTTAGGAAAACATCTTAAGAGCTCATTTTGCTTTTAGCTGTAATCTGTCCTACCCTATACTTATAACGACATTAAACATCAGTTATCTTGGAGTTGTCCGTGGTTGTGCCTTTCTTTTTTTATGGGTAGTTTATTTTGACTGTCTCCAGATGAAATATTGATTCAGTCTTGATTGGCCTGTGATGGCTACAGTGAAAAAAGTCTGTGGGTTGCTGTGTGTAGCAGTAGTTAGTATGTTTGACTCCGCTTTGAACATGATGAAGCATGTCCTGGAAACAACGCTATTGGCTAAAATAGACTCAAACTTCACATTGTAAAATTGTGTGGAAGGTTATATGACTATTTCAAATGTAAGACAAGCAAGTTGTTAACTGAGATTTTGTATTGAGGAATATTCAGCATGATTTGTAAGTGTCTGCATCCTGTGAAGATTATACAGACTAGATTAACGGTATTGAAAGAAGCTTTTTTTCCTGATTTAGACTCCTAAGTATGTGAGGATCTTTATTAAAAAAACACAGTGTTGATGTTCACAAAAACAAAACACTTTACAGTTGTAGACTGTACCTTTATGTGTGAATATGTGTGTGCACGCGTACTCTACACTGTTGCTAGCAGAACTAATGCAGGGGAAGAGAGGTGGAACGGAGAGCAGTGCTAATTGGTGTTTGAGGCGATCAATGTGAGCTGAGGGCTGTAGCCCTCTGGTCTGGAGCTGCTCTGCCCCGTACTGAGATACTCTGACTCTGTAACCTATGCTTGGATGGTCAGGTTTCGCCACCTCTTCTGTAACTTTCCTTGTATTTCTTCCCCCACAATGGGAGACAGACCAGTGGACCGCAGTGCACTATTTGGGCCTGGTTACTGGAGGAAGATCATAGAGGGCCTCAAATTGTTGATCAGACTACCTCTGGTTATATGCTGATGTACTAAACTAGCTAATTAAGCTCACACATCAATACGCCTATTTTATGGATGATAATATAACGAAGAAGTGAAAACTGCTGCTTCTTCTTGCCCTAATGTACATTTGTGCTGCATATTATTAACCTTGCTTTTGCTACCACTGTAATTTCAACTGCAATAGCCCAAACCACTACTGCATCTACTACTGCTAGTGTTACTATTTAAACTATTGATATTACTGATTCTGTTAACCCGCTGATTTTAACATGCCTCTCGACAAGAAATTGGACCAACTCATCACCTGTCTTACACTTGAATTTAACTTCTCTCTTTAACCCTTCTCTGCATAGATCCACAGAGCGTTTACGTGTCTTCACATGAGGGTATGTCCCGCGTTAACTGCTTTGACTTTATAAGAGTCTGATTTGGATTCTGTAATGATACAGTGTAGTCAATGTAAATTACAAATTACTGATTTAAAGCAATTTTAAACAGTATGTGATCAGCAAGTTTAACATTGTTTTCTTGTTATCAAGAATATAAAATGTAACATCATGATATGGTCAGCAATGCTTACCATTAATTTTTTGATACATTGTGATTTTTAAAAATAAAAACTTACAGTTTCATTGTTTTTCCAACTTTACCACTACCATTATACACTTATAACCAATCGCCTTGCTGTACATTACCCCCTTAACTAGATTTTCCCAGCTAATCGGATTCTGCAGAAATGTCGTTGTTGATATTAGCCTATGGGTAAATGTTCCCAACAATTCTTGGTCTCCTAAATTCTTCTGTTTGTTTAAATTTCAAACATATGCACACACTCACACCCACCCGTCCATGCACTCCATAAACCTATCTATAGGAAGCACGCTGAAACAACAGATAGGCCCCAGATTTGCATGTGTTTACGGGAGAGTGAGCTCATGCTGTGTGAGCACTTTGCTTCATATGGAGATTAATAATGTTGATGTAGTGTGGAGTCGAGCCCCTGATGCCGCTGTAATTTAGCTGATTACAGAGAGGACACCGTCCCTCTGAGGGCTGATCACAGAGCTCTGAACAGCAAACTCCGGTCACTTCACCGGTGGCCTTTGTATGTGTGGGCATCTGTATATGAGAGAGACACACACAGTGGACAAGGAGCCAGAGATGAGTGTATATAGAAACACGGAGCAGAGTGTAGGACACAGCATGCAATAAGCACATTAATTTTCCATCAGCTGCTGTCTCTTTTCTTGGCTGAATGAACACTAAATCTCACTCAGAATTACATTAAACCTTCTGATGTTCATCATCAGTTTTAACATCCATGGCCTTTTTGGCTGGTTTTCAGGAAATTGCATTGCCTCATCCCATCAGTGAGAGCCCATGTTTAGGAAGGCTAGAGCTGCTGTTGTACTTCTCATGATATTTCCTAATACTCTGCAGCTCTACAGGTATGAGCTTCAAACAGGCACGAGACGTCTCTGTCTCCACCGACTGGGACTAATCGCAGCGGGCGCCACACACCTCAGGAAGGTAGCAATTTTCCATCATTACCGTTAAATCCTGCTTAAAAGAACCGGATTCCACAGACCTAATTACAAGGTGTTAATAATAACAATGTAATGACAGTCATTTTAAAGCCTGCCTAAAACCATAATCCATCTCCCGACTGACTCTCACATTTAAGAGTGTGGTTGCTGTAATATCTGAAATTTAAAAGCACCATGATTGTTATTGATTACCATTGTGATTACTTCCACAACTGGTGAGTCAGGCCTTGCGAGTTAAGGCATGAATTAGGAGCTCTGTCAGCTTTTGTTAAGTGGAAATACAGCTCTTCAGCTGTCACACTGATGCTTTTCATCCTGGAGCTGCTGATGATCGGAGACAAGCCCAGGAAAATCCACCAGCCTAATTGCAGGATGGAGGAGAGTTTAGCAGATGGGATTTACTTATTTTAGTAGGGTTCTTTTCCCCACAAAATACCAGGCTTCAATCTCATCCAAAATTCGTATTAAGTCTTACTAACAGCATTAATTCAGGACATAAAGCAGGATTTTCCCGCACGTCCATTGTCAGCTAAGGGTCTACAGTTTGCACAGTGAATAAAACACTGTCTGTTACTGTCAGTAATTATGTTAAAACCTTGTGGGCTATTTTCAAGAAACAATCTTCTCCGTGCGTGCACTGCAGCTGATTGGGGGTGTGGCGCCACAATGATCCCGTCGCCCCAAACCCAGCGTCCAATCACAAGTCTTCCCCCAACCGCGGGATGAGGACGCATCATTGGCTGAAAGTTCGGCGTTGCCTCCCAAAAGTTTTTCCAACATCAATTTTATCAACTTTGTCTCAACTTCCTCCAAGTGCGAATTCCTCAACGCGTGGACGCTGCGTGCACTCCGTGACAAAAAGGTATGTGTTTTCTGGGTTGGAATTAGATATCGATTGCGCCCCCCCCCCCTACAGAAAGAGAGCATGTCTTCCCCTGGAGACTGGAGGGACGAGTTTTCAGCAGACGAGGATGAACTGCGCCTGAAGAAGCGCACGGCGCAGGTGTCCTGCCTGCCTTTCAGCGTGGAGGCGCTCATGTCGGACAGGAGGCCGCTGAGTGCGACGGACAGGGAAGAGGGAGATGACTCGTGCATGGACGATCAGGCGCACAGTCCGGATGAGTTCTCCCAACAAATACGGTCTATCAAATCAGAGCCGTCGGAACGAGGGGACTGTGCGTCTTGGATATCCAGCCCCATTAAGATGTCATCACCAGCCCGTAAGTGATCCAGGGTAATGTCTTGAAAGATGTATTTATACGGATTTGCTGTTAAATAATGCTTTGTGTAATCGTTTTACGGATCTGAGTGCTTTAATCACCCCAGAACGGATCCAATCTAGCATGTTTTATAAATGAAAAGTCTAGGGGTAGAAATCCATGTTCAGAGTTGGCTCTTTTTAAGAGGAGATGGCCATTATCCATTACTTTTTCTCTCACATTTTTCCTTATTTGCTTGTTTAATCTATTTTTTAATCTGATTATTTTTATAATGAATAGATTGAGTCTGCCCTTCACAATTCCCCAGGTGAAGGTCAACAGTCCAGAAGCCAAAGATAATTTTTAAAATAGCAGCAAACAAACATTTTTAGAAGCAGGAAAGCATTTTTTCTTGACAAATTTAATCAATTTATTATCAAAATTGTGTGAATAATTTTCTGTCAGTCGACTAATTGAATAATCGACTGATTGTTTCAGGCCTTATTCAGTTATTTAACTGATTTTTGTCATGTCCTGTAGCGCAGCTCAGTCCAGCCATCTGCCCCTTGAGGAAGCACAAAACCAACCGCAAGCCTCGCACTCCCTTCACCACCACGCAGCTCCTGGCCCTGGAGCGGAAGTTTCGTCAGAAGCAGTACCTGTCCATCGCCGAGCGGGCCGAGTTCTCCTCCTCTCTGTCGCTGTCCGAGACCCAGGTCAAGATCTGGTTCCAAAACAGACGAGCCAAAGCCAAGAGACTTCAGGAGGCCGAATTGGAGAAACTCAAAGTAACAGCTGGCATTGGGCCCAAAGCTGTATTCCACCCAGGCTTCGGTTTTCCCCTTAGTGTCAACCTGCAGGCTGGATCAGCAGCACTCTACGGACTGGGCTGCTCATACGGCCGCAGCCCCATTCTCCCCGCTGCACATCTGGCTATGTACGCCTCACAGGTCGGCCACAGCCTGTTCCACCTCTCCTGAGAGGAAGCAGCATTATACAGTGCTGTGAATCTGGATATCTGTGCTAAAAAAAACAAACGAGAGGTTGAGAGTGTATCGTGAAGTCATGCACTTTATAAAAGACTTCAGGACCTGAAGTGGAGCTGAAGCTTCAAGGTCTTCACTGGTCTTTAGTTACAAGGAGAATTTATAAAGTTCTTTTACTGTTTGCAAGAGACTATGGAAGGACAAGGATACAGCATCTCAAAGATCCTTCATTTCTGTTTGCCAACGCTGATTCAGCAGGGGTCAAAAGATAATGAATGGAATATTGATCAGGCCATGTGTAATTTGTCCTGAATAGCAGATTGCATTTATTGTAGCCTTTTTGATAAATTTTTTTCTACTCTTTTTGTTTTTCCTGGATGATTCCAGCTTTGGGAATATTATTTTTCACTTCTTAGCCTTGAATATGCAGGGGTATTTTATATTGTACTCCTCCTAGAAAAACAATTGTGACAGTAACAGTTTGGCCTGTTCAAGTGCGTGCTTACTTAAAAGCTAAACATTCACAAGTGACACACATTTATTTATGGTATCTCTTAGATTCATTTATATCATGATGCATATCTTCATTAAAATTTTATATTTTTGTTTGATGTTACATTAAAGCTTGTAATTAACCTACTCTTTTGTTCTTTTGCTTGTTTGTGACATACATACAAAGTGATTGATCACCTCATTTACCCGGTGAGCTAACTTGAATGCAGTTGTCTAGAGATACACTCCCTTTTAATGGGTGTTTCAGCTCTCCACTTAAGTCTGGTGGCTCTACTGCTTCTGACTGCCAGCTGTTCTTGTGAGCTATGTTTTTCCCCCACAAATTCTCAGTTAGAAAATGCCATACAGATGATGCCGGGAAGTCTCTTGATCAGATCTCAGGCGAACAGACTGGAGATCTGTTGGATCTGCCCTCCTAGTAAGGGCTGATTCTGAGGCATTTCCCTCCTCTTGCAGCACCCCTCAGATAAATTGTTTTGTTGACAATTGGTGTTATGGAGCACCGGTTGGTAATTCTGTGAAAAAGACCAATGCAGCATACTGGATTTTTAACTCTTGATCAGAAATGGTTTAGTTTCATCCTGGACAAAAGTGACTGCTCATTTGTGTGTTCGCCTGCTCTAGTTTGGATGTATTGCTTAAGGAGAAAAAAGGTGCCATTTTTAAGCTTAGAGCGTATGGAGTCTGACTCATGTAGAAAACAACCCATTTGTGTTTTGCATTATATAAGCTGCTTAGTTGTCCTAAGTATAATAACAGTAAATCATTTTGGCTTAATGTCAGTGTAGCAGTCTTAAATGCGTGTATTAAATGTAGAGGGAGTTGCTGTGTGATTTTGCTCTTAAGCTGAATTCAAACTGAAATGTTCCAGGGAAGCTATGTCTTTATGTAAGTTGTAAATACAAGGTTTGGCTTGAGGAAAACGACCTACATGTTGCAGCTCAAACAAAGTTTCATCTGACTGTTCATCGTCATCGTCAAACTGTACGTTTCAAAAGTACTTTTGAAGTAAGGAAGCTGTGAGTGACGGACCAAAACATGTTAGTTGAACCACTAAACTATTTAGCTTAGTAATCTGCTTTAGAGCTTTACCAGTGGAGACTGAAAGCATGGTATAAAAGTGTGTGGCTTTCTGCACCTCACATGTATGAAGGAGAACAAGCTACTATTGTACAGGCGGATGTTTAACTGGGTGGCCCGAGTGAGGAGGTGTTGCACTCTTTAATGAATATTTAGCTAGCCAAATTTCCTCTAAAGATGTGAAATTATGTTTGCAGTAGTGAACCTTTTCTGCAAATAGCACATCTCACATTGCTTTAATTGCAAACATGTGTTTTCATATTGCTCTTGGAAATCGCAGAAGTTGAGATTTAAACGTTTGATGTGAGCTGTATTTTTAAACGGTATACTTTAAATGAACTCTGTCTCTCTGTGTGAACTTTGTAACACAGCATTATACCAGGTTGTCCCTTTGCAGTCCCTGGTTTAATTGCCCTTGTCCCTGAATTCTGACTTCAAAACTCTGTGAAATTATATGTGTAGACTCCGTGATAACAGCACAGGCCATTATACGGTCTCTCTTTCTCTCCCCTTCTGCAATCTTGGGGAAAGCTTGTTACCATTAGCACATATTTCACAGTCCATTTGCTCTCCTTCATTTTGAAATTAACCCGGCATTAAGCTTATAGTGAGGTCTCTAATGGCTACGATTGCCCAGTTTCAGATATTTCAGTGTGAAACATTAGTGGAGGAAATGATCGCAGCCCAGCTGATGTCTGATTAAGTTAAAAAGTGAGATTGGGTCTCATAATAATTAAATACATAAATATAAAACCATGTAAAATCAAAATTTGACACATTTGACAAAGAGTGACCTGAGAAGTTATTTAAATACTGACTGAGCTAATTTGAGTTTCACAGGTATTACAGGTCATGCACACTTTATATCCTAAGCTGTTAGAGCGAGGGGTCCAGAAGAGCTCATAGAGGCTTAAATGACAGGTCCACATTATTTTCAAGTCTATCTTAATACAACATTCACATGCCCATATGTCCATTGAAACAGTGTTTGGTTGCTGTAATCATTCCTCCTCTCCATACTGGCCGTGACTGAGATTCCTTTCTAATTTGATGTGGGGGACAAAATCCACAGTCCTCGTTCTGTGCAAGAATGCTTTCTAAAGTTCAGCTGGTGAATGAAGTGCATATCTTCCACAGTTACTGTCCTTTTTGTAGCATATCCCCTCTCTGTGTTTCCCTGGACAGTGTTTTCTTGCTCCAGTAACTTAAAGAGGAAATGGTGTTCTATGTGACTATATTTTTGCATAGTACAGGGACTGGATTTTGTCCCTCTCTTCCTTACATTGTAATCTTAGGAGGCAATCGCTTCAGGGCCAGCATGGGTGGACACGAGGAACCCTGATGTTGTGTATTGCTTTAGACAGACATGACAAAAATGTAAACCTATCCTATAAAAAAGGCTTCTTTTTGCATTTATTTTCACCATTATGTTGTGCGAAAGAACTTAATTGTTACTGATCTGTTCCATCTAATTAAAAAATCTTACATGTTCTATTTATTAACTTGTAAATAGATTTTGAGAAATAAGATATCATGAGCATGTCACTACATAAGCCTCGTTCCTAACTTAAAGATCTTGTGCTTCTGTCAGAAATCCACTAGGTGTAGCAGCTTCCCATCTGTTGCTGTTGCACTCATTTCGATAAGGCCATGCAGTCATGACTACTTTCATATTAATAGACTTATTCCTGGCATTTAAAAAGACATTTCAGAACACTTTAGGTAACAACATATCGTCTTAGATAGAGATTTACATGTTATCTAACCTGCAGCTTACAGGCTCTTAGATAATGTCACTTTAATTCATCATGAGTGCCTTAGTGAATAAAAGATGAAAGTCTTATGCGCCATTGTGCCGTTGTTAAATGGCACGAGTCTGGGGATTGGGGATTTCTAGAGTTCAGTGTTGCAGGGACAGAATCATTTGGGTGCTTATACACGCATCATTGCAAAGCAGTGTTGCACCAGTTCTACACAGATTGAATCTGATTGAGAATAAGTGCAGGGAAATATTGTGTCGTTCTCCTTCCCTGCCTCCTCTCCTCTCTTTATTGTGATAAAAGCAGGTATTCACAATAATATGCAGCTGTCTTTTTACTTCTATCATGCTGGCATTTCATTAAACATGACTGCACATCATTTATGAATCCATTAAATCTGTGTTTAGGGCAAAACAAACCCGGTCTTCTCCTGTCCTAGCCTGTTAGGCAAAACTGAGATCCAGAGGAACATTTCACCATCTAACAAAGCTGAGATACAATACGCGCTTCACTGCACAGCAGAGAAACACACAAATTTAAGGGAACCCTTCTCACGAGGGTGGCGGTAATGTGAGATGTGACAAATAAAAGAGGGGTGGGGTGGGTGAGAGTGAGAGGACTTTTTTTATTTAGTCCACAAACCTCACAGGCAAAGAGGAGTGAAAACTGACATTTGTGTTCGAAGTGCTGTAATTAGAGGACAGGCTTTCATCTCTCCTTCAAAGCTGTGGAGCAGGTGTGCTTCCGTGAACAATCCCTGCTCTATCCGCCATCTCTCCATCTCCACGCGACTTCTGCATCTGTGAACACCTTTTGTTTTTCTTTCAGTCTCCGTTTTAATTCTGACTCCTTATTTTTCATGTTGCATGAAAGGTAGGAGGGTCCTGGGTGCCTAATCATATTGTGTTTTTGATTACACATCCAGTCAACCTTCATCCCTTTGCAGTTAAGTCAATTTGTGTTGCTGATTAACTTATAATAGCAAAAGAGCACAAACTGTGGCGCCAGGCTTGGATACAGTAACAAGTTGGCAGATTCCTCACTGGGAGATCTTGATCTTAACTGGAAACACGCATGCTCAAACACGCACACGGAGGCAGACCTCGTCCTCTACTCTCAGAGTAATCCCACCTCTAGCAGTTTCTGTCTTTTGTTTAGTCCTTTCATCTGGTTTCCAAGAGACATTTGCCTCAATCTGGTCGGCTGAACAACATGACCTATTTAAGCATAAAGACACACCTAAAAGCTTTGGCTTTGAGGTTATCAGACAGAGAGCTTTCTCTGGGGTTATGGCTGTTTTTTTTGTTTGTTTTTTAAAGATCTGGGGCACCGATGGCAACAAGGGGAAGAAGTCATCACAGAAATGAGAACAATACACTCCAGGAAATGTTTTATTTGTTGTAATGTTTCAGGCTTGAAATACACATAATGTTTTTTCTTCGTCTCTCTCACCCTGTGTGTTTTTCTGTCTCTTTCTCTCTCAACCCCTGTGGAATTTTCTTTATTTCCCAGGGTGTTATTGTAGAAAAACTTCCTGTTCTCACCCCCTACAAAGCAGCAGCCTAGTATGTTTCTACTCCTGTGGAGCTCTGATGCACATTCGAAGACCTGAGATGAACACATCTGGCGCTCAGCATTGCTGTTACTGTTTACAGTATTATATATTCAGTACATTTTGTCCTCTTTTCTCCAGATATGTTTCATCCTAAGCACACAAAGTACTATACCTGTAACATTAGATCTTGTTATATGTTCTGAATTGACTCTTCCGGAGAGGACACACCAATGTCAAGTGAATTAGCATCTGGCTGTGACATCCCACATACATGGGAGGTGTATATCCTCTGTTCGAGTCTTTTCAGAGCAGTGCCATCTGTAGCCTTCACCATTGTCCCTGTCTCCTCACAGATCTGTGCGTCCGCTCTGTCTCCTGAGATCCTATGAGTCACCATTCTCCCCCATGGCCTCTATTGTGCTGAAGGAGACCTCCCTCCCACACTTTCTGGTAACTTAATAATACACTCGCTGACATGAGATATGCACTCAGATACATACTAGAAGACTGACTTGCAAAAACACATGCAATAGGAATTAAATTCCACAAAAAAAAGAAAAAAGTTACCATAAATATGGGAAAGAGAAACTGTTTTGTAACTCGTGTTTGCATTTTTGTTTGACAAGCTGTTGAGGAAATCAGATGGGGGCCTCTTAGTTCCCTTCTACTCTGAATCTGAAGTACACTTTCCCATACATGTTATTAAGGTTCTTCTGTGAAGATGTTTATCTTTTCTTTAGTTGATAAAAGAATTAAAGATAAGTCTGCTAGCTTTATCTATAATGTGTTGGTTTTATGTGACGTTAACAGACTTCAGAATCCAGCTTGAAAAAATATTTTTGCCTATGTGGTCCATAATTTGACTGTGGTAAAACTTAATGAATGGACATGTGCACATTTACCAGGTTTAATACTGGTAAATATGCTCTAGAAGCCATTCTTATATGCAAAGTATATAATTTAGCAAAGCTGGCTTGGCCCCCTGTCTGGTCACATACGGAATTATTGATAAACCTTTGAATACAAATCCCCCCCCCGTCAGTCACGCTAACAGCTCTGTAATGTCCATTGGTTGGTCCATCATTTTGGTCCAGACAGAAATATGTCAACATCTATTGGATGGGTTTCCATGAAACTTGCAGATACATTCATTGTTCCCAGGATGAATCTTGACTTTGGTGATCCCCAGGGCCCAGTTGTTCAAAAGTAATCTGATTGGATTTCGGCTATCGGATTGGATCAAATCTTGAAAATGGGTTGTTCAAAAGAAAAAAAGTATTCTGAAACTGGATCAGATCACCTTATCCAATCCTGGTTTTGGTTCTGGATCAAACCTTCAGTTTGTGTTGTTTGATCCAAAAAATCAGGATTATCCTGATCCCAAGAGAAGGGTGGATTTGGGGTGGATTTTAGGAACAATATGTAATCCAACTTCAAAATTTGGCAAATTATACAACATTTTTACCATGTAGGAGCCTATATATACTCATTTATTTATATTTTGCACTTGATTTGTTTACACTTTACAATGGTAAAGTCGATAAAGTAGACATTACATATTAAGCCTTTCAGTACAGTAAAGTAAAAAATAAGGATTTTGTCCCCATAAAATAAACCCACAAACAGCTGTCAATATCAAACTAAAATATAAAAAACAATGTAATTAGCTGTCACTTATCACTGAACATTAATAACAATGCACAATCATCAGACGTGAAACAGTCAAAAGTAGCTCCTGCCAATTGCATCCCTTATTGCAGGTCTCTTTGAAGAACTCTGAACATTCTTTATTTTGTTACTGGACATTTAGCGTTTTTATGATTTACAACACATGCTCAAAATATCTACAATGTATCTGTGAATAATGTATATTTGTTTGTTTTTCTTGGATTTGTTGTGGGTCAAATGGGTGTTCTGTCTGTTTAAAGAAATTGAAGAAAAAGAAATTGGGCCCTGGGCCCAGTTGTTCAAAAAGTTTAACCTTGATCAGAATGATCCAGATTTGGAAATCCCATGTTTTGCTAGCCAGGATCACGTAACCCCTCTTACTTTTGTGCTGTTTTTTCAAAGCAGCATTGTATTGGATCTCCCTGATCCAGATATAAACTTTCAGGATTAACAAATCTGGATTTCCAGTGCTCTAAATGGCACTACATATCACAATGTAGCCTGTTAATGACATAAAGACCAACAGGTAGAACAGCCAGCGTGGAGTCACTTTTATTTGAAGAGACAGAAAATGCACAATAAAACAACACAAACATTTCCTTCCATTTTTAATTTCTTTAAACAGACAGAACCCCCATCTGACCCACAACAAATCCAAGAAAAACAAACAAATATGCATCATTCACAGATACACTGTGGATATTTTGACCATGTGTTGTCCAATAGTTAAAATGAAGATCATTCAGAGTTCGGAGGGCAGCTTTTAGGTGGCGATCTCAGAATGAGGGACTGAATGGACCTGCAATAAGAGATGCAATTGTCAGAAACTACTTTTGACTGGTTCACTTCTGATGATTGTGCCTTTGTAATTAATGTACAGTAATAAGTGACAGCTGAAATTAAGGTCATTATTTTTTTGATATGGACAGCTGTTTGGGGGATTTTTTTTAGCTTTACTGTACTGAATGGCTTATAGGTAGTGTCTACTTTATCTACTTTATCACTGTAAAGTTTAAACATATCAAGTGCAAAATAGAAATAAATGTGTATATAAGTTCCTACATGATAAAGAGGTTATATTATTTGGAACATTTTAAACATTTTTTGACATTTTGTTCCTAAAATCCACCCTGAATCCACCCTTCTCTTGGGATCAGCATAATCCTGATTTTTTTAAATCAAAGGAATCACAATTCTACTAAAATGTTGTGAACAACAGAAACTGAGGGTTTGATCCAGATCAAAACCAAGACTGGATTAAGTGATCTGATCCGATTTCAGAATTCTTTTTTTTCTTTTGAACAACCCATTTTCGAGATTTGATCCAATCCAATAGCCGAAAACCGATCAGATTACTTTTGATCAACTGCGCCCTGGTTTTTAATCTAGTGCCACCAGCAGGTCAAAGCTTTTACTTATTCTGCAAAATATCTCATCAGCCACTAGATTTATTGGCAGACATTTTGTACATTCATGATTCCCAGACAATCCATCCTAATAGATTGTCTTCATGCTGCGCAGCACTGACTTAACGTGATGCGTGCTGGAATTAATATAAATCACGCTGGTTAGAAATTGTGTCCGACTTTCACCGGCGCTGCAAAACATCACCATGTCACATGACATTAAAACATCGCAGGAGCAAGGCGGCTACAGGCGCCGAGTCCGGCGGCAGCAGTTGCTTTTTTTCCAGCTGCACAAAGCTGGAACCACATTTTGCCTGATTTTTCTGTACAAATGCTGCAAGATCAGTCATTGATCTCAGCTCACAGTAAGCTCAGGCAGGTAGAATATGTCCGACTTGACGGCGCCGTTTTATTCCCCCACCCCTGCAGCTCACGTTAGACTATCAAGTCGGCAGAAGTCAGCCGCAGGTGACTCCCTGACTTTCCTCTAGAGCCTCCATGAGGTTAACATATATGGATTTTGAATAAAAGGTCTCCAGAACTGATGGACTGCCAAGTTTCTTTCTTGGGTGTACTTAAAACTGGTTTAATATAACTTCACTGTTTATTTGTTGATTAGGCTTATGAAGCATGTCTGCAACACTAACCAGATCATGTGATAATGTCTTTGTGCTTTTAGTAAGCCCTTTACAAGCCAATAACCAGTTGACACAATGCTGATCAGTAGCCTACTGCTGATAATGTCTAAATGTCTGCAAAATAATGACATTCTCTGTATGTAATAGCTGTAGCCTACTTTGTGCTAATTAGCGAGTGTTAGCATGCTAATGTAACTGGTAGTCCCAGAGAGGCGGACACGCTGACAAGGAGGCCAAAATCCATGGGCCCTGGCGTCGGTCGCCAGTGTGTCTCTTAAGGTGTCGGGGAGTTTACTCACAGCACAGCCTCGCTGGCTTCCGTCACACTAACACGCTAAAGTACGATCGTAAACGTTCCACTTGCTAAATATTGTCACTGTGATCATGTGACCATGCTGATGTTAGCATTTAGCTGAAAGCACCACTGTTGTTTAGCCTCCGAGCCAATAGTGTGACACTGTGTTTTTTTTGCGGGCGTACCTTTTTGATATATCTAAAGACAATGTGAGAGTATAAGCTTATTAAATCACAGCTAATTCATGCAGTTCATAATTGTAATGAATTTTGTTATCCTGTGTAAAGACACTGATGCGTTTGCCACAGACTTATACGCAGCTGAAGAGAGATCTGCCCACTAGCAAGTAGGCTTTGCTGCTGAATGAGAATTCCTAGAAAGTCCTTCTTGTCATGCACTAGAGCTGTGACACGGGGAGGGTCCTGGGATCAAGCCCCCAAGCATCCACCCCGCTGCAGTGTCCTTGACCAACACACTGAATTCCTACCAGCCGCAGGGAGGCTGTTCTGCATTCGACCCCGACCTTTGATGTCTGCGTGGAGTAGCAGCTGGGAAAAGAGGTTTTTCCTATGGGAGTCATATTACATTGTTACATGCACAGTAAGCCCTAAAGTGGCTTATAGCAGGTTAGACGGGTTACAGCAGCATTTGGTCAGCTGGCGAATTGTGAGTGTTTTTTTTTCTCTTCAGCTCATTGCTTTATTTCCTGTCATGTGGCTGATGTATGAGTGCAGAGGACAGATGGCTGTACAAGTGGTGTGCTCTTTTCCTGGTCTGTTAAAATAAAATCAAGAAACAATCTGTGAGGCCACAGAATAACCGTCAACTGTCCTCTCTTGTCTAAGTGTCTCTCTCAATGATATATCACTGCAGGTGAGGGAAACAGCCTGAATTTTCTGATGGCTGGAGTGTGACGCTCAATTAAACTGTTATGTGGCAGAAACAGAGGTGGTAAAATGTTTTTTGGTTCTCTGACAACGACCAAATAAAGGATCCAAAATCCTTGTTCCCACAGTCTCCCAACTGGTTCTCTTGTGTGTGTGTGTGTGTGTGTGTGTGTGTGTGTGTGTGTGTGTGTGTGTGTGTGTGTGCATGTGAGCGCGTTTGCATCTGCTTATGCTCGTGTGGTCTCGTCTGAACTTTCCAGAGGATAAAAGAGGTTCCTGCAGTGCTCCCTTCTTAAAATAAACCTAGTATGTTCCCTCCTAGCCTATAGAATTGGAAAACCGGCACAAATGCACAGCCACAGCGCCTTCCTGCTGCAATAATGAGTGTCGGAGGTGTTTCTATTCCTGAATCATCTGAGTGAAACTGCATCATGAATCTGCTCTTTGGTCGCTTCCTTTTCCTTTGTTCATTATTATTATTACTGGTGTAATGATTCATTCATTGCATCAGATAGTAATTCTGGTAAAAGATACTAATAGAATAAGTTGTATTGGCTTCTGCAATGAATTAATTTGAATCAAATTACGTGATTTTTAAAATAACAAAGGCACCATGTGATAGCGTATATATTCTCTGTGAAATGAAACTCTGCACTCACATCTGCAAAGCACTCTGAGTTTGTTCTCCCCTAAAGGGAGGATAATAATTTGAACATGTATTCTTTACTCGTTTGAAAGAATCAGACCCTCTTGGTCAGCGCACTGAAAAGTACAAACGCTGCATTTCACAATTTCACGCATGGCAGGGGAAAGCAACCTGGAGATTTGGTGTTGATGCTTCACTGAATCTGCAACGTCCAAAGTATGGTAGCATTTTGGCTCCTAACAGTCAACTCGGTAGAACTGCTGTGTAGAGTTTGTATAACGACCACAAATACATCTATTCAACCAGTTGTTTCCCTCACCTTTTAAAAGAATGAGAAGTGCAGGCATGTGTTAATTTCACTGATTTCACTACTGGATCATGAATTGAATAACATCACTGTTAAGCTATAGATTTCCAGCCCTAAGTATTGTTATTATTTTTATTCACATTTTAATTTTAAACTTGAACTCCAGTTGAACATGATCCCTCCCCTCTATCTATCTCTCGCACTTGTCTCATACTTAAAGGACACCGCACAGTTAGAAAAGCAAGTTATGTCCTGCTTATGTGGCGCTCACTGAACAGCGACGCAAGTTTCGGTGTCTTTCTGAGAGTTAGTGCTTCAAGGAGAGAGTGGACCGTAACTGCTTTAAAGCTATTTTCTTATCGTACACCTTGTCAGAGTCTGCTCCCAGTCTCTTCCTAAACTCTCAAGCAGTCTTTCTATCCCGCCGTCCTTATCTCCCTCCCCTCTCCTCCTTCCTGCTCTTTCTGTCTCTCTGTTGGGGATGTTTTTTCAGCTTGTCTCTGTGCCATCACTCGAGTGGGATGTCTGTTGCTGAGTGGTTTTCTGTACTACCCTCCCGCTCTGTTAATCCCCTTTTCACATGCACAGAGCAGAACCTAAAAAATATGCCTGGCTTTTATATTCTCCCGAGAGTCACAGGCTTTGGTTCTAGTCAATGTTTACACCACCCTGCCCTGTCTGTTTTTCTATCCCTGCCAGACATATATTTATTTTTTTTTACCACCTTTCACACTACTCATGAGCAATAAAAACAACCTAATGTTAGCCTAATGTTTGATCTATTATATATTTACTGTGAGCAGAAAAGCTGAGCCTGTATTAGCTCACTTTCCCTTGTGCAATGCACTGTGGGAGTGCAGTGTCCATTTACATTGACATCTTTGAAAGTACTTAATTTTGTCACTTTTCCACCGTGAACACACTAGTTATTAAATACTCATTAATATGTGGTATGGAATAAGCCTCTTATAAACTCTTGTCTGGAGTGGGCTGTCATCATAACTTCAAACTAATGTAACCCTGTTTCTCCAGTTCCGCTGGCCTGTGGGTAAAAAGTGGGCTGCAATTTCTGTTTGAATAATCGATACCCACACACCAAGACAGTGTACACTCAACTTCATAGCAGACTCCCCACTCTACTGTTGCACATTACTCTGAGTCTGTCACTCATGTCTCTCATAAAACAACAGCAGGTGGGAACTATAATTACTTTTAGGCAAAAGGTACATGACAACTTAAATTAAACAAAAAGAAATATATAAATACAATAAAAGTGTTATAAATGATCAATAACGATGTATGTAATATTAAAACTTAATTCTGAATGTCTAAAATAAAGAAAATACATTGTCAAACCTTGTAACAGACTTTGGTGTGGCTATGTAAGATTACTTCAGCCAGCGAAAGACACATTTTTATGAAATTGCGTGAATCACCACCACCACTGAAAAATTAAACCGTGCAAAAGGAACTCATAATCATAACGAGGTGTGGTGGGGTGTGAGCTATCTCTGTAATGATGCATAGTGTTTCCTAAGCAGCCTTTAGCAAAGAAGCATCATATGTCACATGCTTTGTTTTTAATTTTTCCTTCAATAATGCTCCTTTGAAAGGTGTTGAAACTCAGTAGTAGACAGACCTGTAACATCTAAGAAAGTAACATTTTACAAAGAGTCTGCTGCATTAACAAAGCTTGGCACGCCTGGTATGGCATCAGCTCCAATCCTCTTGTGGTCAACACTGTTTACCAACACACTCAGGCCAGACGGACGGCAGCTATCGCCTATCTTAAGCCCAGGTGGAAGGGACAACTATCGCATAGTTGTCAGTAATCACTCTGTTGCTCTGTCTCTGTCAGCTCCTGCTGCTGATGTGGTGCTCTTAAAGAGATAAGACACATCTGCTCTCCCCCACAAGCTAGCTGATTAGCATTTGCATCGTCAGAATTCACCCATGGGGCATCCTACCAGCATGAGCATTAACATTGGCATCATTAATAGCATGGTCTCCACTCAGAGCCGTCTCTGCCAGACAACAACTCTCTCCAGCTAAGCTGCGGAGTGTAGCTGGAGTGGACATCTCCCCTGTTGAAAACAGGATCCAGCCTCATTTGCACCCGGCTTATTATTCATTGTATAATTTGATATGCCTTCACTGACTTGCTCATTTAACGTGTTTCAGTGATGTTCTCTACCCTGCCTCACTGACAGTCTGTGATAGGCCAGAGATGAGGGGTGATATGAACAATTATGCGACCGATGCATCAAATCTGTCTTCGTTTCTGTGGAGGATTTAATCAGGATGAATTTAGCAAAGACCCAGGTCAACTCATCTCCATTTTCGGCCCATCTCCAGCAGAGGTCACTCCATGTCGTGGTATGACACTGCAAACTGCGTCAGTAATGTTTAGTTCAGATGATTTAGATTTGTGAGGGGAGCCCACAAATGTAACAAAACAAAACAACTGATGAAGGGTTATTGAACAACTATTGAATATATAAAAGAGCGAATGCGGTGAAACAGTTGCTATGCTCCTCTCCTAAGGAAGCCCCTGTTGCTTCTGTGGTGTCCGAACGCACAAATATTGGATACCACACTTCCACTGTAGCCTACATGTGCAACTGCATCGTCTCTTGCTTGCACTCACTCTCACTTCATGCCATGTACAGATGGGTGACAAAGTAGGGGGAAAAGACTTGATTAAATCGGCATAAGCGACGTGATGAATGCAGATGCATCCACACAGAGCGCAAAGGAACGATGGGATTGGTTTGATAAGTATGTAAATTATGTGAACCATTTAATCTGGCCTTCACAGTCATTAGAACATAACTGACCACCTATGGGAGATTTTAGAGCGACATTTTAGACCATGCTCTCCACCAACATCATGAAAACATCAAATACATTTTTCTTTCCTCCTGTGGAGGTTTCAGAGACTTGCTGAGTCTATGTTAAAGCTTTATGCATCTGTGTATTCAAATGTGTGTTTTATTTATTGTGGAAAAGGACCCAAAAGTCAGGAAGTCCCAGATTGCTGTGTCCTCCATCTCTGTCCTCTGTAATAATATTTTTTTTCCTCTGCTCTTTCTGAAGAGCCTTCTGTGATTCTCCTTTTCCCCCTTGTTGCCTTGCGCCTTTCCCAGTGGTGGGGTCAGAGGGCCTGTCCTCTCCACTGGAGCCAGTTGGAGTGACAAATGGCAACACGGCAATGCTAGCGGCCCGCAGCACAGTAAACAGAGTGAGGGTGGAGGAAGAAAGGGGAGGGGTGTGATAAGAAAGAGAAATGAAGAGCGAGAGTAAACTACGAAGAGGGCTTGCCACAAAGGACGAACACTAAAGGTCAAAAGATGTGCAGGGCGATCTCCAGCCGAGGCTAGTGTACAGTATCTATTTTTGAAGCACTGCATGAAATAGCCTATTGCTGGCATCAGATATGTGTGTGCACTCTTTAAATGTATTCCAAGGATTACAAAGATAGCCTCTTTCAGCCCTGAAATAAACATATTTCCCCTAGATGCGTAAGTGATGTTACAGTAGTGGCCTGATGTGTGCTTGCCTTGTTTAATCGCTCCCTTCTCTGTTGGAAATTAATATAGAGCCTCTGCTTACCTCACCAAGGCGAGCAGACACTGACAAACGGAGTGACAGCATTTTTCAACATGCAAAGTTCTTTCATGTCCGTCAGCATGTAGCCGTGTTGACGCACTTTGGCTGAAGTCACCAACACGCTTACTCTTCGGTTATGCTTATCTTGGCTTATCTTGGTGTGAGAAATTAAAAATGCATTCGGCTCTAGCGTAATTATGATAGCTCTGCCAGATGTGAATAATACATATTTAATGGGGAGTAATACAGATTATTGCAAACTGTTTAATTGCATTTCAATTCCCTAAGATCCTGCCTGAAGAGAGGTTGACAAGGAAATCATTCAACTACATTAAAAATCCACTTTCACATGGCCAGGTGTGCCTGCATATAAAACACACAGCATGTGACCAAGAAGAATTCTTCATTATAGATGTGACAGCAGTCTGGCTTTGGTGATACTTACAGAGCATCCTTTGAGTTTCTCTTCTACGTTGCTATTGCTTGATACTTACATAAGACTGTCTCTCTCCTTGCCCCTTTCTTTCTCTCTCCCTGTCTCAGCAAATCATTTCCCCAGGGCCAGTCATTAGCATCATCTGAAGTCGCCACGTCTAACATTGCTTCTCCGATGTGCCAATCTAAAAAGACAGTATCGCTTTGAGAATCTCACAAGCTCCGCTGGAACAAAAAGATAGCGAAAGGGAACCAATTCTGTGTGTTTACGGAGTGTGGATGACATTGCGGGTACTCTAGTTGGGCGCTGGAGCAGGTGATGGCACCCACACACACACACACATGCACACACACTCTCTGTCTTGTCGCCACCTCAGCCATCACTCTGAATGATGTCAGTCAAATTAATTGCTGTTCCCTTCCCATGGCACGCTTGAGGAGGTTTCACAGAGGCAAGGACAGGCCAGGGCCCAGAGAAAGCGAGCTTTAAAGGACAACTCTGTGTGTGTGTGCGTGTGTGTGCGCGCGCGAAAGAGTTATCATCACAGTATTTTCACTTATTCATATTTCTAATGAGCATACACTTAATTTCATTAAAAAAAAATCTGTCCTCTAAATCTTTTGAGACTTGCAGTTTAACGAGAGTCGCTCGTAATTCTTAAATCCCTTTAAATTGCTTATGCAACAAGGCAATGTGACACACTGAAATTCATCTCATTCCGATTTTTATGGTTATTGAAGATAAGCATTAGCTTTAATAAACACAAACTTAATATCAAATCAACTTTTCGATTTCATTTACAATTATAAGAAATAGCAGGCAGATATGGGAGGGAATGTTTTTCTGGGTGTAAAACTAAATCCATCACAAAACCGCTGCTCTGCTTTCCCTCCACTCTTCAGCTACCTCAATCTCCGTCTCACTCCCATTCAAGCATTTAATTAGATTTAAGTGTGCAGGTTCTCGTGGCAGGTACATCCATAACATACAAAGAAAATTACAATCACCACTGTCTCCTCATTTCAGCTGTGACCCAACATTCATACTTAGTTTCTAGGTATTGTTTCAAGGGTTCAGCCAGTTATTTGCGAGTGAAAAACAACTTAAGTGTGACAAATGGAAGAAACAAAGCCAACAGTGGGGATGAAGAGGTGCCAGTGTCACAGTGGTTGCTCTACTTTATTATTCCAGGCTATTCATGACTCCAGATTGGGCCTTTCATTTTGCTAATGATGGCAATACATCACCTGACTAACAGACACATGAACACCAGAGTTATGCAAGACATGTTGGACGTGAGACACAGCTGGTCCAGTTCAGTTTTAACCTTTAGACTCTGGTGTGAAATTTGCTTCAGGAGATTGGATCCGTGGAGGTCAAAGTTGTAGCACCAATCAAACACACACCACACAGTGCATTTCACGAAACTGGACAAATACGCTTTTATTTTAGTTGTGCGTTTAGATATTCCCACACGGCTGAAGCAGACCCTGCACAGCTGTTTCTTCTGATGGGTTATACTGTTATGAATTTAACATAACATGCATTCATTGGTCAGACGTCTGTAACAACTGCACATTCTAAGGAGATTGTTTTTAGCCAAGTATAAACACCTACAGCTTTTGTTTGTGTCATCACTGCTCACTGTAGCTAACTGATGAAGCAAGTTAGCACATAAAAAAAATAAATACAGTACACCAAATAAGAGGTAACTGTTGATGAATGACAGTAATACAACCTGTTCTTGATATTCCACCATACAATGCTGCACTTTATAGGATAATTCCTGGGTCTATTTTTCAGAGTTTTAGCCATCATTTCTATCAGCCATGATAATATTGTAGTCACCGAGTTAAAGGATTGATTTTACATTTTGGGAAATAAACGTATCTGCTTTGTTGCCGAGTGTTAAATGAGAAGATCAATACCACTCTCATTTCTGTGCATTAAGTATGTAATAAGTATGTAGCTACCGCCAGGAGATGCTTAGCTTAGCATAAAGACTGGAAGCAGCGCGAAAAACAACTAGCTTGGCTCTGTGCAAAGGTTTTTTTTTAAAGTGCACCAGCACCTCTAAAGCTCATTAATTGACTTATTATATGTTATCTGGTTTATCTTAAGTGTGAAAACAACAAGTTGTGGTTTTTACGCAGAGTTACATGTGGGACTATTTCTAGACCGGGCACAGTGACTTCCTGGAGCCTTGCTCTCACTGTGAGGTTGCCAGGAACTCCATGAAGTCAGGCAAGAAAGCTACTTCCCAAATATAAATTTCTTTGACTGCTGAGAGCTAGAAACATGGGACATCGCTAAAAAGACGTCTGATGAGACAACAGATACAGGCAGTCAGTTAATCAGATCACAGACTTCAAACACACCCTCAGCCTAGCCAGGCTTATATGGAAGAGAAAACAAAGGGGAACTGTAAAAATGATTACGCAAACTGTTAATTGTAAACACCCATCACAGTTTACAGACTGATTTCCTCGTTCCTCGTACTTCCATACCATGCTTACTTTAATTGTTTCTACCGTTGAGGATTACTACCTTCTAAAAATATGAATTTATTAAAATTTAACATCAAATGAACGCAACATTTATTCCACAACATAATTTAGGATAAGGTTATGTGTCTTCAAATTAATTCAAACTAATTACGCTACGTTAGTATTAATCTTTTTCTTGTGCTCACTTTTGGTTTTTCTTCTAAATACAGAGGCATCAATAATCTGGCTGAACTGTGGGTTGGTTTACAACTGGTCTGATCGTCTGACTGCTCTTGTTTCTTGCCGGATTGTCGGATTTCATTGTGGTGATGTCAGTGTTCCAAGATGTCAGCAGTTGCTTTAGTAAGTACAAGGTGATCAGAACTAAAAGGAATGATAGCCAGACCTATAGAAGTAAGACCCAAGTTGTTATAAACCAAGGTTATGCTTTAATAATTAACTTTAAAGCAGCAAATTTCAACTGATTTACCCAAACAATTCAGTCAATTACAATTGTGTATCAGCCTCTGAATAAGCATATAGTATAGTCAAACACACCACAAATCAAGAAAAACCTTTGTTTAGATCTTTCCCTTAAAAAAGGTCATCAGCTGTTGTTAATGAAAAATACAGGACACACAAAGTGATATGAGACACTCATCCATAAAACACTTTCAAGCAGTGAAGCAAATAATTTATAAGGTGTCTGTTGACTACATTTGGTTTAAAGTTGTAATGATTTGACATTTGGATGAAATATAAATAACAATTCTGATCCAGCATCAACAATGAGATGTGACCTGCTGTTTGACGAACTACAGTTTTCACATCTCTGTACCTTTACTTCCAAAACAGGTCACATTTTCGTTCATTTCTGAGAACTTTTAAAATCGCACAATGAATTGATCAAGCCGAATGTAAGATCAAATCTGTTTTCATTCTTGCTTCAATATTAAGTCACATGTGGATGTACTTGACCTACATGTTCATCCATGTGGATTTGGTTTGATGCTTTACTGCTGGAATCCTTGCAGAGCACAGGATGAACATAATGACTAACAGTATTTCTGTGTGCTGTCATGTAATACGTTGTAGTGTGCACGCTGGGTGCTGCATTTACGCTGTATTTGGAGGAGCTTGTTTTGGCAGTGTTTGTGTACGTGTGTATGATGGTATTCAAGAATATCTGACAGAATTAGGGTGTGTGCTGCCCAGTCATGGGATTATCTTTCCCAGGGGCGTGTCAGCACCACTGCACTCCCAGCTCCCTGGCACAACATCCCAGAGTCTTAATCTCAATCGCCCAAAATCCCCTCTCCTCTTTCAGGAGCTTCTTCCATTTGAAGACAGTGTAGCGATCATAGTAAGCATGGCAAGCTCACTCTTGACAGTCTGCACACAGACGGGCCACTTGTCTTTCAAACAGGGATACATATAGGGTCACCGGATCCTTCAGTCACACTCAGAGTCAGCACAGCAACTCGGACTCTTAGCATTAAGGATGAGTCAGTGCTGTGAGAGAGTCATGAGTCATTTCTTGTTTAGACTGACCGTCTCCATGTTGTGGCCTCCTGGATACTGTCTGTGGCAGCCCAGCAGGATGGCGAAGGCCTTGCGGAAATCTGCATTGAAGGCATAGATGATGGGGTTGAGGGAGGAATTAGCCCAGCCGAACCACACAAACACATCAAACGTGGTGGGGCTGATGCAGGGGAAAGCCTCCCCTCCGCTCGACTGCTCGCAGAAGGGCACCATGCAGTTGAGGATGAAGAATGGGAGCCAGCAGCACACAAACACCCCCATGATGACCGACAGCGTCTTCAGCACCTTGGTCTCTCTCTTGAACGTCATTTTGAAAGAGCTCTCGGACTCTGCGATGCTGGAGCCTCCGCCCATGCTGTCATGTCTGTTCTTGGCACTTTCGGCCGCTCGCTCCAGTGCAGAGATCCTCCTGATTTGTCTGTGGGCAATGCGGTAGATCTGGGTGTAGGTGGCCAACATGATGGCTACGGGGATGTAAAAGCTTATGAGTGAGGTGGAGATGGCATAGGTCCTGTTCAGACTCGAGTCACAGTTCTCTGTGCTGGCATAAGATGTAGCATTAAAACCTGAAGACCCAGGTGCCCCAGTGAGAGGGGTGGAAGATTTAGTTTGGGCCTTGTGCCAGTTGAGCTGCACCGGGATGAAGGAAATAAGCACAGACAGCGTCCAGGCCACACTGATCATCACATAGGCCACTTTGGGTGTCATCTTCCTCTCGTAGCGAAAGGGGCTGGAGATGGCCCAGTAGCGGTCCAAGCTTATCACACAAAGGTTTAAAATGGACGCTGTGGAGCACATAATGTCAAAAGCCACCCAGGTGTCACAGAAGGAGCCGAACGGCCAGAACCCCGTGATCTCTGTCACCGCCTTCCACGGCATCACCAAGATGGCGACCAAGAGGTCAGACACGGCCAGTGAGATCACAAAAAAATTGGTCACTTTGGAGCGCAGATGTCGAAACTTGGTGACGGCGGCACAAACAAGAGTGTTTCCCAGCAAGGTGGTGAGGATGAGCAGCGAGAGGAAACAGCCCGTCAGGACGCGGCTCGATGGAGCCTCATCCAAAAACCCACTGTCGGCGACAGTTGTCAAGTTCATGAGATCCATCCCTGAACATGTGTGGGTTTGGAGTAGAGTGTTTATTTAAGTCATACTGAGGAGCCGTGCTACATTGTATCCGCAGGATTAGAATCTAGGAGGCTCCTGTGCTCCAGCCTTGCAAAACAATCTCCATCATTGCATCTTCTGATAAATGATGAAGGATGAGATGTTTGAGGCAAGCCATTTCCGGGCCGGACATTTGCCTCCTGACTATGTGAATTAGATTCGACATCATTTGAGCTGCAGTGCTGAAGAGTTAGTGGAAACTTGAATCCTCAGTGTAATGACCATGGTCGTGACCTCTTCTGTCTGCCCTGTTTGTGGGTCCCAAATGGCTAATTTTAGGAATCCTCTGTCTTTTCACTTAAGTCATCATCACTGTTGATTAAAGAAATTCATTATATAACATTGGGTATATGTGTATTCATTTAGATAATAGTTATTGTCATAAAAATGCAACATGGTAAACATACTGTCTTTATGTTGGTGTTTTGTTTGTGTACGCTCTGATTATAGGTTACTTGTGTATGTCATTATATTGTGTATTGCCAGTGATTTCAAATTGCACACTCCATAGGCTACAACTGTCCCATGAGCTCATTGTAATTTTAAAGGCTGATCAATCAAGAGTCACATCTTCCTTCCCCCAAATACTTTTAGATCTTAATTATCATACCCACCTCTGATTCACAGAGACGCGGTCAGTGGCAGCAGCTTGGTTTTATATTTCAAAATAAATGTCCCGTCGCTTCCAATAAGGACTCCACAGCGTAAAGTCCATCCACAAGGGCATCCACTCTCCATGGCCGAAAAAACAAGCCATAGAACAGTCCGATTGTATCCTCGATGGGCTCCACGTCGCTGACAGTTGCTCGTGAATAAATAACACACACAACAGTGTTCAGATGTCACTCAGCCATCACCGCTTTCGCTGCGTCCTCCTGCAGCCTCAGCGCGCGTCTGCGGCCAAATCCCGGAGACAGTGCGCTCCGGCGCTCTGACGTTTGTCCCATTCAAGAGAAAGTGAAGAAGGAATAATAGCATGTGACTGTGGCCCTTTGGTGACCGACCCCGATATACTGCCTAACGCACAGTAGGAGACTGCAGGTAGCACCTGATTTGTCATGAGTGGCATCTTAAGCAGAGTTTGGAGGTTTAAAACATCACAGTGCCTATTAAATCCAGCTGCTATCAGCAGAGCTTTCTCTTAATTTGACCCAGTTAAATCTGCACTGTAGCTTAATGAAATTAAGATGCGGGTTATAAAACTGAATCAGGGCAAGGGCCAAACATGCGGGGGCAGTGGGTCGCTGATGCCCCCTAATGGAGAATGAGAACAATTGCTGTCAAACTGGAGGGACATTACGCCTCCTCCCTGCGCCCCCAACTGCTGTGCAGGATTTTAATGAATGAAAACGAGATTTTATGAAAGACAGGTTTATGCCCAGACAGAAGATTAGATCAGAAACTCACATTCCTCATTGTGCCAGACTTTTCATGTGCAGACCAATGTCACCTTCAGCCGCAGTCATCTTTTCTGTCTGCTAAATCGTGTGCTGCTTGTAAAGCTCTTGGCAATATCTGCCAGCATACCCATGGTCGTTTTATTCAGTTCAGGCTCTTGCACGAAGAGCATAGTGGGATGCAGAAACAATCCTGACATGCCAGCTGTCACCTTACAGTGATGTAAGTACTTCTGACAGGAGGAAAAGAAACAGCCTTTACCCTTTTCCATCACAAACCCTCACACTAGAAGACGCATTATGCATTAGACTGTAAATAAGTGAATATAATGAGAAAAAAAGAAAATACATACTGTATGTTGCACAAAATAAATTTCTTTTTGCTATTTCCTTTACCATCTCTCAATCTGTCCTTAATCCAAGGTATACAACAGTACCCTGACAGTAAACACTACATTTGTAATATAATAATAGGGGATATTTTATAAGAAGTGATGTTAAATAGGCTATTCAAGATTTTGTGGTTAACTATCACTTAATCACATGTTTAACATGTCAGCTAATCAGTGTCATTGCTCTTCTTAACACTTCCCTCCAAAATTGGCCCAAAAACTTGTGAATTTGTAAAATATCAGTGTCATTTTCTCCCTCTGTTTAATTATGGTTTATGTGTTACATAAGAAAGGGATGTTCTGTGATTAAACTGCTGAATGCTGCCTTGCTTGGAAGAAATCAAAGACACAGCAGCCGGCCGGAGTGGGAGTTCGAAGGTCGGTTGGAATTGAGACTAGGGTAGACAGAGAAGCCAAGGTGCATTGTGGGCACTACTTCAGAGCGTCTCTCTCCACCTGCCCTCTGCTCTACTACTTTTCTGTGTTCAAAGGTGCAGCTGCTGCTCCTCTAACGCCATTGCAGTTCAAAGGCTCTCGTGCTGCACAGAAGCTGCATATACTGTATGGTTACCCTAACACGCTCATTGTCAGACTAAGAAGAAGTGCAGGAACAGATAAGGCAAACCACAACTTCAGACACTTTTCTTATAATCGGTCAATCACCACATGCGCTCATGGTGACTAGGGCTGATACGGCCTTACTTTCTCTGAGATTTCTTGTTCAAGTCATGACAAAACAGTTTTTAGTCTCATGTGTGACGAGAGATACCTAGCCACTTGCAAAACACAGAAATGCTATGAGTAAGACAGCTGAGAGCAATACAGGCTGTTTTAGGAACACAAAACCTCAGCCCTCTCATTGTGCTGTATGTGTGTGAGTGCATGTGTGAATAGCCAGCCCTGGATAATTATCATTTGTGCACATCTGTGCAGGTTCGTATGAGTCCATGTGTGTTTTTGTGTGCTGGTGTGCAAACGTGCCATCTCTTACTGCTCTCTACATGTGTAGATAAGAAACACTGATTCACTTAAGCTCTCTCTTACTCTGCCTGTTTCATTTTCTCTTCTATTATGTTTTTATCTTTTGGCATATAAATAGTGTAACACTGTCTCTTAAACATAGCAGGATTTACAAAAACTCAGTGAGAACAAATTAGGAAAGTAGTTGATTTATTTGGCAACAGCAGCACAATATTTCTGAACTAAAATAATATGCATTCACATGGTGAATATTGATTTGTGCCTTCCAGAGGTATGAATACATCAATGTCTGCATATAAATAAATAATAAATAGATTGTAAAATAAATAAACATAAATAACACACACACATACACATAAATAGATAAATGAAACATTCTAAATTGGTAAACTGTGTAAAAATAAATATTTAGTACTTTCACTGGTCACATCTGTAACTTTGTTTTTGTGGAAACATTAACTGAAATTAACTTGATGTAGCGCTGCATAAAACAGAAAACAGGCTAGAATCTTCATCAATCCAGTGACATGTTCAGCCTCTTGAGGAAGTTAGCGTACTGCTTAAAAGTTGATTTTTGGTGAGTCACCCTCAACATTGTGCAGTTGCCATTCTGAAAGAGGAACAGAGAGGGTTCATTATTATGTCTCTTCATGAAAGCCACTACTTATGTAGCAAGTAAAAAGTAAGAACTCAGTTTCTGTCAAGAAATCACGCAGTCATGTTTTAGTTTGCTAACCTCCTTTGGAGCCGTCAGGTTGGCCTTAAATTCCTGCATGTTGGCCTTAAGTTCTGGGAGAATATTCTCGTTGTCTTTATGTACAGTCACATTGTCAAGAAGGTGCTCCAGCTTCGTGATAATGACACCCACACAGGAAGACTGCCATGGAAAAATGACATTGCCTAGTCAGGCTATTGCAAATAAAATGCATGTAATCATAAACTTAGCTTACGAGCAACAAAGCTTGTTCTTGACCAGGGGATTTTCAAAGTCTGAGACTGTGAGCCTCCCCACAGACGAGGCTTGTTCAAGACCATGCAGAGTGCAGATGGTGAAAAGTGAAAAGAATAATACTTACTGAATGTTGCTGCATTTTTGGCACATACCAATGTGGCTATGGGGAGAGAGCATTTATTTTATTAATGTATTAATCAGTGGATATTTTAACAGTCACTAAGAGTGAAGTATTTGACAACAGATACGTAATGGCAAAGCCGTTGTATGCTGCAATTGAATAAAGTGTGATAATATCAATGCATTATACTTACAGAGCTGATATTGACTTTATTATCTTTGTAGAGTTTGTGGAGTATCTCCAGTCTGTCGATCATCTCCTTGTTCAATGTCATGTTCAATGACTTAGTACTGTAGCAGAGATGCCACAGGACAACAAGGACAAACACACACTTCATCATACTGCAACGTTGACTCTCTCTCGCTTCCTCAACAGCTTCTCTAAGTTGTCTTGAGTGTGATCACTGATGTGATGTGCCCATTCTTTTAAGTCAGTGAAGAAAAGGAAGTCAGTGATGTCACCCACACCTACACCTGGAAAGGCGATGATCACGTCAGCTTAACTGACGAATTATCTTTTTCTGCAATGTAATAGTAAGCACAAATTATGCCAATTAAAACATCTTTTTAGAAAATTCTCTGATCTTAATGCAAAAGATTAACAAACCGCCACTAACTATCTTCCACTAGAAGAAGAAAAGTAATTTTAATACCTCTGTTACAAATCAATGCCAACAATCTTGTTTCACTGTGTTCTTTTAGAAGATTATCTTGATTAGATAACCGGACTCTACATATAAGGACTACCTTAAGTAATCTTTGCTTGTCTAAACATAACGAAAGCACAATATTTAGGAACTGTGTATACAATAGGAAATAGAAGAGGCCCTTCAATATTCTATTATTAATGTTTTGATGTCAGGTTATGCTGTTTATATAGTTATTGTATGGTACAGTACATTTCCTGTGAATATATTAAACACAATTTAACACAGTTACCTTTATTGTATTATACTTAGGGACATTTCTATCATTTTGTCCTGGACTGGACAATGCACAACATTTCAAACAGAAAAACGGAACATTATCAGCTTCACAGCACCCCTCCAGTTTGTTGCACGTGGTCAAGAGGTGAGAGTTTATCTATAAATATTCAGTGAGAGGTAGCACTCTTTTTTTTGTGAACTGGAGTCTCCAGTTAAACGTTTCGCCTACAGATCTGTTTGCTGTCATTTTAATTTTAATGCTCTCTTTCTGCTGACATCAACTGGTCACTGACCTCATTATGATCTTGAAATGTTGCCATATTCCAAACTTCCTCTCTCAGTCACTAGTCAGTGCTGGAGGTCATCCAATTAGGTCAATAGTGTGAGGTCTAATATTATGAAGGGGCCACATCTGACAGATAACATCTACACAGTAACAAGTGTGCACTACTGCAACTGTTGGTAAGTTTGGGTGAGCTGGTGCATCTTTGACTAGAGGAAAATTGGTCGAGAGCAAAATACACCACGAGTAGAAGGAAATAGACTACGTTCTTGAAGAGTGAAAGAAACTGAGATGGGCAATCCCGTTTCTCCACCCCCACAGAAAATGCCATTACACCACAGTTTCTGTGGTCAGCAAAAATTTAAGTTATAAATTATTTTTGTTTTAGTTTCATCATGTCCAGTTGATTAGTTGCACTGATGACTCATTCCTGTATTCCAGTGATATTTACTTCTTTATCTTAACATATTTGTTATAAAGTGGGTGGGGGAGAGAGATGTGCGGGTAGATGTGCGGGGAGATCCCCGATCTGCGGTCAGAGATCACTTAAAGGTACAGTTTTACTGGGAACTCCTACGAAACATGTTCAGTGTCTGCTAAGTGTTATTAATGTGAATATATTTAATAAGCTTAGTTGATTATTTTAAATGTGCAGCATGCACACTTCATGTAAACATGTCTGGTGTTCATAAACATGATAATGGAAGTATTATATATATTTGCATATCTTGTGCATAATCAGATCAACATCATGATAATCGTAGTGGTGGTAATGAGATAATGGAACCGCAATATGTATAATATATGTAGGGCTGCACAATAAATCGAATATTGATCGCGATTACGATTTTAGCTTCCCACATTTAAATGAACCCTGCTGCTGCGACAGTCCAGAGTTGACAGCAAAGTCCACGAGTCCGCATGTTTCTGTTGCGCTGCACAGAGCCTATCAAACTGGGCAGGAAGTCAGACACAGAACGGCATAGAGAAAAGAAGATTATGCACTTTAAGGACCAGTCTTTTTTTGATGCAAAGATTTGTACATTAGCAGAAATGCAGCACATCATGGATGTGAAAACATTTTTTTTTTGAAAGTGCAATAAAAACATGTTGTCCCTAAAATCAATGAATAATCGTGATAAATAATTGTGATCTCAGTATAGATAAAAATAATCGTGATTATTATTTTTATATACAGTATATGTATTGTCACAACACAAGTAGTACTGGAGCACTTGATTTTTGTTATGCCTAGTGAAATTAATCACCGCTCGAAGTGAACTTATTTGTGAATTCCAATAATGTCTGAAGGCAAAAGTGTTTATAGCCACACTCAAAAGCAAGGTGAAAAGCGTGTCATCATCATAGAGAGAGGCGAGATGTAACAATCATTCAAATATAGATAGTGACGCAGACTTTCGCACTGTCTATCCTTAAGGTCATCGGTTTGCACCGGTTTGTACAGACAAAAAAACCCAGAAGTAATTGTGTGATGAATAAAAGGAGGGCTAGAGAGATAACTTCAAACCCTGCTAACTTTCTCACCTTCGCACACTTGGCCAATCGCTGTGTGAAGTGGGCGGGCTTGTCGGATTGTTGTTTTTCAGAAAGGCGCAGAAATTGTTGCATCCTCCCAAATTTGATGTCGGAAAAGTGTGGTTGGAAGGGATTAGGTAGCAATCAAACCTTTTCTATACTGTATCCTGCCTCTGGCTATCCTGCTGCTCTGGTTTGAGTATTGAGTGTAGCTTGAAATTCACAATATCTGGGATATAATTAGCAGAATCAACGTTTTGAAAACCAGTTTATAAAAAAAATGACAACCATGGGACAATGAGAGTACAATATAATTTTCTATAGAGTGTGTGCCTTTTTATGTTTATATATACAAATTATACATATGCGTTTTTATATGTGTTATATTTTGGTCCTTTTTATTGCCGTGCTAGCGACATGGCTGTACGGATGGCTAGCTGGCGGATGTATTGCCATGAAATTAAATCTTTCATTTCTTTTGAGAAACAATTTAACCTTGAGCTCGGCATAGTCAAAACTTAACTTGATTACATATACACAGATATGCACATGCCTGTTGTATTTTCCATCCATCCACCGCTTATCCTGCATACAGGGTTGCGGGGGGCGACCAACCACTCATGCTCACATCTAAGGCAATTTAGAGTTGCCAAGTTAAGTTTTGACAATTAACCTAGACTGCATGTCTTTGGGAGCAAGCTGGAGAGAACCAGACACGGGGTGAACATGCAAACTCCACACAGAAAGGCCAGGGCAACTGGGGTTTGAACCCACGACCTGCTTGCTGTGAGGCAACAGTGCTAACCACCACACCACCGTGCCGCCTGTTGCACTTTAGTCCTTTTTATTCCCATGCTAGCAACACGGCTATGTAGATGGTGAGCTGTCAGATGTATCGTCATGAAATTTGGTCCCCCTCAGGTGATGCCGCAGTGGATAAGACACATACCTTTGATGTGAGAGACCCGGGTTCAACTCCCTACTCTAACACATCCACCAATGTGTCCCTGAGCAAGACATATAACCCCTAGTTGCCCCAGAGGTGTGTGACCTCTGACATATGTAGCAATTATAAGTTGCTTTGGATAAAAGTGTCAGCTAAATTAATAAAATGTAAAAAAATTTGTTGATTGCCTGACTTCTTATCAAGTTGTTTTTAATTATTTGGCCAATCCTTTGGCTTTCTTACAAAACTAATGACATCCCTATCAGCCTCAGCTGGACTTTGCCAAACAAAACATTTAGCTCAAAGCACTGCTTTAAGTGCTGCCTCATAGAGCCGCTAGCATGGCTGCAGGCTCTTTTAAAAAAAAATTCTTTGACAGATTTACACAACTTCCTACAATTCATTTCTTAAATCACAATGTTTTCCCATATTTGGGTCCAGGCCCACAAGAAAAAGTCCATGATTTACCCAGAGGATTTGCTCATTGTTTAAAGTTATTCAGTTCCTGAAAGTAGACCAAATGACATAAGGGTGACTGAAACTTTAAAAGTAGTTTAAAAATAGTTTAAATCCAAATGCTGCCAGCTGCAGAAAGTAAATAAAAATGTCCTTGTGCAATTTTGGAAGTTACACTTAGTTGTACTCTACGTGCAGTTTCATTAAATAGAAGTTCCAAACTGTGCTGTGAATTGACCAGTTTGGCTCTTTATGAGTGAATAATCCAAATTAGTTCTGACAAGTTCATTTGAGACTTAATAAAAATTTTTTTATCCAATTTCTAAAATTATAATAAGTAATCGCCTAAATGCATTTCAAATAAATGTTACCTGTAGTGTGTTTTTAGATCTTCGCGGGGCTGCAACTTCATGAGTCAGACTCTAAAGTGGGGATGCGGTTGCAGCATTTTGCAGCTGTCATCATGGAAGTTAGTGTTGTCTTTAACACCATCAGATCAAGATTCAGATGAGTGAGCAGGTGTCAGTGTGAGAAGGACTGAGGGGAACATCAGTTTTTCTTCACCACACAACAGGGGAATCTTTGCACAGTAACAGAAAAATGGCAGAAAGAACCTATGACCTTTGGTCTTCCGTCACAATTCCCAACATCCACAACTTACTCTTAACTCAGATATGTACATGTAAGCGCTGTTTGCTTTGGTATTGATGTTGAGTTACCAAGGTTTGATAAGGAGGTTGTCAGTCCACTCAGATCTGTTTGGAGCTCATAAATCAAAAGTATCAACATTATATCAATTGTGAGCAAATTGGCGCCTAGGGTCTGATGCCTTAAAGGTCCCCAGACCTACATTACGCACCCCCAGGCAGACACAATTTAAGAAGATGTCATGATGACTTCTTTGCTGTGACATCTTCAAAGTGAAGATGTTTTGCAAAAGGATTTTTGACTGAACCCTTGGGGCCCCTTGACCTCTTGGGCCCTTCAGTGATCCATTGTGGACAAACAAATGTTTGCACTGTGCTTGTTAACACTGACCAGTGAATTCACCATAAACGGATCACTGATGATGCACATAGTTTCTCATATGGGAAACATTTTGCTTAGTTTGCGCCTGTGTGTGGTGGAGATTCACAAAGGAAAAGAAAGTTTGCAGTGGTGTCTGTAGCATTGGTTCATGGAAAAATTAATGTGTCTGTGTGTTTGATCTCTCAGCCTGGTGCCTCTATGTTGTACTGCTAGTAAATGTAATATAAGTGGGTGAACCTGAGACTGCTGACTACACAAGCGGGAAAACTTTGGTCAGCTCATGAGAGATCGTGTGTTGATAAAATGTAAATCTTACATTTCCGTTGAGACACCATTTAACCTTGAGCTTTGCATATTCAGAACTTGTTTCCATCATTACTGAATTTAAAAAAAACACAAACAAAAAAAATGCGTTAATGGCAAAACATGATTCCTGTAAAGTCTGCTTCACACCTTACCTGCCTGATGTTTATACTTGCTGACTATGACGAGGCGATAATCTGATAACCTCAGACAGTACTTTTGGGAAACAAATGAGCTTTAAAGCCTTGCATTTTTTTTCACGATAATCTTACTACAAGGTCATTTTAAGGATAACATTGTAAAAGGACGAACTGTTTATGAAAGGAGCATATGAGAGTTTAAATTTTAAATATATAAGTGATACAGCAGGATGTCATTTTAGGAGCTAATAGTGGCCGAATCTGTATAGCATATTCTCTGCTGAGATATTATTTTCTGTATCAGAACATACCATATCAGTGTGAACCATTGTTGATGATTATTCAGGGTTTATTTAACAAAACATTAAGAATGACTTACACATTTTAAGCCCACTTTATTTGAGGCAGTCCAAACATAACCAAGGTAATCCACAAAAGAGGTATCCAGACAGTCAAGCCAAAGTACATTATCAGAAAATCATCCCAATAGACAGATAATTAAAAATAGGAATTTAAATATTCCAGGAATATTGCAAAAAAAACTGAACAGGCAGGCAGACTAAAGCACACATCGCTGTGACAAACACCACCAATACACCACTTAAGACCAACATGGACAGAGTAGAAATGATGGGGGGGCAGAACAGGTGAAACCCATGGGGTAATCAAGCAGAACACACAAACAAGCAGGCAGGTGAAACCAATCAGGGGGAACAGACAGAAACAGACAAATGTTACAGCAAGACAGGGCGGAATGGTGACATAGGCTATACAGTGATCGATTACTATTAGCTTTTGAACAAGAACAACAGGAAAAGGTTTCAGCTTTTCAGATAAAACAATTTTGTGTTTCTGGTACTAGTAGAACGGAGGGTAGCTGGGAAAGACATACAGAGTTACATCTCTGTAACTTAAATCTGTTCCCAGTGAAGCGGCACTGCACATCACTGGTAACAGACTCCTGGCCATTCAGGATAACTTTCACCAGCGGTGCCTGCCCAAGGCACTCGGAATCACCACGGACCAGACTCTTGTCCATGTTACCGTCTGGCAGACGACACAGCATCACGTACCATCATGCTTCTCAACTCATTAACTTAAATATTCCACATCACATATCTTCACCACGACTCCTGCTATTGTACCAGGACTGAAATATATCCAATGTGCAATACCTCTGTATACACTGGTCACTTTTACTTTTACACCCAAACACAAATTTTCACATACATTATTTATATATAGTGTGATATGTTATTCATCTCATTTCATTTTTATTAAAACCTTTTTTTATATATCTTATTTTATCTTATATGGCTGGTTACTGCTGAGCTGACCTGTTTGTCATCCAACCATTTCATTTATCGTTGACTGTGTTCACATACATAAGACTAATAAAACTGAAACTGAAGCTCTACTACTATGATGAAACACTTTCAAGGTATTTCGTAAGTGTGAATCAACAAGTAGCTTCAGTCAGTACATACCAGACTCAATTTAACAGTAAAAATTAAACAGACAACCAAAGCTTTCACACTGAGATTTGAGACACAGAAGATACATATTATATATTCACTGTCAGTGTGGTAAATAGCTAGATGAAGCTGGTGACAGTTACTACTGATTGGAGCACAGTCATGCAGTTTATCAGGATCAGTAAACGTGACAGTCTCCAACTAAATCGCAGTGTAGCGATCAAACTGTGCTGTTAACAGGTTCGTTTTATTTATAGACAATACTTAGCTTAATACTTAATAACGCCAAGCGCTGGAAGTGAGAGCATCCCATGGTTGTTTTGTTGTTTTTACAATGAAATGTGATTATGACTAACTTTGGTATGGAAGGTTGCTGCTAGCTGCCCAATAGCCATTGGGCCTAGCCATGGATTTCTCTTTTCTGACTGATGGATGATAAAACTAAAGTTTTTAGTTTATTTTAGTTTGTTTTGTTTTTTTGGATATAGGTTTTCACACCAAAACCTCACCAAAACCAGCCTGACCTGCTTGTTTGTCTGATGTAAACAACAAATAAAACATACACCGGGTGAAGATTACTTCGGCCTACGTGTTCTCCTTCCCCCTCTCAGCCAATCCTTTACAAACAGGCTCATGACTGAACAGTTGCTGTTTGGGGTGCCTATGAGCAACCTGCAACTGGTCAGTAGCCGACAGATCAGATTGTACTGGCCAGCTTTCAGGTGTGATTGTGTGTGTTTTAGCAAAAAGTCAAAGCAGTAAATGTTTGAAACATTCACATATTTGCTGAATTGAGTTTTCCCTGCCGAACTATTTGTTCCAGTCGCCATTACATCTCTAGTAATCATAAAATATCACTCAGACATGAATGGTGCAACATACAGAGTGACAGAGAGTGAAATAATGAAAATTACTGCTGATAGATGGAATTTGAGGGGATCAAAACTAATGTTTTGCAGTAGTAGGTTTGTAGTTGCAGCAATTACAAAAAAGTAAAAATCTATTGTGTGAAATACTTACTTTGTGTTGCAACAGCATGGTCAATCTATAAAATGCTCAATGGCCTGAATGAAGTGGTAAAATATTTGTTTCTTACTCTTGGTTTTTATCTTAATTTTAGTTGCCATAACATCTTTGTGGCGAACTGCATATCCCACATACATCCTTTGAAGGCCTAGTTGCATGCAATAATTGCGCTTTTATCTCATTCTGAGGCAAAGATAAGCCATAATCAAAAACCTTTTTCATTTCAAATGCTGCATAATAACACACACATTAGGACATATACATGATTATGAAATTTGTGTAGATAGTTGGGAATCCAAATTAACCATTTGGACCTCCTGCTGGTGTTTTTTCAAGTCATGATTTGAAATTTTATGTGTATTATAAAATAATCCAGTCATATATGCTATAGTCATCTTTACCATCACTCAGGCTAAGGCAGGCAGACGCTAATCGGGAACCTTGTTCAGAAATATTCACGTCACTGAACTAACAGCACACACTGAGCAGGACTGCATTGATTCTCTCTAGCCCCACCAAGTGTTTGAACATCTTCTGACACTAAAACAGCAATGTGATGTCTCTTGGTGTGTAGTAAATGTACAGGAAGGCAACAGCCTAGCTCAAATTGCAGCAGCAGATGTTTTTGACCAAGGCCTGTCTTAAACATAGAAGGCCTGATGTCCTTTTTTTTTTTTACAGCAGTTGCATAAAAACACTTAACAAGGCACATGACAGATATTTCACTGTTCCGGCTGTGAGGGCCCGTTTTTTTTAAGGGTGTGAGGGCGTCGTTAGCCTTTTTCCTTCAGTGCTTTCAGGGTGACGGTCAATCCTCCAGCATCACAGAGCTGAAACTCCTCCTCCGGGGCATCATCCTGGGCAGCAGAGTGAACTAAGGCTGCTTCGTCCTCATGTTCGTCTTCCACCTCGGCTTCTTCAAAGTCATCTGGATACTCAACTTGTTCTGAGACGTCAGGCGCCTCTGGAAAGTAAGAGAGAAAGAATGTGCTAAGTGATTTGCCACCGAGGTACAAAAGACAAAGTTTATGCAAGGATTGAAGCTAAGAACACAGACAGTTCCCTGAGAAGACAGTTCAATCCAGGAACCAGTTAGCTTTGGATACACGTTTGAAATACAACACATTGTTAAAGATTAAACCAATACTTCCCAACTTATTTGGCTTGTTGCCTCTTACAAAAAGCACCTTTTTTGTATATGAGTTGTTAGAAGTTCCACCAAAGAGCCATTTCCCCTCTAAACCTTTCAGGTGGTTTCATTTAAATAATTGTTTGATACTCAAAGAGGTCAAATTATCCAATTAAAATGACAAAGATTAGGGAAAAGTCCTAAATATGACTACAAATGTGTGAAGCAGGAGTTTGTTGTATTGATGCATTAGAAATAATAATTTATTTAATAAGCGATATAACACTCAGATTAGGCTGCAGAATACGTACTTTTACTTTAGGTACTACATTTTGCTGATAATATTTTTACTTAAGTAGGATTTTGAACAATGGACTTATTTTTACACTGTGGTTTGAATACATTTATTTAAAGTAAAGGATCTGAATGCTTCTTCCATCACTGTTAAGCTTTACATTTCCACCTCTACATTACCAATAGGCTCAGCAGAATCACTCATCATTGGTGACCCCGAGTGTCCACTGTGCTCCTCAAGAGAGGACAAACTCTCATCTTCGTCAAAGTCCTCAGGGTAGAGGCAGTCGCGGGGGTTTTGTCCTCCAACACGCAGTTCATCATGGTCCTCCTCCTCCACATCACTGGAACAGGCCTCCGTATCGTGTTTTTTCTCTTCCAGTGACTGGGACTGACGGAGAACTGGCCGTAGTGTGGCGTCATTGTCTGATGCAGTCGCAGGAACACAGACAGCCTCTGTGTGTTTGATAGATTCCAGGTGATCTTGCACAAAGGTACTGCTGAGTATACAGGCAGCGCTTGGCCTGCTTTCTGGGTTGAGGTGGAGCATCCTCTGGATCAAAGAGGAGATGTTGTCAGAGTAGACATTATCCACAGGATCATACTCTCCTTTGGTGATCTTGTAGAACAGACTCAGGAGGTTTGTGGCTGCAAACGGAGGCCTGAGAGCACAGATCTCATACAGCAGACAGCCAAGGGCCCAGATATCACACTTGGAGCTGTACGGGACGTCCTGGCAAAGCTCTGGACTGAGGTAGCTGGGTGTCCCAACACATGTGGAGGCCATATCAGCTGTGCAAGTCATCACTCTGGATATCCCAAAGTCCCCTAACTTCACCAGGCCTTGCTTTGTCAAAAGTACATTTGAGGTTTTGATGTCCCTGTGAAGTATTTTAGCCACGTGTATGTAATTTACAGCCATGGCGACCTGTACAAACCACCCCATCACCGCATCCTCTGGGAAAAACTCCTTTGGTTTCCTCTCTTTAACTTTGTCATCTAAGGTTCCACCATCACAGTAGCTCATCACAATGTAAATGAATCCGTCTTCAGCGTTCACAAAGGCATTGCTGCATTTGACTATATGAGGGTGCTCCAGTCTCCTAATGATTTCAGCCTCTTGCAGAATTGCCCTCTGTGTTTTTGCTTTCCTCGTGTCCTCTACTTTGATCCTCTTCACTGCGTGCAGGCTCTTGCGCGCTACGTGCCTCATCAGGAACACGTCTGCCGTTCCTCCCCTGCCCAAACACAAAACCTTCTCGTACTCGTCCATGTTTTGGCTGGAGCAGACACAAAAAAGAGGTCTTATTTTTTAAAAACACACGGTGTCGAGGTAAGGAGCACTTCAACACAAGACACCTGTCAAATTGCGTCACAGGGGCGTTTGTGTTCAGTCTCGGTGTCATAGTAACCATCTCACGCCGTGATACTGGACAGGAGGATCCTTAAATAGTTTGTTTTATCAGCAGCTTCACCTGTTTTCCAAGACGTTTTTACGCTCTATTTGTCGTGTGCCCTTCTTGCGTGCTTTAATGATGAAGTATAATGTTGTCCTGTAGCCTGTAGGCTAGCCTTTCCCCCTAGCATTACCTTTCTATTACTTCCCATTCTATGTAGGTTTTTGACCCTGAAGCTGGATAAATAACAGTCTCACTCAGCTCTCCTCCGTCATTCGAGCATATTTACACCACGTAACGTTATATGTATTGTCCATCTGCAGATGATTGAATAAAATCCACAGAAAGTGCTTGCCTCGGGTGTTTATTTGAAAACAATATTGGCATCAAATAGGCTACCTGACAAATATAGCATAATGATATTATTTGATGCATTTCTGTGGCATTAGGCAAATTTCATATTATCGTTCTGCATGGTTATGTCTTATTTCAATAACAGTTTTAATTTGACTTTTTAACATCTGTTCAGGCACTACAGATGCAAAACAGCATTTTGTTTAACTTAACGTGCATTTCGCTCCATTAATAAATACACTTGAATGACAACTAAAGTAAATGCCCAGAATGTGTACAGTCTTATAGACCTAGATAGACCCTGGATTACAAAGTGTAATCTAACAGGAATAAAAAGAAAAGTGAGTTTTATATGAGAAAAGTAAGTACGTTTTCCTTCTTTTGAAAAAAATATTTAAATGAAGGTACATAGGCTATACTGTTCTCTATTTTATGTATTTTATCTCGCTTGAGACTGCATGCTCTGATATGTTACACTGGGCGGCGGTATGGACGTCAACTGGCTGCAATCTGCCAATAACTAGCTAAAGACGAAGAAGCAGGTTCCTGACAACATAGCATGAACGAATGCTATTACGGTTTTTTATTCTTCATTATTTCTTGAATTTCATTAAACGTTAATCTAAAATGCCACCAAAGGGAAAAGGTGGCAAGGGTGGTAAAGGTTAGTGGTCAATTAGTTATATACTGTTAATTATGCCTGTGTGTTATGAACTTGAAGTCAGACACAGTTGCTAAATTAGCTAGTACGCATACAACTGTAAGACCTCCATGTGATGATGTAGCTAGTTCTCTAGATTTAACATGTCTATTGTTTGCCACAGTGTTATTGTATGTTGCGGTTTTTCAGTGGTGTAGTCGTGGTGCTGAATCATGTTGCTTTGTAGGAGCAGCCTCGGGAAGTGCAGACGCTGACAAAAAAGAAAAAGCACCCAAGGGAGGCACTGCTGTGAAGGTAAGGCGAATTTAACCCAAAGCTGCACTGCAAAAGTCAAGTGTGACAGAACAGGGGAATTTTACAAAGCAACGACTGCCCTCGCCGTGCCCTCTTACCACAAAGCTACTCTTGGACGACGAGGCTGAAAGGAAATGATAGCTGAATGTGAGATTGAGTTGGAACCAGCAGAGTTATTATTAGATATGAATCAATGAAACGTGTATAAATAGCTGTAACCCTTGTTACCTTTGAAATGACTTAATGTAATGATAACGGTATCTTTGTCACTAGATGTGTTTATCAGCTGTTGTTGATAGGCATCACATTTCAACGACAATTGTGGGAACAAGTTAAATATTAATTTTGTTTAATTCACAGTTTGTTATCAGGAAATATTTCAAGCATCCTCTTTTATCTCCAGTCTATGTCTGCAGAAATGAACATTATGGCTGCATAAACATCATCTTTGGATTAGCATTAAGGATTTGGGGAGCCTTTGTGGTATTCATCATATCCTGTGTTCATGATCTGCTAATGGGATGCTTTATATGTGTCTACAGTAATTCTAAATAGATATAGGTTGCATCCCAGCCATTGTTTATTCCTGGAAGTCTAACTGTGGATTTATGGTCTGTGTTTTCCACCCAGGTTCGGCATATCCTCTGTGAAAAACATGGAAAATGCATGGAGGCAATGGAGAAACTGAAGGCTGGAGTCCGTTTCAGTGAAGTAGCCTCACAATACAGTGAAGACAAAGCAAGACAAGGAGTAAGAGCCCAACCGATAAATCCCTGTGGTGCTAATTGCAGATAAATCGGTATCTGTGTTTATACCAGCCGATAAGTGACAATTAGAGATGTCACAATACCAGTAATTTAGTAGGCCACCAAGGCCAGTGAAATTCCAGTGATTCTCGATACCAAAGCCCCTTTTCCACTGCACGGTACCAACTCGACTTGACTCGTCTTTTTTTGGTTTAGCAGTTGTACCTGCTTCCTGGTACTTTTTTGTCGTATAACCTCTGTCGAGGTTCCAAGCGAGCTGAGGTGATACTAAAATGTGACGTGAAAACACAGCAGACTACTGATTGGACAGAGAGAATCGTCACTTCACTGCGTCATCATTGCGTGTGCCTGACAGGCCAGCAACAGAAATTTCAATATTTTACAATTTTTATGTTATTTCATCACTAAATTCACTTCTGAGAAGTTTTGAGGTGAGAAATCAACTGTAGATTTTCAATATTGGCAGTTTTTCAAGAAGTGATGGTGGAACAAAAATGTGCTTGAAAGTTTTCGGAGTTGAGGAGCTCCGTGAGTGGTGGCGGGGGAAGCCTGTGCCAACCCGCAGGAATAGCTTGCGAGGCCGGCCAGCCGCCCGCTCACAGCACTCTGGTCCAACCGTCACACAGACCGCTGCAGCAACAACGGCAGAGGAAAACAAGGCTGTAAGGTTTTCATACCGCTTATCTGTCTTTACATTCTGAGGAATGTTGAAACTGTTTAACTTAAATCAAGAGACAGCTGTGTGTGGGTCACATTGAAAATTATGTCACGGCAGTTGTGTGTGGTGTTGCTATGGTGACCAGCTACATTGAGGGGTACTATCTCTGGGTCCTATCTGCAATATAAAACGGAGCACGGACAAACAGAGTCGAGTAGAGGCGAGTTGAGCTGGTAATGGAAAAGGCGCTCAAATTCAGTACCACCTTAGAAAACAAACATGCACTCCTTAAATAAATTATCAGATATAGCATAATAACTGTAAACAAAAAATAAAACAGAAGAGGATCCGCACACATACACACCCACCTCTACTTAGAGTGCAAGCAGTAGTTTAAATTTACTTACATGGTGACAGACCATTAAGACGTTACGACAGATGACACATACTTAATGGTATGGATTGTAGCCTACTACTAAGAGCTATGTTTACATTACGTTAGCCTAAACACGGTAGCCTTTAGCAATTACCCATTGCAAACGTCGTATGGAACATAGTTGGCCAGGCAACACAGCAATGCCAGCTGTCTCAAACGAAAATCATTTTAATGCACATAAACTGCATTATGTCATGTTAGATAATCTTGAGATAATCTTTGTTTATGTTATGTGTTTCTGAAAAGAAGACAAAAAAAGTATATTGGACGATATATCAGAATATTGGATTCAAATGTATAAATCGATATTGGTCTTAAAAATCCCATATTGGTTGGGGTTTTGGTTCCTTTTTTTTTTGAGTTTGTATTAGGTCTTTTATTGCTCACATAATCCTTGTCCTCTGTATTGTTCTCCTATTCATGAAATGTAGAAATGGAAAACTGTTACAGTTGACCATATTTATTTCTGGATCAGTATTACCAGAGCATTGTTATGTAGCTTAGATACGGTCTTTGTTGCAAAGTAAATGTAATTGGGAAGAATCCAGAGAACACAACAAAGTTTGTACCTCTGTAGCCACATGTATCAATCACCTGTGGTGAATAATATGGAAAATCATGTACTTGAACCTCATGAGTCTTCATTGGTGGTGAATTCTGGACTGATGAATAATAATGATTTACTCCCATTACTCAGAAATTGTCTGTCTTTTCAACAACTCTGTACATCATCTCCTACTTATTCATGCCTGCACCCCACCAGAACACCTTCACCGGTGTACTCTCAGCTACTGGGAAATTTCAGTGGAGCTACTGGGCTGTTACTCAGGGACACCATGGAAATATTTTAGTTGTTGAAATCATTAGTGCGCAACAAAGCTTTTATCTTACGTCCTTATTTGTGCCCGGCACCCAAAGCCAAACAAATAAGTATTTCAAGGTCCTGCATTGCTCACAGTTAAAAATATCACAGTTTCGGTTTTCAGTACAGTTAACCCTTTTGCCTTTGTTTGCTCATGTTCAGTCACTTGTGTCCTGGCTTAGGTGCATGCTATGTGTTTTATTCTTGACTGTTGTTTTCCTGACAGGGTGATCTGGGGTGGATGACGCGAGGATCAATGGTTGGACCTTTCCAGGATGCAGCATTTGCCCTACCTGTCAGTTCCATGGATAAACCTGTCTACACGGACCCTCCTGTCAAGACAAAGTTTGGGTACCACATAATTATGGTAGAGGGGAAAAAGTGACGTGGGACAGCTCAACTCTTGAAATCAGGACACAGATTCTACAGTGTGCTATATTGTGGCTCTGATTATTTCCTGATCCGTGCTTCAATGCAGTGGTTGCTCTGTGTTTCAACGAATGTTTTCTGGAAAAAATTGAGTCAGCTTTGTCTGTGTTATGCATACACTACCTTACTGACAATTCAACCTGAGGGGACATTCTTAAAAACTTTACATTCACATAATGGATTTTCTTTTTTCATCTTGGTAAAATTTGTGGAAATTGAACCACAAATAGCCAAATAAATTAATTTTCACTCAAATGGTACAAAATGTGTAAGGTTTATTTGTGTTTGACAGAGCTAGATGTGCTGGATGAAAAAAAGTTGGCCTTACTCCAAAACTGCTTTCAGAAAGAGAGGCGTTACATGCATTACGTGATCTTGTTTTTTTTTTTTTTTCATTTCAGAAATGTAACTCATATTTCTGTTGGCTAACCCAAAACTCTGTTGTGTGAATATCAGGTAATTAGGTTTTAAGTTACTGTTTCTGATATTCTGGGGTTATATTACAGTTAGCTGTCAGTAGTGATGGTGAGATCAAACTTCATGAAGCATTGAAGCTTTCTATCCAATTGGTTCACTCATGGGCCGAAGCTTCACGGTGCTTCATTTGCTCTACTGTGCCATCAAGTGGACAATAAATGTAAAACGGGCAGAGTGATTATAAGGGCAACATGGCTTTGGTGTGTGAAGCTTTGAATTGAAAAAATTAATGAATGATGTTTGTGATGCCAATACATGACTGATTAGCTTTTTAATAGGGTGTCTGTCTTTATGATACAATGACAGGGTCAAAAGGAAAGTGGAAACAAGGGAGAGGGTTATGATAACTTGGTTTGTGACTTTAGATAATAGAGACAACATTTTTTTCATCTTTATTTAAAAAGAACACTTCCACAGTGCTGGGCTTCAGGCGGTTTCTTTTTTGGAGATGATTTTAACTGCTTTAGAAAATTATTATATGGGGTAAGAGTTTAATTCTTACCAAAGCCACAAAATGTAAAAGAAATGTCAACAGTTTCTTTTCCTCTGTTTCATCACAATATTTGAAGTTATTTGATCAAAGCAATTCTGACATAAGTTGATAAACTTTTTTAGTCATTTAAAATGAGCTTAAGATAAAATCGAATTGTGTTCAAGTTCAAGTTCAAAAGTCCACAAAATGTTGAGGATGGTGGTCAATTGCATTTTGCTGCTCCTTTCAAATCGCACGCCAAACCCGCAAACCATCTCCTGAATCGGTCATACGGCCGACTCGCGAGGCTTCGAACGTCACCGCATACGTCATCAACACAAGCCTCGATACGCGCTTCACAAAAATCATCCTGCATTACTCGACACACGTTTCGAAGCCTCAAAAAATGCACAAATCTTCAGTTATAGTTGGTAAGTATGACATGAAACAAAACTGAGATTTACCAAATAAAGTAACTATTACAGATTAAGTTTTGAAGTTTACATTTCACTGTGATCGTACTTTAAATGATTACATGAGACAAACTTGATTGATTGAAATAAAATTAGATTACTGAATAGAGTTGTCACTTTTCATTATCAATTAATCATTCAGTTAAAAAAAGTTAAATGTTTGATGTATGAGTGCCAAAAAATAGTGGAAATGCATTTCGTTAAAGCCCAGTTGCAATTAATCAGTTTCTTGTTTTGTCTGATGAACGGTTCACTATCACTTAAAAAAAAAGAAAAGAAGCAATATCTATTTTTTATTTTAAAGTCATGTTTTTGTCTAGATTGACTGATTAATCATCTTCTTTTCAGCACTGTTACTTAGTAAGTTAAATATCAAGTAGTTAAGTATTTTAATTATAGTATTGCTAGCCAGTAGGGGAATATTATTTGTGATTGGACATGTCAGACTAAACAAATAGAAGGTGTGTGGTTCATACAAATATCCCCAGATAAGATACAGACTATTCTGCATCAATCAATTCTTAACCGTTACAGATGAAGGCCGATCCATGCAAGTAATACAGTAAATTAGGTAGATCTTTAGTGTTGTGTTCCATAGTTATTTTAGAAGTCAGACCGGTGTGGTGACTCTCCTGCTGTCATCCAGAGAGCTAGGCGGCAGTAGCCCGCAGAGGTCGTAGCAGCAGGGCCAGCATCAGGAAAAGACAGTTGACGTTGTTACGCCTTGCTAGATGATTGGCGAGGTAAGAAAATGGCGGCGCCAGATGAGCCAGAATTATCTCAGGCGCAGACCGAAAAACTCCTCCAATTTCAGGTAGACTCCTTAAATTTGACATTAACACGTGTCCATTTACACTTCACAGTATAATACGTGATCGTTGATAATGAATCGCTGTAAATAGACGGAACTGCGCGTGTTTAAACGCTTTTTGCACAGTCAACTTCGATAACGTTAGCCCCCAGCTCCCCAACGTTAGCCGTCAACTTGAGGCAGAGCCAACGTTAGCAAAGCTAGCTAACATTAGCTAAGCTAGCTAACAAGTTAGCAGACTTTAAGGGCCATGGTGGGGTTTAATAGCTTACCGTTTGGTATATGCAAGTCACATACATACACCAAATCCAGCTTTGTTCATCAATATCACTCTGCTGCGTTTTAGTGTCTGTTTTCACTTTACGTTAACTTGGCTAACGTTTCCACTGACGCTCCCCACTAAACAGTAAGTTTAGTTGAGTTAACCTTAGCAGTCAGCATCGAGCTGTCACTGAAGTTTCTCAGCGACAAACTATTTTAGCTACACTAAATGAAATGATTGATCTTAATTTCAACAAAAATGATTCTGTTTTCCTTTCCCTTTTTAACTTATAATCTCTTATTCCTTTCTTAGTCTGCAGTTGGTAACGTTACACTAGCCGTTAAAATCACAGGGTCTTCTGGAGAGCTAGCTTACCTTTAACGTCATCCTGCTTGGGGTAACGTTATTTCTCTGTGCACGTTGACGTTGATTTAGAGCTCTTTAACAAAATGCTAGTTAGTCGGCTACTTTAATCATTTAATTCTGCCTGTCTGACACCTGAGCCAACTTAGTTTGTGTGATTCTTGCCAACTATTTTATGAATAACTTGACACATCGTACCAGTAGCTTGTAAGCTAAAGTAACAGAAGGAAGCCCTGACTACACAACGTTGATGTTACGACTGTGGCTTAATGGGCAACTCGAAGCCTTCAGTGTGACTTTCGTTTCATATCCAACAGGACCTTACTGGCTTGGAATCAATGGACCAGTGCCGTCGAACATTAGAGCAGCATAATTGGAACATAGAGGTAAAGTAACATTTACAATTCCCATGGATCTGTCTACATTTTTCTTCCCATACATATTCTGTGAGCCCTGCTACCGTTTGTCATTCATCTGTCCTTCCTTTCTTTTGGTTTATTGATTGAAGTATGATTATGCTTAAATGTATGTGTTTCAGGCTGCAGTACAAGACAGACTTAATGAGCAGGAAGGAGTGCCCAGCGTGTTTAACCCTCCACCACCCAGACCATTGCAGGTCAACACAGCAGACCATAGAGTATATAGTTACATCGTCTCAAGGCCACAACCCAGGGTAGGTCTGCAGCTTGTTTTATTGTTTGTGCTTTGGGGTGAAACATCTGCATAGCTGATAGAAATTTTACCACACAAATAAGGTCCTGGATGTCTTTTACAATATTCTGTTAAACTATTACTCATGCTTGACATGTGGATACACTCTAGCGGGAATAGTCATTATATATTTCTGTTAATAGTCTCACTTCTGACGTAATAAATAAGGTTACTATATGTATAGATAGATATATTAAGTCAATCCTCGACGGAATGGTCAATCTAAGTGGGGTTTTTTTTATTTTCCTAAGTGATTCCTTAATTTTTAATTACATTTTTATGGCTCATCGAGTTTTCTTTCATACCTATTTTGTACTGTTTGAATGGTAATCATATGCTTTGGTTCTTTTCAGGGATTACTAGGATGGAGTTACTACTTGATAATGCTACCTTTCAGATTTACATATTACACACTTCTGGATATATTCAGGTAATTCAAGCACATTGATTTAAACATGTGGCTGCTGAAACGTAAATGTGTAGCTGCAGGAAGGTCATTGATCACCAAAATGTCTTTTGCTTCAAGGTTTGCCCTGCGGTTCATCAGGCCAGATCCCCGTGGGCGCGTGACAGACCCTGTTGGAGATGTTGTGTCCTTCATTCATAGTTTTGAGGAGAAGTATGGTCGTTCACACCCTGTATTTTACCAGGGAACATACAGCCAGGTGAGTTCCGGGGTACATTTTTTATGCTCTGAGTCAATTTCATGTTGTGGACAAAGAATATGTTATATGTGCAATATGTATTCACCCTGAAACATGTAGGCACTGAATGATGCAAAACGGGAGCTCCGCTACTTATTAGTGTACCTTCATGGGGAGGATCACCAAGACACTGACGAGTTTTGCCGGTATAGTATTTCTCACCTTTTTTACTGAAATCACCTGGGTCTCATCCATCAGAATTTGTTACATATACCCTGTTGTTGCCCAATGCCATACAGTTTGTTTTTACTCAAAGCGCAGTCTGGTTGGTCTTTGGCACATGTGATGAAGGCACATATTTATATATAGCGTTTGTTTTTATATCCATGTGCACATGAAATGGGTGTTCCTTGTCAAATGGTTTATTTTGTGCAACTGATCTGTCTCTTCCTAGCTCCACGTTATGTACAGAAGAGGTCGTAACCTTCCTCAACACGCAAACGCTCTTTTGGGCATGCTCAACCAGCAAGCCCGAGGGCTACAGAGGTATGCAGATTTAATGGAACCCACCACTTGTTGTCAGTCAGCTGTTGATGTAAAATGGGTTGCTCGGATAATGGAAAATATCTGTCAAGAATCAGTCACACATGTAGGCACGCTTCATATGGCTATAATCCTTTATGAAAGCGATACGAGACAAACTCAAACAGCAGGATTTGAAAGTGGATCAAGTGACCCCTTTTTACTTTAACCTAATGGAAGGCAAAATAACAAAGTTGAAGAGCTGATTGTCCTTTATTGTGTTTATATTCCCAGGTTTTGAGTTCTATCACCACCCTAATACAAAGAATTTGAAAGATAAACTATATGGACAGAAGTCCTGGGACACCTATGTCCCAATACTTTTGGGAGGGGCTGTTTTTCATGGTGTGCTCTTTATTACGGTAAAGCTTAATGCTACAGCATACAGTTTTAGATTCATACAGTTCTTCTAAAAGTTGGTGTTTGACCTTTTACTGTTTCAATATGACAATGCCCCCTCGCACAAAGCCAGCTCCATAAAGAAATGGTTTTCCCAGTTTGGTGTGGAAGAACTTGACTTGCCTGCACAGAGCCCTGACTAACACTATAGAACACCTTTGGGTTGAAGTAGAACAGAGATTGCGAGCCAGGCCCTCTTGTCCAACATCTGTGTCTGACCTCACAAATGCACTAATGAGCACTGGCCCCCTTCCTTAAGGATTAGGGTTACAATTTTGGATTTATTCACGCACTTTAAAAACATTTATTTAAAGCGTTTTTCTTTTCACATTTTTATTTACAGCATTATATGTTGACATTTATATTTTAATAGGCAGTATATTAACTTATTGGGAGAAAACTGGTAGTTGTTGCTAAATTCAGACATTGAGCACCCCCATATCGCCAAAATATCATGATCCTTGTTTCACTGCGAAGCTTCGACTGTGAGATTGACAGTCGAGTCAGGCTCCGCCCATCAAAGCCTCGAATCTTCGACTATTTGGGATCCGCCCTACCGGAAAGACTTGCATTTTGACTTGCTGCAATTTCTTTCATCTCTATTGTGTTGTGGTGAAGCCTCAGAGAACTCAAACGTTTGCACATAAGAGAAACTATTTGCATGCTAGTTACCACAGGGTCTAAGTAGGATATGTCACTTTTCTTTTTGTGTGTGTACGTGGCTGACTATCCAATTAAATAAAGCAATTGTATAGCAGCCGCACTGTTTGAAATAGTGAGTTTTGACTTTATAAGTGTGGGTGTATGTTTCAGTGTCCCAAGCATTGCGGGAGAACACCTACCCATTCCTGGCCATGATAATGCTGAAGGACCGCAAGATGACAGTGGTGGGCAGGCTCGAGGGTCTCATTCAGCCGGAGGACCTCATCAATCAGCTCACCTTCATCATGGATGCCAACCAAACGCATCTGATGTCAGAGCGCCTTGAACGGTACTAGAAATCAATGAAAACACAAGATTGCTTGGCGTGACACATCTAATCTCCATTTATCTTGGCGAAGCCTGGGAGTTGCATGGGGGGATTGTTGAGATTAGATTTGAGTCCGTCTCATGGTTACTGTCCCAAAAATAATAAAACATGTAAGATGTGACATTTTAAACAAACGTATACTTTATGTTGTTTTATCTTTTGTGCAGACTAGTATCTCAGTTATGAATCAAATCCTCCATGTGATCATTTTTATGATACAATGATCACATGGATTACAGATATAAAAACAGCCCTTCCAAAAAAACGTGCGTGTAAACATTCCTTGGCTTAAGCAGAAAGGACAGTAAATCTTTCCCTGTTTAATGCCACACTCTGCTCGTATACCAGAAAAGTTTCATAGTTTTAAGTACGGACCAATGTTTGTTTCAGGGAGGAGAGGAATCAGACCCAAGTGCTCAGGCAGCAGCAGGATGAGGCCTACCTGGCCTCCCTCCTTGCTGACCAGGAGAAAGACCGAAAGAAAAGAGAGGAGGAGGAGCAGCTCAGGCAAGCGGAGGAAAAGGTCCGACAAAGTGCTCTTGCTGAGGAGCGGAGACGACGAGTGAGTCTAATTTTGCATTCCAGATACACGTGCAGACCTTAACAGATAATTCAGATGTAGAATTCTTTCTTTTCTGAATTATGTTGTCAATTTTTGTTGTGTGACTCCAGACACTCGAAGAGGAGAAGGAGAGGAAGTCAGAATGTCTTCCCCCAGAGCCACCTGCAGACGATCCAGAAAGTGTCAAAATAGTGTTTAAGCTGCCCAATGATACACGAGTAGAGAGACGATTCCTCTTTGGGCAGTCTCTGACTGTGAGTATCCCTCCTTATTAAGACCCTGTGTACTCATTTGCTTGACCCTGGGGGATTTATCTTATCTAGTGTATTTCAGTTGTTTGACAATGTGTACTTAAAACTTGTAATGTTTCTGACATGGATTTATTTCGGTATTGAGTAATGCAGTATGATGATCAAATGTATTTCTGCATCAGTGTGGGGAAAAAACAACTGAAACAGACTGTACAGATAGTCACAGATCGTCTGTACCATTTCATCGTCTGTTCTTGCTCATACTTGGCCGTTAAATAAACAGAAAATATGAAACGGCCAAATGTTAGATGACACAGTGCAACGTTACGATACCATGACAGCAGCGGGGCAGAAATTACTTTTAACATGAAGGTGTTGAATAAATACTACTTAATGGACTATGTGTCCTCGTGCTGATAATGTGCTGTGCTTGTGTGGAGACAGAAAGTAAACACGATTTGCGGTGCTGCCGTCGGTGCTCCAGGATACTTTCGCTTCACGTGTTCAGTGCTGCTTCAGGTATTCGTGGACAGCAGTTGTGCTGCAGTGAAGCCCTTTCCAATTCACAGAGCTCACGTCTGTCTGTCTGAATTTCTCCCAAACTTGAAACGGCTGAAAGCGTGGTGTTTATAATTGAAGCTTGTCCAGGGGAATCCCAGCTAACACCGGATGCAGCCACCCTTGGACGCACGTAATGTGAGTCGACGTATTTAGGTAGTCGATTACGTCGACGAATCGCCCCAGTCCTAAAACAGCAGAACTACTAATATTTTTTTAGGGCTGGGGCGAGTCAGTTTCATCGTATAGGCCTACCGGAGCGGGTATACAGCACGTCACTCCTGCCAATTAATCAAGGATCTGTTCTTTGAACAAAAGCATCTGTCAATTTTGTTTAACCTCTTCAGTGGCATTAGCAGTTGCATTCTGAATGAGTCTCTCTGACACGGCTGGGGTAGAAAGCATCAGTTTTCACGTGACGTTTTGAACCATGCTTTGCGACGTCGCATCCCTACAAATGTGGCCTACTGCAATGTTCAAATCGCAGGAGGCGCAATATTTGTTAAAGGGGATAATGCGTGTCAAAATACCATTTAAAATTAAATTGTCATGCTGCAGTGATGTCCTCACATTCTAGAAACTTGGTTCTTTGTTTGGTACAGATCCCTGCAAAAAAAACACCATAATTAATTTTTGATGGGTTTTTATTTGATGAAAATTATATAAAAATGATCATTCCCCCTAGTATCGCAAATCAAATGGAAATTTGCAATATCAGTCAAAATAACCGCAGTTATATTTTTTCAAAATTGTTCAGCCCTACTTTAATCCACTAGTGTCAAACCATGTGCAGTGTCTGTAGGCTCCTCCAGCTGCCCCTAATTAGAAGTTGGTTCATCTAATAGACATGGTCCACATATTAACACTTGTTTATTTTTCAGATACTATAAAGAATAAATTGCTTTAAAACGCATTCAGATCTTGCATTATTATAAAGCATTTCTTCATGTCTGCAGAGCACTAACGCTTGCCAATTCACTTGACACTTTTTCTTCTTTCACAGGTAATATACGACTTCCTTTTCTCTTTGAAAGAATCCCCAGAGAAGTTTCAGATAATTACAAACTTCCCTCGCCGAGTCTTGCCCTGCCTTCCGACTGAAGAGCAACCCAACCCTCCGACACTGAAAGAGGCGGGGCTCAGCCGCTCCGAGGTCCTTTTTGTTCAGGACCTTACGGACGATTAATAGATGACATACCTCCTCTACATGGAAAACGCATTTTCCTCCAATGCCCACCCACTCCTTTTTCTTTTTCTTCTTTTTTTGAATGGCCATTATGCACAAGGGATCATTGAGATAAAATCCTAACCTGGAAAAATTTAACCACCCTGCATCCAGTCCTTGTTTGGTTATGTTACGGGGTTCCCAATAGCCTGGAAAGTCTTGAATTTTATTGAATAAATGTCCTTCCTTGAACTCATCTTTGTATCCGTGTGGATAAAGAAGTTTGTTTTTCCATTGTGTGTACTAGCTACTAGTTCATTCTTGTCCTTCCTCACCAGTAATTGTTACTGCTACTGAAATATACCGAAACAGTAGCATAGCTTTGTGCAAAACCAGAACCATATCCGAAATTAATTCATGGCTGTGCAACTGAACAGGTTGTATTAATACTTACTGATACACAGGATGCAGCATGGAAAGTGGTAGATTTTTATAATGGTGTGAAAGCCTTGGCTATTCTTTTTTGTCTTGACGTGTTTGATCCGCGTGTCCTAATTCAACATCCTTTTTGCCTGGAAGTTAAACATGCTTCCTCCACAGTGACTGACAAGCACAGCACTGGTCTAAGTTGGGTCAGTACCAGTGTGATTGTTCTATGTGGCATGGAGAGCAAATGTACCACTTCAGGGAGCAGGCTGATGGATTTGGACATGAAGGAATTATGGGAACCCTGTTTTAAATGAGCCATGACCTGTACATAAGTTAGATATTTAAAAACCCCGAATTTACCTTACATTTTTTGTCTTTTGACTCATCTGTCATAAAATGACCAAATGCAGGTTGGTTACTATGTAAAGCAGGCTGCCTCAAGCTCATGAAGTTTAAAAATACAATATTTAACAGAGGCCACAGCTTTTACATGTGGCTTTATCTAGTATAGTGAAAGTCTGCCCATAGTGTGCCTGTGGTTACTCATAGATGCCTGTTTTGCCTGTAACATCTAAATGGGCCCATGTAAAGATGTAATTTTCCAACTATAAATTAAAAACATTTTAAAAATGTCGGTTTATTGAGAATGTACGAAACGTGCTTGTGGTACTGGTGCATCACATAAGCAGCCTTTTGTGTGTAATTTTGATGAGTATAATATTTTAGACAGTTGAGTGTACTATTTTCGCTATAAGAACACAAAGAACACTGAGACATGAGCATCAGTTATTTTTAGTACTGTATTTTATAGCTTAAGACAAATAAGACCAGTGTGGTATTGGTATACATCATACATTTATTAGTGAACAACCCTTTCAAATCAGCCACAATAAAAAAAAAAAAAAATATGATTGCACTACTTGGTAAAGCATAACTAGCAACTTTCATTTAAAAAAAGTACAAATCTTAAAAATTTCAAACAGTATACAGATGTATATATAATACACTAACTAGTTATGTTAAATGCTACAAACAATATAATTCCAATGGAATGAAAAATTATAACATTAATAAGAACCATTTCCTATATATAATATATATTAGTTGTTTTTTCCCCCCCACCCCCCAATACAAACATGGAAAAAAATGAGGTAACTGTAAATGTGCAAGTACCAAAGCAAAATATCTGCCTAACACAGAACACATGCCCCTGGCTCTGTTGGCGGGTGGGTAGTCTGGTGTTCAGGCAAGGACCCCTAGAGGCCAGGGAGAGTAAGAACAGTAAACCACTATCCCACCACAGCAAAAGTAATTGGTAAACAAATGGTATCTACGGAGCAATCAATCACAAATCCTAAATAAATTTTAGCTGCTTATTGGAACACATTTTTGCACCACACAAGCTGTGAGATTATTCATTAACTCTTAACAGAAAGACTACAAGACTCTATTCTCAGTTGTCATTAAAAATTACTTCATTACCTAGGCCTTAATGGGAGGTTCTCTTTTTATTTATTTGGATAGCTGGATATTGTCAATTAAACATTTAAAATAATAGTGCTAACATTAACATGAATTAAGGTATCTATATGTGAACAATACATTTTAAGATATTGATACACTGAGAGCAAGAGCCTGATAGGCTGGTATAGTACTACACTGAAATAAGTATGACAACACTTTTATTTTTTAAAAATCCCTTAAACTATATTGTTGTTCACTGATGTTGTTTAGGGGTATTAGTATAACATGCTTTAAGAATACATGGGTACCATGACAAACTATTGCATTCACGCAAGTGAGTTTTCATACCTAAAAGCAGAACATCTAGCACCTTTTCACTATGGCTTTTGATAAACTACAGTAGTTTCAGAGCATGTAATCTTCAGTCATTAGGGCAATAACAGTAACACAATGTATGTAAGAATTTCTGGATTCAAGACCAGTTTTTTTTCCCCCTATAAAATGAAGGTAGCGCAATAAAATCTTGTAGTCATTCAGTTCTATTACAAATGTGTGCAGTACAATGCATGGCAGTTATCAGCTGAGCGTTAAGATCCAAACCCCCAGAACCCCAAGCCAACTAGAGCTAAAAATCTGGGATCTGGTCGACAAGCATGCATATTGTGCACCATTAAATAGGTCCCCACCAGATTTTGAGATAACCTCCACTATAACACACTTGTACTCTTTTTTCTTTTTTTTTTTTTTTAGTCATGCAAACACCTCTGAAGTAGATTTGGGAGTGAATTAGGTAGGATAGTGTGCACTGTGGCACATTTAGAAATGGGTTCACAACCGCTATGTTGAACATATGGTTCGAGTAAAAGAACAAACAGGTTTGAATAATACACTTGTAATGAGTTGCAGTGTACATTGCCTCTTTTCAGTGAATACTAATATCATATTTACTGATCTTTTATTCTTGCATGCCTGTCTTTAAATGATGTAATATCTACTATTTCTGACAAAACTGAATATTATAAATTGATTACATTAAATGATTTATGGTCTGAGGAAAACAACCAAACTAAATTCAGATATACCCTTTTCATGGCATCCTTTCCATATGAAATGGACTGTTCTCCTTTATTTTTATATACTGAGAGGCCCTGAGTGATTTTTTTTAACTTACAATATATGCCAGCGAATAGATATGTACACATAGATTAATTCTCAAAGCTGTGGGTTAAACTCATTAAATGGCTTCTTGTTTTTTTCTCTTGAAGGTGGCACACACATCAAAGACTCACATTCACTTAAGAAACAAAAGGTAAAGAAAAAGGCAAGATCCCTTTACACATAAAAGCAAAGGTTACAACTGCTTGTTAGTGCTTACTGGGGCAGTTAACAGACAAAAGTGATTCTAAAGCAAAGGCCTATTTGTTGCTCTTTTGTTGCTCCCACAACAAATGTATCCTGTTTTTTTTTTTGTTTGTGTGTGTGAACACAAGCAGGGAACCAGAAGTCTAACAGTGTTTCTACACTACTGAACACTCCAGCTCTGTCATTTGTACCCCGATCTGATCACTGAGGGATACAGACAGCTGGTGTATCGAGGAACATCACCAGTGACTTCTACGGGGGAGGTTTTCAACATTCTTCTGTCTTCAAACGTTTATCTAGAAGCATTCACACTGAAGCTATACATACAGTTGCTCTTTTACAACACCATTAACATTGGCCTAAGACAACGACCCGACCAAGTTACCAGAATATAACACATACCATACACGAACATCATTAGTGCTCCAACTGTTTCCTTCAATGTTTTTTCTCTAGAAGATAAAACCAATAAATAAAACCTTTTTTTTTTTTTTTTTTAAGAAACGGCATACTTTTTAAAACAAGTGAAAATGACAGTATTATTCAGGATTAGTAATAGGTTTGTGCTTGTCAAGGTCATAAGAAGGCAGATCTGAAATCTTGAACAGTATAGGCTATATCTGTATATTGGATTTGGCTCACAAACGAAGAAATAAAAAGCCCAATCTTCCTAAAAGGGGAAGAATGTTCATTTAAAACCCGCCACTCACTGCACATATTGCTTTCTGCACAGGCCTCCAGAGCTCTACGGCATCAGCGTAGCCTTCAGACGAGGACTCCCATCCTTAAACGCAGTCAGGGTGTGGAACCACATGCTAGTCTTCCTCATGGCGCTTTCTGAATAAGCAAGCAGTTTCTTTTAGTATGCTTCTTTGTCTCTTCTTTTTCTTAAAATTTGATGATTTGGTGGCAATGCTTGATTAAAATATTGCTAGTCTGAATCAACAGTTCATGCAAATCCTAGCATGCTGCCCTGTATCCAGTGGTTACACAATGCATTGGCTCTGTGAACAGGACAAACACACGCACGCACACTCACTTTGCCCACACACACACACACACACACACACACACACACGTGTACACACTTGCCAGAGGAACAATGCTGACATGGAGGGTGGATGTAGCACTTGTGCAGTTATGCCAGATGACCTCGAAAAGACGCAGTCCATTAATCCATGACTGCTTTTGTACAGATCTGTGTTCCAGAGTGGATAATCTGGGGTGGAAAATACCCCACAATCGCATGTCCCATCACTTGCAGTCCATACCCTCAGGCTTAACAGAATCTGCATTTAACCACAGCAAGTCACACTTTCACAAAAGCATTGGCAAATCTAAAAAAAACAAGGGGTAAAACTGTTGTAATGATCAATACATTATTGCAGAACATACATTATTAACAAGTCACTTTGCCCAACACCTACACAAACATGCATCTATGATGGTCAGGCGTCGCCTCCAAACACAGATACCCATGTTGAAGTATTCCTATTATTTTTCTGCTAATTGCACAAGGTGTCCAGCCCATCATCCTCCAGGCTCCTCGACTCACCTCTTCCAACGCAGGATTCCCACTATGCGTGAACACCCCAACCAAATCCTCTAAATAAAAATGAAACCCTGTAAACAAAAGCAGCAAATAATGCATTGTAGGGAAAATCTTTGGAATCTGCAACGAAGGGGCAGAGAAAGAACTGGCTGGCAATCCCAGAACTCCGGCAATAGGCTGCGATAGGCAGTGGGTTTCATGAGACTTGGACAATGAAGCACAGCAGAGGTACAACAGGCTCAAGAAACAATCCTGGATTGCTTATTATTTAGGAAGGGGCAGGAATAGTGGGTTGGTAAGCTATATTTACTGGAGGACGCAGGTTAGGTGGCAGGTGTCCCCAGCTTTGGGACAGACTCTGGTGTGTGCAGATATCCAGTTCAGCACTCAGAGATAGGCAAAGTTCTCACTCCACCTCTCGGTGTACGTCCGAGGCATCGGCTCGGCAGATAGGACAAGTGCGATTGGTCTGGAAGTCAAGCGGAAACATTCAGCATAAAGACATTAAAAGTGTGCAGTGTTTCCCACACACTGATTTATTTGTGGTGGCCCGCCACAATATCAACATTGACCGCCACATATTGATTTTCTTTTTTACTTTTAAAAATTGTTAAATCCTATTTCATTCTAGAGATGTGCGCAGCCGATTGATTCGCTTATCCTCTCTCAGACGGACCCATCTGTAAATAGCCCCTCCTCTCTCTGAATATTAACTGCTCATGTAAGTGGATAACATTAATGTTAATTCTTTAACTCAGAGGTGAGCCCCCACACCCTCCTCAGCTACCACCACAAACAGAATCTAATTTTGTGGGAAACACTGCTGTGTATTAAAATATTCATACAAAACGACAACACCATGAAACTGTTTGTCAACTTACCTTTAACCATTTATCCACACACTTTGCGTGGAATTCGTGGTTACAAGGTAATACCCGAAGTAGCTGCCTACACTCAAAGTCACTAAAGCACACAACACACCTGAGGGGAGGAAAGGGATGAGTTAACACGATACAGATGCATCTGTATCGACTGAATACAAGTGGTCTGGTTGATTAAAAGGTGAGGAAAAGGCTTACAGCGTTTGTTCAGATAGATGATTCTCTGAGTTGAATCTGTAGGACGGAAGTTGCTCTATATCTGCTTTAGTGAGTCCACGTGGTTTCGCTTCGCCCAACCTCTCTGCTAGATTCAGTAATGCCTACACAGAGAGGAGAGAGAGAGAGGGGACAATGCTGATGATGTTGGGGGTCTGTCAGGCGTCAGACCATCAATTACCAGGAATGTGAAATAGTTTGTGCAATACCATGAAACTGACATGTGCGCCATAAAGACAACAAATCATTGGAGATATAATACAGAGAAAAAGGCTTAGCTTTTAGAATTTATGACCATATATTTAAAAAAAAAAAAAACAAAACCTTTTGTACACGTGAACCTCTCTAACGTTACACCGTGTGTCATCTAACCTTTCTTTGAATTACAACTGATTGAACATTTATAACCAAACTTATAGAGACTTGCTCGAATCCTTTGGTATGTACTGTCTAGATTGCATGCGGCCTGATTTGTTTTTCCATAAACCATCACACTTACCTCGTAGTTCTCCATCTCCACATCATCCACATCCAGGTCTAGACTGATGGCTGGGCCCACTGCTGTTGGAGGCACAGGAAGCATTGACCTGAGCAGAGAGAGGAACATAACTTGTTGAGCAAGCATTCACACAAAGCGTGGCGATTGCAAGCAGCACCTACTCTGCAAATACCAACGCCGACTAGTAGGGATGCACTGAAATATAATATAATATAATAAAATATAATGAGAAACTTTCCCGAATACGTTTTTTTTTACCACTGCATAAATTAAATAGTCAAAATGTGCTTTTTACTCAGTGTTTCTCACAGGATTTGGTGAGACTATGGTGGGTGGGTCAGAGGCCCAAGAGGGTCCAGTAAAGTAAATTACACGTGTCCATTTACTTTTAATGTACACACTTTCTGTAAATATAATCCAATTAATCTTATTTCCATACTGTATAGATACTTTATTTTGAAAACCGGACTTTGTTACATGTGTATCCTCGCGCTAAATTCATCGAGTCCGATTTGATTTGTGGTTCTCGCGTCACATGAAGACTTCATAGTCTCTCTTCAGGTAGGAATCTCATACTGCAACACTTTTTAAAGAGAGGAACTGACAGGATCAAGTCACTAACCTGCCTGTCAGCTCGCACTGGTCCATTTTAGTGGATTTACCATAAAGTCTTGAATACGTGTGCACTCCAAATTTAGGTGCGCCTTCTTACAAACAAGTGACAGAAACACTCAAAGCGGTTCAGGCCGTTTGTTGCCTTTTCTGAGACGTCAGCCACAGAGGGAGTGCATGTGCTAGGAGACAATTCAGCAGAACAGTGTCTGCACACTGTGATTTTTGCATCTTTCTCAGGCACTTTAAAATGCTTCCACACTGCCGATATGTCAACATAATTGTTCTGTAAAATTTATTCGGTCTTTTGATGTATTAGGCCAAACCCGGAAAGTGCTTTTTATGCTATTTTCGACCGATTAATTTCGGTGGCCGAACATTCGGTGCATCCCTACCAACTAGCTAACACTACATAGTGTTAATCATCATTTCTATGCTTCTTCACTCCATTCATTTTTGAGTTTTATTAAGCTGCAGTGTTCTGACACATACCAGTGTAACTTAGTGTGATCAGGCATTTTACATTCAAGTAAATAACCACATAATTAAGATTGCTTCACTCCATAAAAGGGGAAGATTTTACTGCAGGTACTCACAGGAAGTACGGAAGGAAGCCTGGGTAGTAAGATGGAGGGGGAGGAGGAGGGGGGAGAGGTTGCTGCAACCGGTATCTCTGTCCACTCACGCGCCGGGGCAGCATGTGGGGATATGGCTGAGGAGAAACACACAGAAATGAAGGGAATTATGTAAATCAGAAGTCTATGATTAAAGTGAACCATCTTCTTCCACTTCACTTTATAATGGTAGCAAGTTTAAGAAAAGTCTGCTTGCATTAACACTGGTTAGGAAAAAACAGGAAAAGCAGAAAATTCTGAAATAAGCAAATGGCCTTTAAGAAAAGCCAAGAACAGCACATACAATACAGTCAGCAATTACAATAAAATATTTACAGACACAATCTTATTAGTTATTTCTACAGCTGTTAAATACAGAAGATGCAGCATGTGGCGCTGTAGAAAGGCACCTCTGTGTAATGAGTAATCTACTGATTTAATTTCTCCATGAGTAATAAGTAAAATGAGGAACATGCCTAGCACTGTCAAGACAGTGGATCACAAACTTTTTTATGAAATCTGAATTTTACTGAAACAGGAACATGAACCCACAAATGCTTTTTATTAGTTTATTTTTTACAAATGAAAAATGCATGTTATTAACTAAACTGTCAGACTTTTTAAATGACAGGATAAAATCGCTAACCTGCCTGTCAGCTTGCTCTGGTCCGTTTCAGTGGATTTACCATAAAGGCTTGAATACGTGTGCGGCTAGCACATCAACAGAAACACTCAAAGCGGTTCAGACCGTTTGTTGCCTTTTCTGAGAAGTCAGCCACAGATTGAGTGGATGTGCTAGATAATCCAGCAGAACAGTGTCTGCAAATGGCGATTTTTGCATCTTTCTCAGACACTTTAAAATGCTTCCACACTGCTGACATATCAACGTAATTGTCCGGTAAAATTTATTCGGTCTTTTGACATATTAGGCCAAACACCGAAAGTGTTTTTGGCCGATTAATTTTGGTGGCCAAACCTTCAGCGCATCTCTAGTTATACTTAAAGTGAACAGGAGAACAAGCTTCTTTGTATTTTGGATTTAACTGATGTGTTACTTTTGTGAGCATCGCCTGCTTTTCCTTTCCTCCCTGCCAAAGGTTTTCCATAATGTACAATGCCATTTAGCTAAATGTGAAACGGGTCAGATATTCCCAGACTGCTGCAGCTCAGTGGCCAGTAGTAACAGAAAGCAGTTGTACTCAGGGTTTCTGCAGGGTTCAAATTGAAAACCGTTTTATACAACAAAGAATGCAATTTAATACCTGTTGCACAAGCATACTGGCCAAAGTATGAAAGTACGATGGAAAACTAGTTTGTTAAAATTATTTCATTTCAGAATTTCATCACATTTTTCACAGTATTTAACAATGATTCCTAATGACGTAATAAATTACTTTAATGTCACTTGGATTGGATAAATGGCATTAAATGGATAGATAAATGAATGTGAATTTAAGTCTTAAAATCTATCGTAATCAAAACAACTACACTTAGTTATTAACCGTGTAACCTCTCCCAAGTCTGCAATTGATAATGATTGATGATGAACGATTTATAACCAACGATAATGCCTATGGCAGGCGAATAAAAATTAACTTCAGAATTTTGTTAAGCAAATTAAGAACTTCTTAATAAAAAGTAAACAAAATTCAAGACTTTTCAAGACCTGTAGCTGCCCTGTGTACTGGACTGAATGTGTCAATCTGACCTCACTGTCAGTTCCTCAGGGAAATAAAATGTCTCAGAGGCTTACCACTCCAAAGGGAAGCTCCTGATGCAGAGGCTCTTGAGGAAGATACTGTAGGGGCAGAGAAGGAGGCAGCGCTGGTGGGTGATGAGAGGGAGGGTAGGGGAAGGTCCCTAATGGGTGCTGGTCCCCTCTTAGGTCAACTTCATTCTCTACCCTCTGTAGAGGCTAAGAGGGGAGAGAGCAACAGATGTACAGAAAAGGCTGCTGTTGGACATTTGTATGCAAATGAACAAACTAGCGATTCAATTCTACAATCACTGTCCTGCGTTTTCATTGATAAACATGTGTATGCTGTGGACCACTCACCATGCGTGGGTGTTGAGGCTGTAAAGGGACAAACTGGCTCAAAGGAGTAAGGTGTGGCGGCTGGTGGGGGGGTACAGATGGGGTTGGGTGCAATACAAAATGTTCGCTGGAGATCAAGGGTGGAAAGGCTTGATAAGACACTGGCATATGCTGCATGGTACATGCCTGTATGAGCTGAGGAGAGAAAAGAAACACAGGAACGGACATAAATTTAAGTAAATCAGTTTTCCTCTCTCATTTTATTTATTTCAACAAATCAAACACTTTAAAGCAGCCTCTGCCTAAACAAAAAAAAAAGTGCTCCTCATGTTTGCAGTAAGGCAGCTACAATGACAGCATGTTTAAGTGTGTAGTGAACAGAAGCGATGCATTACGTACAACCACAGCACAGTATTGCCACAACACCACAATAATTTATGAGTCTGTTTCCACAAATAAACTACATATACAAAATAATCACATTTTATGTTGCTTAACTGTTGCTCATATTTGTGCTAACATTAATACTAAACCACAAATCCTGCACAGTAACAGCAGCAGCTCATTTGTTAGTCATGAACAGTGACAGATTGCATGGCTGGTATGGTGTGCTACATGGATGCCACTGACATTTGGGCTCTTCCTTTTCAAACTCACAGGAGGAGGAAGGCAGCAGAGCAGAGAGAGCTGTCCGCTGAACATTACCGAGCATGCTGGGAGCTGCTGAGTGTTGCACCCTGGAAGGGGCTGCCCGGTGTGGATGGGGAATCCGTGGGTCGTCACCGTCGTAACAGTGTATGATATCGGAACTGATCCCTGGTGCATCTTTTAAGAAGAGAAGTGGGGGAGGGGAGGGGTGGTGACTCCACAATCTGCCTAAAACAGAAGCATGTCTGCCAAAAGCAACTTACTGTATCCCACTACAACACCATGCATGTTTCATATTAAATCTGAACATTACTATTTGAATACATTTGGTCAAAAAAACAGCAAATCGTGTTCAATAAATGTTATCACTAATTTTCCCATCAGGTTGTTCTTGTTCTGTTACCTGGTCGTGTAGATCCACCATGATGGGGCTCTGCTGGGGCAGGTGAGCAGCAGGGTGAAGCATGCGTGGTGGTGTGCTGGTGTGGCCGTATTGTCTGGACTCATCTAAAGGAACCTGTTGGTGATGTTGGGAGAAAAGTAGATGATGGAAGTTCTCATCCTGGACCAGGGAATTGTGCAGTACAGGTCTGTCTCGTCTCCCCCACTGGCGTCTCACTGGTGGACTGTGAGATTGTACAGGGGAGGGGTGACAAAAAGTAGCCACAGATAGTTCAATACATTATGCCTATAAACAGGTAGATGGATTGCATGCCATTTTCTTGAGCTCCCAGTTTCATTACTTTAGGTGGAAAACTGCTTTTCAACATAGACCATTTAAATGTTAAAAATGTAATTAATTGAATGTAAATATTCAATTAATGTTTGATTTCATTCACTTGAAACATACACAAATTGGGACTTATTTTATATTAAGATGTTTATTTTGTTGAGGAAAAAGGACTGAAAAAAGCTTTTACTTAATTTCACACATGTATATTTGTTAACAAAGATTTTATCATAATTGGTTTGAATGTTCTGCCTCAGATTTGTGAAGTGATCCATTGGTTTGGCCTCAAGTGTTGACCATAAAGAAAAGTTTAAACCACAATTAACCATCAGGTTCCTTCAACTTTCACTCAGGAGCAAAAATCAGCCTTTAAACTCGAAAGAAAGAACCATTTGATTTTTATTGTGATAATTATCGATATCGAAAGATATTTTTGGCCATATCGTCCCCAGCCCTAGTGGCAATCTTGAATATCTTACGGAGAAACGTGCAAGACATACTTTCAAGTTTTTGTTTATTGTAATCAGGTATATTGGCTAAGGTTGCTTCAAATAATTTTCAGAGTCTGTGTGTCATTTTGCTGGACAGCAGCTGGGAAACATGTTGTCTCTAACAATATACTGTAGCTGGAGGTTCCGATGCTCCTGATGAAGGAGATAGTACTGGAAACTCTTTTAACATGCTAAACATCATTGCATGACCCTGTTAACAGTATGGATAATAATTTCTCCTGTTACATGTGTTATTATCCAACATGGGGTGGTCTATTATTCTGTCAAAATATTATGACAACATATGCCACAGGCAAATGCACACACTTTCGAGAAAATGTTTGTTGTAAGGATTACTAACACACATATTATCTATCTGCCTTTAGCTCTAACAAGTGTGTTTTCATTTTTAAATTTACTTTCAAGAAAAGGACAGGTGCATTAACTTTTTTTTTGGCTGCGTGGGAAAGGCAACATGAGTCACACACAAAGCTGACTTTCGTTGATGTTGAAAGTATCTCCATCTTAAAATGTATTATTAATAGAAAAATGTCTTATGAAAAAGACAAGGCAGCATTTTTACCTTCTCCTGAGATGCACTGGGGCGTTGCAGGGCTCTCCAAGGAACCTCCTTGGGTTTAAGGGGGCTGTTGGTGGCAGCCTATTTACTGCTATTTCCCATGGTCGCATTGGTGACGTCGTGCAGACGAGTCACACTCTGGGAAAGGAAACTGTACAGTGGAGGCACTTGTATGTTGCCTCTGATTGTCTTAACCCTGCAAAAACACATGGATAAATTCACATTGCTTCTTTTGCTACAGAGTTTATTTATGTCCTTTACCTATTAACTGAACACGGGCTAGTCATTATAGAAAGTCACAAGGTAAAAAAAATGGCAATGGTAACTAGTGTTACTCCCTCTTTCCAACAGGAACACACCAGATATAGGAAATTGTCTAAAGTGCTAGTCACATTTCTACACCTTATTTCTAAAAATCACAAAGATTTTCAGATCTGTTACGCCACACACCTCAGTAAAATTTGATGTTGTAAAACTGAATTTTATAATTATATGCTAATAAAATCAGGGTTGAAATAATTGCACATTTAAATTGTTGGTAATTTCTCTAAAAAAGGTATCTGGACCCCTACTTTGGTGGCAGCTGCTCTACGCAGTTTAGCTTGAATCTCAAGAAATGCAATTTTAAGTTAACTGTGCTGTAACTTAATAAAAATTAGTTAAGGAATAGATTTGAGAAAAAAACGTGTAACTTCATATTTTACTGAAGCACATACAAAGCATATGAGCAGATGTTTTTGTTCAGAGAATAATTTATTTTACTGCAGCACTTTGCTTTCACTGACCTTTTCCGGGCTTCTTATATTTCTTTGGAAATGGCCTAGATTACAATCACTGTCCTGCATGGTGATTGATGGCAACATTATCTATATACGTCAACATACAATCTGCAAGACCAGCTTACTCCACTTTCTAGATGACTTTTGACTGAAAGCTGCAGTGCAAGAAAATACTTACTGGTTATTTATCTGGATAATATTTAATTCCACATTGACCTTTCTCCCCTGACATTTACCTTGCAGGATGACTGCTGGGTCTTTTTAAAGACTTAAAAATGTGTACTGAAATTCACATTCAACTGCTTTCAGGACTTTCAGTTCCTGCTTTATTAATGGAAAATACACTAACACACTAGACAGTATCACCACTATGTTGGCAACTTACAATAAATTCACGTCATTTCTTATTAAGAAAAAAATAGTCAACACGTATGTCAGTTCAGTTATACACAGTCCTTAGTTAAATTTTTTATGTCAGTGTATTACAAAGACTGTGTTGAGATTAACCGAACGTGCTAAAATACAGTGAATTAATTATTGTTAAGGTGGCAGAGTAATTAATGCGGTATATTCGGGGACATGATAAATAGGGGTCGCTGTAACCTGCCTCAACAAAAACATGGAAAGCCATGTGCTCAAAAGACAAAGCAACAACAAAAGACATGGTAGGCAAGCGGGACCAATAGCTATCGTAGAATTTAGGAGGTCACTGCACCGTTACACAGTTTCACACGTATTGTGCGAAGCCGTGCCCACTTTACGGCTAAGATGACAAACACTAACTCTATCGTTGTGACGGCCGTTGGTTTCTCATTGCCAGGGCAAATTCGACGTCCCCTGTTGAAGGAGATCAGCTAATTTTGGGCAAGCTAGGCTAACGCTTTGTCCAGCCATAGCAGGACTCAGCAGCTGCAGATAACTGCTGATAGCGAGCGATTTCGCCAGCATGCTAATACATGGTTAGGACACTTGCTCAATTATCACCGGATATTCTACCCATGTAACAAGTTACAGCACAGACAGACGCCAACATGGCTTGGCCAACAACACAGCCCACATCTTACTTTCTTAGCTAGTTTGCTTGCCCAGTGAGAAGGACAGATGGTAGTTGTTTCAGCCTCCGAAATGTCCCGTCCCATCAAGTTATCCTTGCCTGCAACCGCCGATAGCCGACTACCATCAGTCGGTGTAAACTAATGTTACCTGACTATCAATCGGCTGCTGTTTCCTCCGAGAGATTTTTGACAATGTCGGACGGAGCTGCTAGTAGCTTGCTAACGCTAGCCAGCTAACATACGCTTCCAACTGCCGCATAGGGGATCAATTTTCTCCAAAAATTGTAAAATGGCAATGTACGTTAACCGCGGCGTTAGCCTGCTCTGGAAATACTGTTAAACGTGTGAAAAGATAACGTTAGAGCCCAACGATAAAGAAGAATTCCTTGGCGCGTGTATGTTCCTTGAAATGCATTGTTATGGCTAAACCACGCCTCCTTTTCAGTGACCAATCAGCGCGCAGCAAACACAGACAGTCGACATCCAGACATTCTTTGCTACAATGTATCAAAACAAGCAGTTCCTGTTGTTACCTGTACATTATTAAAGTTTTGTTTAATAAACATTTTATTTATATATGTAAATTATTATCTTGCTACATATAGCACAAACTACTACAGGCTATGCTTTTGAAATAATAGTCCCCAGTGTTGAAAAGTAAGTACTCAAGCACAGTACTTTTAATAATTTTGAGGTACTTGTACTTTACTTGGGTATTTCCATTCTATACAACTGTATATTTCTACATCTCTTTATATACTTACTAATGATATATAATTTACTTCACTACATTAACAGCGTGTTACTTTACAATGTTTTATGAAGCACTGTTTACATATTCATTTATTAATAATTAGTAATTAGTAAAAGTTAGTAATAGTGATCAAGTTATATACAGTAACACTGACAGAAGACAGTTCTTTTACTTTAGATACTATAAGTGTATTTTGTTGCAAATACTTCTGTACTTTTACTTGAGTTTGACTTGAGTTGTGGTGTTTTTTTTATAGTGTGATATGCTACTTTAACTTAAATGATCTAATATTTCTTCCACCACTGATGATCGCTATAAATAGGTCTACAAAATAATCAGGAAAGGTTTCCACAGGTCGAAATCTTGCCAAATGAGGAACCGTCTAATATTTACCATTTGCGCATCAAGGACTTGAAAGGTTTGGGAATTTCTCTCTTGTTGCAACCTGTAGTCCCTCAAAAACAAAATTATTAGAGTAAAATTGTATTTTAATTGATTAGATTAAGTGTTTATTTTGTTGAAGACACCGCCTTTAGGTCTGTAACTCTGCTGTGGCCCACAGTCTGTTTTTACTCACTGGAGTACCTCACCTACTGTAAACTACCCAGTCGGTTATGTAATATTGCACTTGCATGATCAAGTGAGAAACATCCTACATGAACTATTATAAGACATAAACAAGTCTCAGCTAGGCTACTGTAGGCCTGCGAATGCAGCTGCAAAATATCTTATGTGATGTTGCACTTGAGGACTATCAAGCTTTATAAGGCCTTAAAATCTACCAATCAGGCCCAATTTATCCAGGAAGAGTTAATAAATAATGTCTTTGCTTGTTTTGAATGCTTCACTGCAAAGCATTGGAGCATAATGTGGTCTTTTGAATGCATTCAAAAGTATGCACCAAATGATAAGCCGACTGTAGCGCGGCAGTGGTATGCAACACAGACTAAATGTAAACATTACAACATCTCTCTCGGTAGCAGCAAAACAAGGAGGGGCTGGAGGTTGAGCAGGATGACTACCCTAACAACCCGTCCAACCGTCTCCCGTAAACACCGTACATCTCCAAAACCCACCGAGACAAAGCAATAACAAGAGGAGGAGTGCTGTTACCTGATTGTTAATATGCACACATCTGATCACTGATATTTCCCTTGTAATGTTCACATCTCGTTAGGCTAAGTGCGGCATCCTACGGTCAGCTGTCCCTGTGTGGAACATTCCGTGGATTTCACCACTGCTGTACAAAAAAGGTGCTAAACGTTTTGCCCTTGTATTATGACCACATTCTGTCTGTGTATTGCGCGTGTTTAAGGTTTTGCAACCTTCGAGAATATTTCCGTAATCGCCATTTTTTGGTTTTGGAAGTGCTAATCCAGCCCCATGGTTGTTTTGGGTTTCTGCAGTTCCCCGCTACACCCCCATTTCTGCTATTTACAGAGCAGAGAGCACACGCCAGGCCGACATTTTTACCGTAATGGACAGAAAAAACTGTGTCAGTCTGACACGAAAGTTCAGGGTCGCCTATGAAAAGCGTTAATTTGTATTCAGGGAACTCGGTGAAGAAGAGAGGAAAAAGCTGTGGAAGAACTAAACCCAGAACCTTTATTTAAACAAAAGTAGTAATAGTGTGAAATACTCTGTTACAAGTAAAGGTCCTTCTTTCAAATTGTTTCTTAAAGAGAAGTAGGCCCACTCAACGTATTACCAGCAACATAGTAAAAGTACTCATTATACAGAGTGTTATATCTAATAAATATATTATTTGTTTGCTGTTGTACATGTTGTAAAATATAGACAGCATTATTATGAAGTAGCTGGTCGAGGAAATATTACCTACTTTATTGGGAAATTTAGCTGATAATGCATCATATTTTGTTTTGTATGTGAAATATTAATCTGCAAAGTAACTATTAATATATAATGTAGTGGGGTACAAGTTTAAAGTGGCAGGAGATGAAAGTAATACTTCAAAACGGTACTTCAGTAGACTACGGTCTTTGAGTATTGAGTACGGTCTTTGAGTATACTTAGTTACTTTTCATCACTTCTCTATAGTAATGTATGAGTAGTAGAATGTGTTGAGTTTAGACACCATGCAGGACTAATATAAAAAGTTAAAATTTCCTTTTTGAATAAAGTACTATACATTTTAAGAAACATGTTTTTTTTTATTATTAAACTGCAAAGTATTCTACAGGGACAGTATAAAAATTTTCATATCTCATCACACGCTACAGAGCACTGGACACCAAAACAAACAGACTCAGGAACAGTTTCTTCCCACAAGCCATCACTCTGATGAACAGCTGATTTCTGCCTCACAGTGTCAGGAACAATTCCTGTGCAGTTATCCCTGTTTACTGGCTTCCACCTATCATTTATTTATTCATCATTCTCCATTTCAAAGCTGTTCATACTGTTCAGATTGTCATATTGTATGTACTGTACACCAAATCCACCTACCTCATGTACATAACACTGCACATAATATTTATTTATTCCAGCATTCTTTGCACTCATTACACTGTGTACAAGATGCTTGTATGTGTATGTGCACCTGTATATCATATCCACCTCCGATATGTACATAATAATAACAATAATGGTAATAACAATTTTCTCCTTCATCCTTTGCACTCTGCTCATGGCACTATTGCACTATTGTCTCAATCTGTCTGTTTTATTTATAGTGTGTATATATGTGTTCTCTATACTGTAGCCTGTGTTTGATTTTATTACTGTATTATTGTGTTATTGTATTATTGTGTAAGTAAGCACATCGTGAGTATTGTACAATCCAGAGTCAAATTCCTCGTATGTGTACACATACCTGGCAAATAAAGTTGATTCTGATTATGGCCCTGTTTGCAAGTGCCACACTGTAAGTCTGTAGATGAACAATATATGATATATACAGATTGATACAAGCAAGACATCCTTTGATTTCCACACCTGCTCAAAGCCATTAGTGTGCATCATTCAAGCCAATCTGAACGAAATGTCATTCCCCTTTCGTACCAAGGTGCATAAACAATGCAAGAATAAACACTCAACATACTACAGACAGAGCAACATGTGAAACTTTAGGCTATATTTTTCATTTATTCACTCTGTAGTTTGGGTTTCATTTATAGTGAGTCTTGTGTATGTCTCTTCTTTTTACTGTGTGGTGACCTCATTTAATGATGTCTTTACAAGAAATCAGTTAGGTCAACCTGACTTAACCGATTTAGATCGTAAATCAGTGTACTACACTTTTTGGTTATTTAGTTATTTACATTTTACAGTCACGTTTTGGTATTAAAACAATCAGGTATACAAATCATGTACACTGAGACACAATTATTTCCCCCCAAAAAAGCCAGAAATTACAAAATATCTAAATACTAATGAAGTGAATAAAACAACACAAAACAAACATAATGCCTATAGAAATACTGGAATTCCAACCCCACCCTAACCCTAAACAATTAGGCAATAAATAAGGAAAGTGGGAAGAAGGGAGGTTATGTTAGATATTATAAATGTCATTTTTTCTTTTCTATTTTTTTATTTACCAGTGACAATGCACATTAATCAGCATTTCAGTTTGCCCATCAATGTAAATATGCCTATCTAATGAGCTAATTTTCATCTGTAGTCTCTGGGCAGACACGGTAACTATCAACACATGTGTGACACCTTTGAACATCCTGATGGATTGGCACATCCATCCACATTAACCGTTTTTTAATCATTTCTGAATTCAGGTGCCAGTGTGCATCATTACTTATCAGGACTTATTTTATGATCTTGTCTATGAGGAAAGACAACACCCTGACTGACCATGGAAACATTCAGTCATTCACATTATATTCCTTTTTTAAACTTTGGTATCTGTTTACTGGAATTGCTTTGGCAGTGTATAATATTCCCTCCCATGTATATATTTATTGCCCAGTCAGGAGTGGCAGTGTTGTGTTCAATACTGTTAGTCATAAACCAAAGTCTAATTGGATTAGACTTTAGGTGCACATTTCTAGCATGTCTGTCATCCATACCCAGATAGATAAGTATGTGAATGATAAATTGCATGTGGTTTATTAGCATGTATCTTTGGTCCCATATTCTGTTCAACTAACTGAAAGCTTGTCATCACAAACATGAGCTTCATATATCATGTATCATATATCACTACTCATCAATTTGACCTACACTGATACTTCTTGTGACATTTGACACATTACAGGACAATTCAACAAATTAGCTATTATAAAGACCTACATTTTTCAGTAGTTCTTTAATCATTTTTTAATTTCAAAAGAGCAAATCATTTATAAAAAGGCTCTTATCTTTCTTAAGTAGCCTACAGTTAGCATAAGAGCTGAATATTTTACAGTGAGTCCCAAGTACCTTTATGCTATATATATATATATATATAGTTTTTTTTTTACTGCAGAAGTAATCACTTTTGTGGTATCAAAAGGGATTCTTTCAAATTCCAAAGAACCCTGTTGAACTAAATAACAACCGTTTGTTTGGAACACAATCAACATTTACTGTAGACCCTTTTCAGGCCGTGCTTTTGTTTTGAGGCAAATGTCTGATCATGAACGTTGGTACAAGTGAAGATAATCCTTTGTGTGATCCCTTTTAATTAGGAGGGCAGGCCGAAAGGGGGTCTTATTGGGAAGAGCTCATTAGTGAGGTACATGGGTCTGTGCTTTCTGAAAAACGCCTCGGTCCACTGATTGGTTCTGATGAGACACGTTTTAGAAAGGCCCCTGGCCACATCTTTCCACATTTTCTTAATGGAAGCAAAGAGACTGCTGTTATTGCCGTGACAACAGAGGCACCTAATCAAATAAAAGAGCAGTCCGAATGCTCACGGGATCTGGCATGGACACTGGTGACCCAGGATGGCACGATGCCATGTATTTATGGTGATAGAGCTGGCCAGCCAATGATGGGGAGAGGAGTTTGCCTGGCCCTGTCTCTTATTACTACCCAGGCTTCCATAATGTACCCAAGTGTGAGAGCAAACAACAGGTGGATATTCTGAAATTTGCGGAGTTGATGCATATGCGTTTTTTTTTAACAAACGTACACAGGGAGGAGGTTTAGTGCTGTGTTATTGGCTGTGTGTTTCTTGCATGTGTTAATCATTTATATTTACAACTATGAGAAGATAATCACTAGGAGGAACAGCCAAAGGTCTCATCTAGACAGTTAAGGAGAAGCTCCTCTGTGAATGTCATCCGGTAAGACTGCTGTATTTTAAGTTGGATTTACATTTTTAAAGAGTAATCGTGATCTTTTTAGTTATATGGCATGGTGAATTTTGTTGTTTTCTCATTATAGTATGTGTGCTTAAATGCGCTGATGTTGAATAAATAGGAAATATGTGCTGGTGTTTTCAATCTGACATGGTCAAAGTATCTTGTATTATGCTGTTTAAATGTAGGATCATTTAGAGCTTATACTCGTCTTTTGATAGATACAAATTAAAATGAAACTATTCTCAGAAGCAGGGAGATACTTCAGAGTGATGAATCCTCTGAAACAGTTCTCATATTTATTATGAACTGATAAATGCTCATTTCTTTTGTCTTTACACCAAGTAGAAAGTCTAAGATAGCTTTAATCATTCATACAAAGATTCATTAACATAAATGCGGGGTTCCTTAAATCCTTGAAGGGGACAAGAATTACAGACTGATTTATGAAAGCAAAAATGCGGGTCTCCGTCTAATTACCTCTTCTTTACCTCTTAATAATATCAAAGAGGAAATCACAGGGCAGAAAGCTGGCGCTGCTCTCTCCATAATGAAACTTTCCAACATGTTATGGCACTTCGCTCAGTGATGTCACAGCAGGCGGTGGTGGTGAAACCACCTGCTATGATGTTGTTCATTTGGGTGCGGCCATATGCAATAAATTTCAACCCATAAAAATAATGACAAGAGCATTTTTTTCCCTCTGTGATTCCCTCCACGTAACTTCAAGTTGTTCTGTCCAGCTGCTAAACTGAATACATCTGGTTACGTCATACATGTTAGTAATATCACTTTCTATAACTCTGATCACATATTGTAGATAAGTGACTACAGAATGCCAAGAAAAGTTGTCACAATGTGACGTCTTCAGATTGCTTGTTTTGTCCAACCAAAGTCCAAAACCAAAAATATTCAACTTACAATGATAGAACTCAGAGAAAAGCAGCAAAGCCTCACATTTGAGAAGTTGGAACTAGAGTTTATCATCATTTTAACGGATTGCCTGGATGTCTGTTAGTTGTAGACCGGTCCACCACTTTGGGCCAGATATTAATACTATATCTGACTCATTTATTCACTATTGAAAGGATTCAACAACTTTGATTGCCTTGACAATTTGCTCGGACATTAATGGTTCCCAGAGGAATTCCAAGCACTTCAATGATCACCTGACGTTTTCCTCTAGGACCACCATGAGGTTGACCTTTCTGGTTTATTGTGAAATGTTGACTATTGGATAGACTGCCCTGAAATTTGGTACAAGCATTCATGGTCCCCAGATGATGAATTGTAAAAATCAGGTCACATTTGCAATACTTACGATATTCCCATCATTCACCGCAGTACTTTGTGTTTAGAGCTAGTTAGCAAATGTTAGCATGCTAACACACTAAACTAAGTCAGTGGACATGGTAAACATGCTAAACTTAGCATTTTAGCATGCTGACATTAGCATTTAGCTCAAATGTATACGTACAACCCCACAGGAATCTTATGGTCTTGTTGCTTGATTATTGACTATTAATTGATTTTTAATATAGCTGCCAGCTACATTTTGTGTTGATTGACTACGGTAATTGACTAATTGTATTGGCTCAACTTATTAGATTCCTTTTTCTTTTCATTTACAGACATGGAGGGGATGACAGGAAGTGTGTTGTTGTTGTGCCTGTTGTGCCTTATCAGCCTAACTAATGGTAAGTGTTCAGTTAATTTGATTGGGATTTTGTCATTATGTCTTTAAATCACTACGTAACATTCTACTTAATAATAATATGCTGTGTGTTTTAATGTGTGTTTCTACAGCAAATACCAGTCCTATAATCCTCAATGTTATTGAAAGTGTATGTGAAGACATCCCCATAGGTATATACGTTTGTGTGTGTGTGTGTGTGTGTGTGTGTGTGAAATATTGTAAACTGTTTTTATTTCACTTGTGACATTATACCTCAAGAAATGATAAACAAATGTATAAATGTTCCTCTGATGTCTTCATAGGTGCCGTTGCGTTTACTATAAATGCAACAGATGCAGAAAATGACCCATTGACTTATTCACTCAGTGGGCCAAATGCAGCATACTTCAAAGTTGACAGCAACACTGGGAGCGTATCAGTCATTAGGGAACTAGATAGAGAGGTATGGTGTGGTAGAAGAAGAGACCCTTCAGTTGTCAACAGTTTCATTTTGATTCTGTGTGTATGTGTTTTATCAATTTATTTTATTTTCATTCTAGGGGGGTGGTGATGTAATGACGGTTGGAGTTGCTGTCTCTGATGGTCTCAATGATGTAAGTGACATTTCAGTTGGTGTTAATTATCCATTTCATATCCTTTTGCTCATTATATTCATACAGCACATCATGCAATGTCTTTCAGGTGAAAAAAACGTTAACCATACTATTAGCAGATGCCAACGACAACAGACCCATATTTCAGGAGTCTTCATATGATGTTGAGATCCGAGAGGTAAGACAAACATATACAAATTAATCATTGTCTTAACCTATTTGTTTATCAGCTTCTCTACTCCAGGAAGTTATGTTAGTATATATAATGCAGTGGTTCTCAAACTTTTTCTGTCACTTCAGCTTTTAAAAGCCTAATAAAGTTCAAACTCCCTGGCTCCGCCAAAAGTGGATTTCATTTTAATCAATCTTTAACAACACAGCAATAAAACAAAATATTCAGGTTAACGAAATAGCTATGCCCGCCCCCCAGTTTGAGAACCACTGATATAATGTCAGCTATGTACTCCAAGCCTCTGTGTTTAATTTCCTGTTTTTTATTTCTTTTGTTTTTATCTCCATCCGCATCATCAGAATACCAATGTAGGGACGTCTCTGTTTAGGGTGCAGGCCAACGATTTAGACACTGGAAATGCCGGTGTTATTCACTACAGCATTGATGAAGTAAGCTTTCTTTGTAAATCATGTAATTGATCAATATTATATTCTGATCTTCCATAAACTTTATTGAAGCATCATTTACACTGTATTTTCCAGGTTTCTCCAAATGAAGGATTCAGTCTGTTCAGCATTGTAAGCATAACTGGTGAAGTCAGACTTAGTGGACGTCTGAATTATACTGCATTGAACACTTTCTACCGGCTGAAGATTAACGCAACTGTAAGTATTATTCTTCAAGATGAGTTTGGCCGTTAATGACACTGAAAAAGAACAGTGATTAAGGAAAAATGGAACTTGTAGCAATGCATCCCTTGAAATTTAAAGATGTTAATCATCAGTTCAAGCAGTCCTGAATATAATCTCAAGGTTCCACTAGTTCATGATTTTGGGAAATGTGCCTATTTGTTTTCTTGCCTAGAGTTGGATGAGAAGATCGATGCTACTCTCATCTGTCTGTGCGCTGAACATGAAGCAATATCGAGCACCCTGTTAGCTTTGCTTAACATAAAGACTGGAAACAGAGGCAAAGCAAGCCCAGATTACTACTCTAGTACATAATCCCTATAAAACCACAATGTGTACCGGTAGTTCTTTGTTGTTTGTATTAATTAAAATCATGAGATAGTGTGTGAGTGAGCTTTAGAGCTTTAGAGTTTTTTCCTTTGGACATGGCCAGGCTAGTGGTTCCCCTCTGCTTCCAGTCTTTATGCTAAGCAAAGATAACTGTTTCCTGACTCTAGCGTCATAATAAACAGACAGATATGCCAAATAACACTTAAATGTCATAATTTATCACGTAATCAGTTATCAAACCACTAAATGTGTAGATAGATTTCCCTGATTACTTTAAAATGTTTGATTTTTAATTATCACTTTACTACTCTGTAATTATTACTGTGGTAAACAAAATTCTCTGGTACAAGTGGCATTTGATTTTTTTATTTCAATGTGCTTGTGTGTCCCACAACAGGATGGTGGAGGTCGATGTTATTATAAAGAAAACAAATTCTTCTCAAGCGTTGTTTTTTCCTTCATTACGGTTGTTGACGTCCCAGACCTTGACCCACTGTTCATTGGGCTTCCCTACGTCGGGAGAGTCGCGGAGAATTCTACTTTAGTGAGTGCTGATAGATTTTATTGAAGGTGCTGCATTGGGTAATGTGCCCAATTAGATTGATGATATGTAAATGTGTATATATATATATAATGTATATGTGCTACATACATGTTCTTGTGAGAGCCCAGGTTTTAAAGTATATTTTTGTCCATTTTGCGTGACAAAGCTGCTGCAAATCGTGGTGTGATGTGACACAAATCTACAGGCAGTTAAACAGCTTCTTCTGGTTTCAGAAAATACTTTTTTTCTTTGCCAGGGCATGTCTGTGTTTAAAGTGACTGCCATAGACCAGGACACAGGAGTCAATGATGTTGTCATTTATAGTATTGAAGGTGAGCCTCATCAGTTTAATTTAAAACACTAGCACAAATTACACTGAGTGAGAACGACATGTATTTGTTTTCCCCCCCTCTTTGTTTGACAGATTCCACGCCAGGTGGCTTGTTTCAAATCTCAAGAGATGATGGCATCATATCTGTACGGTCACCAATTGACAGAGAAGATATTGGTGACATTGTTACCCTGACTGTAAAGGTAAAGTTTGATTAAGTAGTCAATTTCCTTTCTCTTTTTACATTTTCCATCACTTTAGTTTAAGATAAGATAAGATCAGCCTTTGTCTCACAGGTGAGAAATTTCAACATTACAGCTGCAAGTGGATAGCATTGAATAAAGTAAAGTGATAAGTGACATAGTCTCCAGGATAAGCACGCCAACATGCATATCTTCTCTTGCACTGTTTTATTTTTGTGTTATTATTATTTGTTTTATAATTGTAAAAATATAGTTTCTTTTTAATTTTAGTATTGTATAATTTATTTTTTATTTTTGATATTGTTAGTATGATGTTTAAAACAGATAAAAACAAATTATAATATTAAACAATGCAAAGTGACATTGTGCATAGATTTTCCCTCAGTCTCTGAGTTGTGGTTACTGCTTACGCTTAACAGAGTTTAACACTTATGTACCACTGCAAAAAACTTGTTCCAGCACATAACTCCCTGTAAAAAGAGTGTTTTTATGTGTGTGTATGGATTAAACCAATGAGACATGACATGTTAATAAGGTAGCTTTAGATAGGCTGGTACACAGATCTTAATCATATTTCCCAAAATGTTGAGCTGTTCTTCTAATCAGTTTTGCCAAACCTTCACTGTTCTTTGTCCATTCCTTTAAGGCACATAGGCACAGAAGATTGGATTACAACAAGGCGTGATGTTTTTTCCTGAACCTAACTTGTAATAACGTTATGCTAGAAACACCAGCCTTCTCTCAATCTGCACATAAACAACAAACCAAAAAAAGATGCCTGCTACAGTCTGTGAAATGTAACCAAAAATAAGGGGTGATTTTACACAATCATGTACTGACGTTTCTGCCCTTGTTTTCACCCCAAGAACCTTAAAACATTTAAATAAAAAAACAAGGAAATACAATTTCATACAAGTAGTCCCAATGATCAGTTATTTGTTACCGTTGTTTGGCTTGATGCAATGTGTTGTCTGAGGGGTGTAGTTAGGGCTGGGCGATATGGCCAAAAAAGTTATCTCGATGAAAAAATTTCATACCATTAGATATCGATAATTATCACAATAAATGTCAAATCATTATTTCTTTTAGTTTACAGGCCGATTTTTGCTCCTGAGTTAAAATTTTTGAAAACCAGATGGTTAATTGTGGGGTTAAACTATTCTTTATGGTCAGAACGTGGCAAACACTGGATGCCAAGCAATGGATCACATCACAAATCTAAGGTAGAACATTCAAAACAATTTTGATAAAATAGTTTTTTCTAAAAATATGATTAGTAAATATTTTTTCAGTCCCTTTTCCTCAACAAAATGAACATCTTAATAGAAAAATTAAGTGTTAATTCATTTGATTTAATTCATCAACATTTATTGGCAATATATTGAACATTTGTTATAATGTTACAGGAAAATTATATTGTGATTATTATTGTTTTATTGCCCAGCCCTAGGTGTAGCCCATAGACGCAAAACTGAACTTTAATTCAAGAAAAATTACACCAAGTCTTCCCGAGTTTTGAGAACCTTATTTCATGGAGAACATTTATTCTGGCAAATGTATAGACAGTGAAATTATTATTTTTTGTTTTATTTTAGGCAACGGAGTCTAAGACAAACATCCACGGCATCTATGCCAGCACCACAGCAAGTGTACAGATCAACATCATCGACATCAATGACAACAAGCCGGAGTTTTATAAGTGTGGAGACGAGCTCTCCTGTGTGAAGGCGACTCACTTCACGGGAGAAGTCTTTGAACACTCGTTGGGGACTGTTCCCATCAACATGACGGTCAAAGATCTGGATAAGGTAAAGAAAAAAAATCAGGAGGAGGAGAGAGGACAGTCTTCAACTAAAAGATGAGGTTTTCCTGTAATGTGTGTATAATAAGTGTCCAATTCCAAGTAACATTAATGATAAAGCATGAACCATTTTTGTTGGCTTTTCACAGATTTCCACTACTGTACTAACCCTGAAGGGAGCATACAAGGATGTGTTTTCTGTGGAACCCCAATCTACCATGTCGGACAGCATCGTTCAGCTTCTGGTCAAACAGCCCCAAGCACTGGATTATGAATTAAAACAGGAAATGGTTCTTGAAGTAAGAAAAGTGTCATGGCCATGAGTCACAGACCATGAGTCTGTGATTATAATATTAGTGACATCCTTTATCTTTTGGTTGTCATAGATTAATGGCATTTTACCAGTCTAAAGTGTTTCCTGTGCTGTGGTGTAGGTGATTGCCACAGATCAAGAAAAACCCAGCTTCCAGTCCACTGCTACAGTTACAATTAAGATCAAGGACATCAATGACAACAGCCCTGTTTTTCCAAAGGACACCTATAAGCTGAAGGTTCCTGAGCACTCTCCTGCTGGGACAGAAGTGGCAGTCATTACTGTAAGTCCTTTTTTGTCTGGATTCATGCTCAGTTTGAGCTTGCTTGTATAAAACTCTTGAATCAGAGGAGTTATCTTTTCTTCCCAGGCGGAGGATCCTGACACAATGGATCAAGGCAACCTCACCTACAGACTTCTTCCAGACAGCATGTATGTCTACACTTGAACCAGTTATTCTGGTTATTTGAACACATCCACCGTCTAGCTTTTGCCGTCATGCTATCTGAGACGACACAGCTGAACAGTTTTTATCTGTGTTTCAGACTACCATATTTTGACGTGGAGCCACATACGGGCAAAATTTATGTGAAAAACAAAACTCTGGTGGATCGCGAGGTCAGATCTCTGTTTTCAGCAACTCTGCAGGCCAAGGACACGGACGAAAAGCCCGGCACCACAGTACTGGAGATTACTCTAACTGACATAAACGACCAGCCTCCAGTCATGAGCAGGGACTCTTACCGGGAGTTTGTTAATGAGGGTGGACAGCTTGAACTTAAGATAGAGGTAACTGTGAGAGAGCAATATGACAACAGTAAATATTTCCGTCTCATATTTGTTGATGCTGTACTTGAAAGGATTTTTGATTTCTGTATCAGTAAATAGTTATAGCACCTAAATTCAACAGGTTTTGTGTTAATGGAAAATGAAAACACTTTGTGTTTTAACTTGGGTAAATAGAAACAGTATAAGTTACAGAAAGCAATTTGAAAGTCAAAACTATGGACTAATTTTTGTTATTCTAGGGATGGAACACCTCTGTCCACCACTGATGTAGCACTTCAAGAACATTGTCAAACTGGATGGTTTAAAAATCAAAATCGTGGAAGCAGAACGAAGGTTACGATATGGTAACCCTAGTTCTATAAGCACAGGCTCCGCCCTCTACTGGACTCTATGGGTACTACCTCCTCCAATCACACGCATGCACTTGCCCACTGAAATTTTATCGTGCACGTAGCCGACCAATAGGATGTCGTTACCGATATGTGCGTGACGCATAAATAGCAGTGTCCCTACTGCCTCAGCATCCGACCGCCTCTTCAGCAGACGGCGTCAGAGCGGCCGGGCTCATTGGTAGAGGGCTCCGCGAGATCCCGAGAAGGAGCCCGACATATCCAAGAGATAGAAACGCACAAACGGGCACAGTAAGGGCCAAGATGCCATAGTGCAGATCTCTTCGACACACACCCCGCTGAAAAAAGGTTCCGTTTCCGACTTCCGAGTGGAATGTGCACGCACCGCCAAGGGTGGGTCTGTTCCCGCCTGTGTACAGGCTTGGGAGATTCACTCACAAAGCCAGCTGGCCAGGCTCTTCTTGGACATGGTTTTAATGACTATCACTGAAAGAGACGAACAGCTGACCAGTGCATTGAATGGGGGCTGTGTGCTCTACATAGGACGTTAGCATAGCACACATGGACACAACAGATGCAATCTCACCTCCCTGCACCCTAAGTGGGGTAGGGGAGTAGAAAGCATCCAGATTTATTGTCCTGGACCTGAACATGCTCCTTATGTTCTTAAAAACAAAGGAGGTGTGTTGTCTCAATCCGGCTGCACTGTGGACACCAAGAACCAGCATGCAGCTGGTGTGGACTGACAGGCACACAGCTCTTAGCTTCTTAGCAGAGGTGAGAGCAAGACGCAGGGCTGTTCGAGAGATAACATTTTCAATGAGGACTGCTCCAGGGGCTCATCAGGTGCAGATATTAGAGCCACCAACACAAGCAGCAAGTCCTACTGAGGCGCAGAGAGACACAACACCGGTCGCTGTCTTCTCACACCCTGCAGAAAGCATATCATGAGGGGGTGGGCGAAGACTGTTCTTTCACCAAACCCCCTGTGACAGGAGAGATAGCTGCAGCGCGACAGCCCCTTCTCCATTAGACCTTGTTTCTGGGCTGTCACGTCGTGGAAGCGGACCATTATGGCCGCGCGAACTTGGTGGTCAAGCTAGCGAAGTGGACACCCGGGCCTCACCCACCCTCTCACTCGGTTCTGACCAGGGCGAGCCGTTAACTTAGCGTCAGTGATCGCAGCGGAGTGTTCGACACGGCTAGCTCAATGGGATGGGGTTGGTAGTGGGGAATTAGCACTTTTAAGAATGTAATGTGTTTCTAATAAACAGTTTAACATTCACAAGCATCACCACAGTGTACACACAAGCAGCACATGCTAGAACAGTGGCTTTGTGAACACAAGGCCGCAGTGTGAACCCTTAGCCTCACCTCAGGAGTTAATGTTAGCTCTTTGATGAGAGGTTAACTTAACTCTTTGAGGAATGTAAATTAACATGTTTTACTGCAAAAAAAAACGGTTTCCACATTCTCAAAAGCCTTACCGTAGTGTACACAAGCAGCACATGTAAAACAATGGCGTCTTGAACCCCAGACGAGGGATTGTGGCAGGGTCAGCAGGCCTCTCTCCCTCCATAACGGTCACTTGGCCAGTCGCTCTCTTCCCCAGCTGCAGGTTAGTGGGCGGGGGCCTGGACATGGGTCACCTCGCCCGGATGCAAAGATAATTTTCTAGAAGTGGCGACTCCATCCCTGGAGGTGGTGAATTCAGTGAGCAGGTGTAGGTGTCATATTCTCTTATTTATCCTATGCATTTGTTTTCCTTGTCAGAGCTTGGTGCTTACATTACCCACAATGCAACTCAACTGCCAACAGTGTGGTCAAAGATTCAGGCTAAACAGATCTGTTTCATTTTCAAACTTTTAGTCTTCTGCCCCAACTGACGTGGACTCAAGTGCCATCACTTGGGGCAATTCACCAGATTTTGCACACTTTGGAGCCACAAAAGTTTTTGCATAACTGTTCGTCCAACATAGTGGCAACCGTTTGGGTAGGGCCCTCTCCTGCTTCAACATGACAATTCACAAATGTGGAAGAAACTGATTAGCCTGCGCAGATCCCTGACCTCACCCCCATTGGGATAAACTCAAACCCCGTTTGTGAGCCAGGCTTTATCACCCAACATCAGTGGTCGACCACACTAAGGCTGCTGTGGCTGACTAGGAGCAAATCCCTGCAGCCAGGCTCTAGCCTTCCCAGAAGAGTGGAAGCTGTTATAGTAGCATATTAATGTTCAACAATTACATATAGGTGACCACATGCTTGACCATTTCTTCTACTGTTTCTCATTTTGACAGGCTTCTGATGCAGATGACCCAGGTACGGAAAACAGCCAGATAGTGTTTGGAATCGTACCAAGCAGGTACAGTGATAACTTCACCATTGACCCCAACACCGGCATGTTAAGAAACAAGGGTGAGCTTGATCGTGAGGCCATAGACCCGAAGCTGGATGGGAGGATCGAGCTCAATATAACAGCAACTGACAAGGGTATTCCCCCATTGTCCAGCATGGTCACAGTCATCATCAATGTAGAGGTAACTCTTCCACAATTTTAGCAAATGATTGGTGCTATGTTCCTACTGATGCTGCCACTCCTGATGAGGATGATGACAGTCATTCTTTGTTTTTGTTTTTATGCATCCCAGGATATCAATGACAACTCACCACAATTTAAAGCCTCTTTTTACAAATTCACTGTTAAAGAAGGAGAAAAAGGTCAGTATTTATTTTTGCAAAGTGTTCATAACTGTGTGGCTGGATTTTAACTTTATTCTCCCATCCAATCAGGTGCATATGTGGGTTCTGTTTACGCAGAGGATTTGGACCAAACAAGCACACATAACCGCATTTCTTTCAGCATCGTTAATGGAAGCTTCGGCAGCTTTATGATTCGCACCTTTGCAGAGGATCGAGGTTACAGGGGAAAAATCAATGTGGACCAAGACATTGAGCTGGACTACGAGAGCACTCTCAAGCAATTCAGACTGCTGGTAGAGGCAGCAGATCTGGAACAGAAGAAAGCTGAAGTGATGGTGCAAGTGAACGTGTTGGATGTGAACGATGAGAGGCCCGAGTTCAAACCGACCAAGCCCGTGACCGTGAAGGAGAACACCAACATCAATGGGGCTGTTGGAAAATTTACAGGGTATGACAAAGATGGAAACCACTCACTGGTCTATGAGGAGGAATCTATCAAATGCAGATGCAACGGCTCTCTGACACCCTGCAGTAACTTTATTCTGGATCCGACGGGGGAAGTCCGACTCAATCTGACCAACCTGGTGGATTATGAACAATGTGACCAGGTGGTGATAGAGGCTCAGGTGGTGGATGAGTACACAGAGAAAGGAGAGAAAAACAGTGTCACAACAGGTCAGTACCGGGTTGAGATTAGAAACAGATTATAAAAGCAAAATAAGAGCATCGAATAAAATCAGTAAAAGCAAGAAATTGTCAAATAAAGACCTACAAACACATCTCACATTACTTGACTTAATTTTCTATATTATTTCAGGACAAATGGTGATCAACATTGAAGACATCAATGACAATGCTCCAGAATTCATTGTGTCCAATTCTGTATTTGGTGAGTTTAAGTCTGAGATTGTATCACACTAAGTATATTTTACCTAAAGTAGCATGTTTGTTTTTTGGCTTGTGACCCTTTAAACTGAAGCCTGCCTACTCATGACCCATCGTCACTGCTCAAATACAGTATGTCTTTGGTTCATGACCAGGTCAACCAAAGACTGTTTTCCCCCACATTTTAATTTGAATAATTAATAATTAATTTTATTTTCCATTAATTATCAAGAGAACCCAATTTGTCCCCCCCCCTCCAGAGCTTTGAACTGTATCACATGGTCTTTATAAGTGAATAGGTTGTGCTCTGTTGACATGCAAGCTCAGTAGCTGTTAGGATTTCATCCACTTTTAATAGAGAAACATCTAAGAAAATATTATAATGTAATATTATAAATAGTGACGTGAAGTAGTGTAGTTATTATTGTTTTTATCTGTAGTAGTAATTAAACACGTCAGAGGAGAATATTTAAATAATGAATAAAAACAAATACTAAAATCATATTTTTATTATTAATATTATTTTAATTATTTTCCATTATTAGTTATTATTTATAAACAGAGTAGAAGAACAATATTGAAATGAATAAACAAAATATTATTATTTCAAAAACAGATGAGAAGAATGTCTAAAGAAATAGATATAATTTTGATGTTTTTTTTCCCCTTGCCCTGTAAGTTGTCTGATGACCCCTCACATCCATCTTGTGACCCCTTGCAAGGGTCCTAACGCAAAGCTTGGAAACCACTGATCTAAAGGGACATTGTCCTACTCAATTTTAAGTTATGTGTTAGGTTCAGCTTACATCCTGACACAATGGGCCTGTACCGTGAAGCAGGATTTGAGCTTATCAAGGTAACTTCGGGGGTTAACCCTGGGTTTTCAGTACCACGACGGTGGTTCACTTCTTACCAGGGTAGATCGCCATGGTAACTTATGCTGAACGGCTAACCTGCTCTGGAGAAGGTTATGTTCCAGATAAGAGATTAACTATAAAAATGCAGCCTACTGACCAATCAGCTCTCTTGGAAAATGACATCACCATCTGTAGGAGACACCACAGACTGTTTGATAGGCTGATTTATGCTTGCTGTGGTGATGTGCAGAAACTCTTGTCTATAGCGATTTAATCGTACAGAGGCTACCATAGGCCTACAGGTTTTTACAGTAACGGCTGGATTGGGAAACCCTGGGTTGACTTACCGAGTTGATAGCCAGCTTCGTGGTACCGCTTATTCCAACTGCGATTGTTAGGGTTAGTTAAGCCAGGTAACTAAAAGATATCCTGGGTAGGTCCTATGTTGAACTCGTTTCGTGGTACAGGCCCCTGGGACAGAATAGAAAATACAAAAAAAATTAAACACAAACACCAACACCCCAGAACTGTGACATTATCAATTTTTTGAGCAAATGTAAAAATTGCAAATATAATTGATTTCATTTTTTCTGTTTTGTCAACATTATACCATTTCATAATGATTTTCTTTCTTTGGATTCTAGTTGTGGTGTCAGAAAGCGCAAGTAAGGGGACATCTGTTGCAGCAGTCACTGTGAGTATGAATGAAAAACAAATAACTCATGGTTTCAGCTCCTTAATGAGATATGTGACATGACACCTAGACATTGTTGCTTGTATCTCTTGCTGCTCTCAGGCTACAGACCGTGACTCTGGAATAAATAGGCAGATTGAGTTTAAAGTAACAACAGTCCAATTTGAAGAAATCAACAATCATATAAGTAACATGAGGACGCTGTTCGAGGCCGTCACCACACAGCAAAAGGACATTTATGTTGGAATTATTCAGTGAGTACATCCATCAGTATCATCCTGCTATGATGCAATCTGCTCTCAACATGTGCTTGGGATTTTCTAACAAGCTTTGGTGTTTACTGCTAAACTCTTAACCACAAAGAAACACAAAACAATTACAAAGTGGTGCAAAAGAACTACAAGAAGATGCAAAGTGACCATAAAGACACATAACAACAACAGAGAAACAAAACAACTACAATGAAACACATAGAGACAACAGAGATGCAAAACAACTATAAAAAGACACAAATCTACGACAAAGAGACACAAGACTGCCATAAAGACACACAAAATGACCTCAATGTCTCTCTTTCAGCCTGGGTGTCTCGGCTCTAGGAGGGATGAGGTGGGGTTATAGATGTCTGTGCCTGGGGGCTTGTTGTCTTGTAATTTGTTTATGGCTGCACTCATAATTTCCTCCACATTCCACAGAACTACAGAGGGGCTTGATATTACACTGAAAGGGAAGTACTTGGTAACAGTATCTGCAACTGACACCGGCGGCCTCTCCACAAGCACTGTGCTGGAGGTGAGTGACTGAAATCCTGCATCTGGATTTTCATTCATGAACTGCAGAGAAACCTGTCTGTTTTTGTATTTTTTTGTGCAGATTTTCACAGTTGATGAGTCCTATAAAGTTGAACTTGAATTTACATCTTCCCAAGCTGATGTTGAAAAAAACCTCAATGAAATCAGAAGGTACAATTCTCCAAGCTATTCTGCGTTTTAGTAAAGTTTGAATCTGATGACAGAGAATTAAAAAATTACATTGTTATTTAGTTAACATTTTAGTTAACACTTGGTATTTTCTCTGATCTCTACATTTCCAGGGCACTTACTGCTGCCACCAAGTCCGCTGTTGAAATCGTTGCCATCAGGTCAGACACTCCTCAAGAATCCAGGCAAGTTCCTTTTCTCTTCACCTCTAAATGTTAATCCCCATACATCAAAATAAATTATACAGTCTGTGAGCGCAGATACAGATAATAAATTATTGGCTGGTGTTGACAAGAACTCCAAAGTAATCTTCACTTACAGACACAGACTGTTGTCCACTAGGTGGAGCCAGTGTTCCTGTAAACAATCATACTGTTGAGAATAAATTATTTGCTGATAATTGTGGACAATAATTGCAGCATCTCAAAGGGATTTTAGATTTAAAACAACTCAAATAGTTAATTTAGGTTCATTATTTTAAATGTGTGACTAAGTTGTATTCTTCTCGCAGGGATCCAGGTAAAACTATTATAGTGGCATATTTTGTCTACTCCAACGGGACTGCTCTTACTTCTAATGAAGTGGAAAAGATGCTCTCTGATCCTAAACATTATCCTGTGCTGGGGCAGCTTGGCCTCGCGAACATTGTAAGTACGAGCAATTTTAGAATTGAACGTTTATTTTCTGAAAGGGTCTCCTCTCTGTCACATATACTTTCTTTTAATTAATTAAAATTAAAGCAGTGTTACATGCCCCTTGTTCATTTTTTTGTAGTTTGCATCATTTCATATCTCACTGCTCTTGTTGCATCATTTTCCACTGTACTGGAAAAGATTTTATTTTATATGGGACACTGAGTCCCTGAAAAACAAGAAGCACAAGAACTGCTACTGTTAACTGCAGCTTTTTTTTATTGTCTTGTTGTATTTGACTTCCATAGACAAACTTCCATATCTTGAAATCACTGATCTAAATGAATTGAAACAATTATGATCATTAGAAGTACTTGCTGTAGGAGGACATCTGTTTCGGTGAGAGATTATTGCAAATATTTAAAATAGCAAGCAGAACTACATACAACATAATGAGCCTTATTGGAAGCTAAAATTAATGATAATATTTTTCAATTTTGCTGCATAGTGATACATTAATTTTACTTGAGAACACTAACAAGAACATTAGTGTTATCACAATAATGATTATACTTAATTTTCCTTCTGGAATTTGTTTAGCTGAACTAATCAGGAGCAAAAGTGCAGCAGGGGAGCTAAATTTGGGGTTTGAAGCCCTAAACACTATAGTGATACGTCATATTTTATTATTATTTTCAAATAATATTTATACAAATTTAATGACAGAAGATTTTGTTGCCTGCGACCCTGTACGCAGGATAAGCGGTTGACGATGGATGGATGGGTGGATGGAATTTGTTATATAGAATAGTTTTTGTTTAAAAAATAATCAAATTGCTCATACACAAATAAAGATACAATAAATTATTTTATTTTACCACTGTATGTCTATTTATTTTACTTGTACTTTAGTGTAATCCACAAATTATACTGTCATTAGACCTGACAACGACAAGTGTAAATCAAACCATATAGATCAACAGACAACTAAATACTAAAGATAGATTTCTTACTTTTGTTTCAGGGGAAGGCTCCTGCGATTGAACAAGACACAGACCCTGTGCAGTACATCCTGCTGGGGATGGTAGGAGGCCTCATCATCATACTGGCCATCCTCACCACCTCCCTATTGTGCACTCGCAGAAAGTAAGAAAGGGGATTTAAAGGGATTAAAGTTAGGTACAGAATTGGACAGGACAATTAACTTTTAACTGCACAGTTTATCCCATCAAAGCCAAACTTCCCATCTTCCAAAGTACCACTGATTAAACACATCCAACAGAGGTGCTGTGTCTGTTTACTAATCAACTAACTAATCAACTCACTTCACACTAAAGCTACAGGAGGAAGCTAAAGGCAGCTAAAGCCATGAACTCTGCATCCATGGTGACTTCTGACAACCAGAAAGGTGGTCCTGTGGTGCCTGGAACCAACAAGTACACCATGGAGGGGTGAGGAGACAACAGCGTTAAAGAGATAAATGATGAAATATAACATATCTCTGACTGCTCATTATTCGCTAACAGGGCTAATCCTGTTCTCAACCTCAACATCGACACAGCCATGGTCCTGGACTTGGATGAGGAGAGCTCAGATGTGGACAAAGTCAGGTAAAGAAAAGCTCTCTGTGACCTCCCCAGCCATCTGTTGTTAGCAGTCATTTGCACGGTCAGCGCAGTTTGACTGGTTGGCGTCCCACAGTGACACACGACCTCTCTCTCCACTCTGTAGCAGGACTGGTTAATAGGCTGGGATAGTTTCCAGGTGAACAGTTTGTCCCAGTGTGCTCACTACAGCATGTTGTGATGGAGACACATTTCAGCTCCCATCCTTGACATGTGAAATTTATTTAAATGAAAAACCTAAACACTGATTTGCAATTGTTAATAGTGCATATGCGGGTTACTGTATATTTTGATCCCTTTGTTTTTCTTTTCCCATTAAAGCCTCAACTCCCTGGACTACAGTGATGACATGACTGAAAGGGATTCACAACCTATCATGGTGAGTTTACATTTTAAAGGTGCCATGTGTAAGAATTTAACAGATCAAAAACATTTAAAAAAAATAACTAACATTTTCTACATAATGTGAAAAAGTAACAGTTCTGACGTCAGGTCAAAGACGTCTGTGTATTGTGTTGCAGAGATATCTTCTGAAGTTAGCATGCTAACCTGCTAGCCCAGGCTCAGGTCTTGTAATACTGGCCTCATTGTGGTTTAAGCTGAGGGAGTTGTATGAGCAGAGAGTTTTGCTGTGTTACACAAGTTCTTTTAGCTTAATTTGTCTATTAAATAAACAAAATGAACTCACATGTCAAGAAATAAAATATTCTTACACCTACTTTCCCTATCAAACAGAAAAATACAACCAAACTCATTCTGAATTCAAGTTTCTCTCTATTGCTGAACTACTTGCCTTGTTAATTCACCTTAAAACACACTTCATTCAAACTCAACAGAAACAAAATAAAACTCATCAAACTGTTGTAACAATCGCTTACTCTGGTTTGGTCAAAATAAACCCTTAATTCACCGAGTTAGATGTGAAAATATTCTGTTGCTGTCCTTCCCGATTGAAGTCTCTCCTGTCTCTGCTGTGTCTCACTGTAAATCACCTTGGTACTGTATTCCCTGTTGTCAAACTGGCCTCTGTTGGTCTCAGAGGCTGTTTGGTCCCTGTTCACTGGGAGGCTGCTGAGCCCGGTTCAGTTGGCCGCTTGCCTGGCTCCCGTTCTGGTGCCCATTCTGGACTCTGTCAGCTTTAAGGACTGCTACGTTAGGGTCACAGCTAACTGAGCTAACTACCTAACTGCAGTCAGCAGCATTTATGACCTGATATGTGAAATGCTATCCCTTATTTTTCTGACTTTGACAGGTGGACAGTAGTCTGAATTCTTACACATTGTACCTTTCCTGTCCATTTTCATTTGTAATTAGAATATGGTCTCATTTCAAAGCTTGTATGCTCCTCATTAGCAGATGATCCGGGAGGAAGAGGAGGAAGAAACTGGGACACCAGAGTACATTGAGCCTCTGGGTGCAGCACTGGCCCAGCGGGGGCAGGAGAAAGGCTCCAAAAATCCTCGGGTGGGTTTCAGTAACCCTGCGTTCAACACTACAGACCTATGATGGAAATGATGTGAAGGGAGAGATGCTGACCAGAAGCCTACGGTGGACTTTTGTTGCTTCTCTGTAATCACCAAAATACCATTTAAACATATTGATGGTTTATGGTTGGATGAAGTCCGCATGTCTTCAAATGGCCTTCTGTTCTGATTAATTGTAATGTATTACTGATATTATACACAAGATTCATGGCACCTAAAGTGATGAATTAGCTTTTTCCAAACATTCAATTCAAGGAAAAACAAGAAGTAAAACCAAAATGGGAGATGTCCAGAAAACAGTATAATGATATCATGGAATTTGGTTTGTTAACAGTTAAAGGAATAGCTTGACATTTTGGGAAATATGTTTATTCACTTGAAGTTCGATACCACTCTCATATGTGTCCAACAAATATGAAGCTATGGCCAGGAGACCATAGCTTAGCTTTAGGATTAAAAACAGCTGGTCTGGCTGTGTTCAAAGCTAACCAACACCTTGTTTGTTTATTCCGTACAAAAATATATAAAACTGTAGATAGACGCAGGCTTCATGTTTAGCCCATGAGAGTGGTTTAAACTTGGCAAGAAAGCAAATAGGTGTACTTCCCAAACTGTCGAACTCCTCTTTTAAAACATAAACCTTATCGAGATAATGAAAAATTGGACAAATGCAGTGGGAAAGCAAACAAAACAATTGTTTGTTGCACATGTGAATCACTTTATTTTTGTTAATATATTAAGCCACAGTTTAAAAACTGTTTGGTTTGAAATAAACTGTATGATAAGGTATGTCAACACACAATGCTAATTTTTGTTTGAAAATCCAAAAAGAGGAAAGAGGATCTAGAGAGGAGAATATTGCATAATGTCAGTGTCTGATTTAAATCCTTATTTATAACTGCACATCAGCCAAAAGGTTTACCCTATTGCATGTTTAATTTGTCAGTGTTTGCGTTGGGTTTGAGATATGAAATAAAACCTCATGCAGTGTGATTTTGTGACTTCGTACAAGTAGCAAATTGAGAAAAAAAATGATTTCACTGTTTACTGACATCTAAATGAATGTATCACAAGTGCAATCTGTGAATAAAATTGACTTCTCCAAATGTGGATTTGATCCCACTTTTATGACATTAATGTATGAACACCAACATCACTGACACCAACAACTTCTGAATTAAAAAACATTTAAAATAGGTTTCATCACATACTTTACAACTGAATGACTGATCATGGCATTAAAATACAGTAAATAGTATTGACTAAAAATACCCTCATATCAGGTGTCATTGCTTTTCTCATATGATCACGATTGTGCTTGCCATCAGTACATTTTTATACTTTTCACAATACGAACAAGTCAAAACATTGTGCCAAATTTAAAAGCAGAATATAAGACAGGCAGGGACTCCTCTCACGCACAGATCAAGGCAACATTTAGATCGATTTTAACTTCATTACTTTCTAAATAAAATGACCTTCAGATTCAGTTAATGACTGACCACGGGGTCATAAATCACGCTCAGAAACTGTCACTCTGCTATCATCTCTCTCAGCTGAAGCTGTGTTAAGCTTGTTAGCAACCAGGAGAAAGGTTACCATGGCTTCATATTGTCATAAAAAAGCAGTTAAAATGAGTCAGCAGACAACTGAATGGTCTGGATGAAAAACGTTAAAGGAGAAACGCTAATGATGATATTGATATATCACCCTTATTCGTCCAAATATGGAAACATGGAACACCAAAAAAAAACAACAACAAAACAACAACCCCATCTTATATGGCTGATTCTCAGTGATCAATGCTCCATGGTAGAAGTTGTTCTATTAAATGCTTTTGTGCTTTTTTTTGTCTTGTGCGAGGCTCTGATTTGCTTCTCACACTTTCAAGACAATGCCGTGCTGAAGTACACCAGTAAATGCACCATATCACTGCCACGTATGTCAGATGTCATGTGATTTTCCAGCACAGATTTTCTTTCTCCAACCAGCTGTTGTTTTTCTTGTGTCACTCAGAGGTATGAGCTTTGGAGCAACAATGCGGCTGCTGCATGTTCTCCATCAGCAGACGGAAGGGATTTCTTCTGCGGCGGCTCACCTCCCCATCTCGCTCGCCACTCTTCCCCACCCTGCCCTTACCGGAACCCCCTCGAGTGGACTCTGTAGAGAGGGGCATGGCTGAGGGGTTGAGCGGAGGAGGGGGAGGCATAGAGGGCTGCCTCTTCTTCACCTGTTTCTCCAGGTGTTTCTGGATGGCTGAGCCCAGCACAGTCACTTCCACCACAGCCCCATACACCTCCCACGTCATCCCCTTTTCATCCCAGCTCACCTCCTGCACCGGCTCCTCACCTTTCTCCTTACAATTTAGTGCATCCTCTTCGGCTGCTTCCACCATATTCTCTTCAGTTTCTTTCTCCTCCTCTTGAACTACTTCCTTTTTGTCCTCCACCACCTGCTCCTTTTTATCCTCTTCTTCCTCCACTATCTTCTCCTCTATGCTGACCTCCTTCCTGATCTCAGGAAAAGTGGTGGTGGTGGGCGTCCTCGGGGTCATGGGTGCTGTTGCGACAGAGCGAAACTCCACCTGCTGACCCACCTGCAGCTCAGCATCTTTAGTCTCTGCACCAACAGCTCCGCACCTCCCGACAGAGCTGGGGAAGTAGAAGGCATGGTCCCCCTCAGGAGGGGTCATGGGGCTGGTAGCCGCAGACTGACACTGCACCACCTCCAGGCTCACCTGTGTGCGGATGTTGTGGCAGCCGAAGGGAGCTGGAGATTCAGGGACAGGAGGCTTTGTCACAGAAAGGTCTCTCAACTCTTCACATGCACCTTTGTTTTCTTTGAAATCTGACTTTTCACATTTCATGTCTGTTGTTACTTCGTTGCAGGCAGAAACAGAGGATTCTTCTGTTTTGTGTTGTGGGGGGTTTGCGTTTAAGGTGTCCTGCATATGATCAGGAGCAACCAATTCTGTGGAGATATTTACCTTTCCATCCTCTCTCTTTACCTCACAGTTGTTTTCTCCTAGTTCCTCATATTCATCTATTTTGACCATCTCCGGCTCTGTGGGATAAAAAGATGACTCGGCCAGCTCTTCCTCTTCCTCCCCATTGTTGCCATGGTGAGTCACCAGGATTGTAATGTCTTGATCCATACTTCCCATCCTCTGCTGCTTACACTGCTGATTACTATCCTCCAGAGTTACTTGTGAATCTCTTAACCCAGCAGCAGTGCAGCTGGCGGAGCTCTCTCGAGATGCATTGGAGCTGAAGCCTTCACTCAGCTCCTTTGATGTGGTAAATTTCAAAGCTCCAGTTATCTCTGACTCAGACTCTGCTGGACTTTTTGTCGTGGTGAAACTCCCTTGTTGTCCTTCACTCTTTTTCACTATCCCCTCCTGCGCCGTCTCTCTCCCGATAAGCTCTGGGAAAGCAGTGGTCGATGGCGTCTTTGGGGTCATGGGGGATGTGGCAACAGAGCAGAACTCCACCTGCTGACCCACCTGCAGCTCAGCGTCTTTGGTGTCAGTACCCATAGCTCCGGATCTCCCGAAAGAGCTGGGAAAGAAGAAAGAATGGCCTGCCTCGGGAGGTGTCATGGGGCTGGTGGCTGCAGAGCGACACTGGACTACCTCCAGGCTGACCTGTGTGTGCATGTGGTTCTGGCCAAAAGGAGCTGGGGTACGTGGATCGGAGGGGACTGGAGTTGGTGGTTCAGGCACCAAGATATTCTCAATTTCTGCCCCTTTTTCTCTTTCATGACACATATTTTTATCCTTAGACGTTCCCCCCTGAATTCCACCATCGCCATCTCCATCACTCAGGAACTTATTAGAGATTGTGATGTTGTTCTGTGTAGCTGTTGTGTTATCACCTTCAGGCTGTTCTGTCAGGGGGATGGTGTCAGTCAGCTCAGAGTCTTTAACTCCTATAGAGTCTGATTGGTCACTGTTGTCACAAAGCCCTTCTGAAAGCACTTGATCTTTGGATATTGGATTCTTGTCTCTCTCTTTGGCGTAGCTGGCATTCATGTGAAGTGTTGGCTGATAGTCCCCATGAGTTGTAGACACTTGACTCGTTTTTATCTGAGGTCCCTCAGGCCCGGCTCTGCCATCTGAGCCGCCTGGACACTCTCCATCTTCACTCTCCGTCTTCTCACAGGGCTTGTGGTCTTCTCTGAGACCTCTAATCTCATCCTTAAGACTTCCCATTTTGTCTCTGCCTTAAATGAAGTACCTGCGGGGCATAACACAGCACTGACACACCATGCAATTTGTAATCAGTAACTTTAACAACAAGGCCTAGCATGAGGGGGGGATTAAAACGAAGGTTTTTTGTGATAAAAATATTCTGTCGTAAGATTCCAATATCAAGTATCCAGGCACTGACATGCAACCAAGTTACATCATTGCTACTATTTGATGGAAATTGATGCTTATTTAGTATAACAGGACACTGCAATCTAGGATATTTATTATTATTAAACTGCATTTTAAATTGCTTTGAACATTTTACTACTGGTGTACTGATCATATCTCACATTTTACCTTTCTTCCCTAAAAATATATCCACATAGTTCATATTCCAGTTCTTTTTGCATCCATAATCACATAAGACTGATGTCATGCACAGGAATCCAGAGCACTTGTCAATTTTTAACTATGAAAACAAACAGGCTGAAACAAATTGTAGTAAAATCATGAGTAACTGACATACCTCAGCAGTCTAAGTCAGACTGAAGTCTCTCCATATCACAAATTTGGGTCAAACATGGCAAATCTCACCGTTGATCGAGACCTGCATCTGTCCGTGTATCTCCCCTGTTGATTGATAGTGAATGCAGCGGCTACAGGTTTGTCTCTAGAAGAATCTATCTTAGGCAGTCCTTGCTCTTTAAGCTGTGGCTGTGTCTATTGAAAAGCTTCACATTTCCAGTTTCCCTGGAAACCACGGTCGGGTTCTGGCAGCGTGTGGTAATGACAAAATCTATGTTCAGCTCTCTGATCATCAGTAAATCATAGTAATTAACTGCAGTTTCTCATAGCAACACAATGGCAACTGCATGCAGAGAGATGAACTTGTGAATTGGTAGACTGGCTTTGCTGGAGACATATTTAGAAGAGTAAAGAGAAGAGAAGAGTTTGACTACGTTCAGTGTGAATAAATCAATATGCAATCAAAAAAGATTTTTAAAAAAGGCACTTCCTCTGAACCAAACTTTGTTTTGTGGAGGCAGATCGCTTTATCTCTATCTCTATCTTGATCTCATTGCAGGACCAGAAAAGTAATGCAAACCCAGGTGTTTTGTCTATGAAATGTGAGTGTTCTGCTGCAGCAATGGAAGTACATGAGTGGGGGTATCAGCTGAAGGAGCCTGGAGGAAGCAGAACTGCAACTCCCACACAAACAAACACCTGTGAAACCACCACGTCTTTTATACTCATTCCACCCACCCTCCCATTCTCTGGAACCTCTGTGATTCTGCTCGCCTCAAGTGATTGTAGAGGATATTATATATATATATATATTTCTCAGATTTTTGAGAATCTTCCCTTTCTCGGTTTTACTGTAGCAGTGGGCTGCATTTGGCCAGAACATTGTGTACTGACAGAAGTATTCTCACAGTTAATTCAAAGGCATCCACCAATCCCCGGCCGCCAGAGAGCACTGTTGCCTAGCAACCACTGTAGTGTGTTGGAGGGAGGCGTGCTGCTGAGGGCCAAGGTAGACAAGCTCTGATCATATTCTCATCAGGAGCCATCGGCCTGCCAAAGGCCATCTTTTCAGCAATGTGTTGGTAATAATGACTGTGGTGATGTGTTGATGAGCTCCAAACAACAGGATGCAGCACAGACAGAGTACTTCTGCAGCTGCTAGCAGTGTTATCTCTACTGTGTGTAGCAGGATATCACATTTTAAAAGCCTGAGAAACAATTTGGTATCTGTTTTTATTTCCCAAAATAGTCACATATAATGAAATTATATAATAAAGCAATAAACATAAATGGAAAAAGGTGAGGGGAGAGTAAAATAAGAAATAAAAAGACTATAAAGATATCTTTTGGAATGTTAGCTTTGGATATATATATAGGTTTCAGGTTTTCTGATGCCAACATTCTTCCATCCGAACATTATCTCTATGGATGGCGAAACAAGTTGACTCCAGTGTTTCAGCTAGAATTGTTCATTTTTTTCAGGGATCACTTGGTGTCCATTTTCTGTCCAAACTCCTTGATGGTGTCCGTGGCCTTGTCCGCAGCTTTTCCTATGGCTGATTGAGTCTGTCTGCCAGCTTCATGAGCAGCTTGAAAGAGTCAGAGTGAAGCAGAAGATAAACATACAGAAAGTGAAAAACAACACAAATCATTAGGCTGAAGAAAGCTTGATTATCAAACTTCTGTTATCAACTCACATGCAAACTTAGGTGTGTAAGCATATATTTTACGTGTGTATATCTAAAAGCCCATATCCAAATCATTTAGGTTATCATTCCATTCCTGCAGCATTTTGAGGATTCAGCCTCTAAAAGCACTCTCAGCTGAGCTAAATTTGAGTGAATGAAATGATGATGATTATAGTAATTCCAGTATTAACTGAGAGATGAGAGCAGCTTTTTTAAATCCTCTGACAGCTTGAGTTACTCTAACTCCTATCTACTCATAATAATATATCCATTGTCATATAATGAAGCTTCAAAGATAGAAGAGTGTGCACTTTACCCATGTTGGCTGTTTCTTTGGAGGAGTCTGCCACCTGCTGCACAGCCTCTTGAGCTGCCTGCACTGGAAACACAACACATGGATTTACAGTGTCTGACCTCAGGGGGAGGGAAACTAGTGCAGTTACCGCTTTTGCTTTTTACGTCAACTCATTGTAAAAACTCTAAAATGATCTCAACGTCCTTTAGCCTACATGTTAAAGAAAATTGTCCATGATTTATCGTTGTGTTTAATCCATCAAGTTCGTTTTTTAAACTAAGAAAGACAAGCCATGGTAAAAATAAAAGCCTTTTCTCTGTCTGCCAGACTTTACGTTGGCTCTGTGTTATCTTATAACTGTAGTTCTGTACCTGCAGTGTCTGTGACTCCCTTTGCGGCTGAGTGGCTCGTGCTTTTCAGGCTCTCAAAGGACTTCTTAAACGAGGCCATGGCTCCTGTCTTTGTCCCTGCACACATCCGTCTGAGCCAACAGCAGCGGGGTCTGCTGTTTAATACCCTCTGTTTGAGCCCGACACAACCGAGCCCGCACGTTCCAGCCGGATTAACCCAAACAAAACCCACCCAAAGAGGCCCGATCAGACTGGCATCCCAACTATGGCAGCGTCCTGCCAAAGGGCCAGAGCCCGCTCAGCAGATTTCACACATCCTGTAATCAACTCCCAGACAAGAGTGAGCAAAAAAGGAAACATGCGAGGACGATGCATAACAGATCCTCATTTAGACCAACAGGCAGAAAAAAACAGAACTGGTTACAAGAGGTTTAAAATCTAATGAGTTATCAATGCCAAAAGTGAGTTTAAATATTATCAAACAACACTAACAGGTGGTTTCTTTTTTTTACTTTTTATTTACAGAGGAATGTATGTCTGGCTTAACACATAAACCTTTATATTGACAAGTCCTGCAATTTAAAGCACATATTGATGTGACAACCATTATGATTTCAAGACATAATATATTGACTTTAACTTGTTAAAATCTTCAGTACAGATAATCACACACACGCACACACACACAAACATGTATACTCTGTCCATTTCTAACAGATAGTTTACTGGAATGATTTCACAAGCAACTATAAAGATACAATGTAAAAAACTCTTACTTCAAAAATGTTTAAATAAATCTCCAAAGAAATGCAAAAAGAAAGAACCCACAAACAGGCATTGTCGACACTTAAGAGGATATTACTGTTTTCATATCTGCTTGCAACCGGACATATTTATTTTTTTCCACTCCCAATGTCTCATTGGAAGATGATGAACATCTATTGCACGTTTCTAAATACAGATACACACAAGCACAAAGTCACAAGCCCTGGCTCTGGTCTCATTTCATTGGGAGGGAATCAAGGAAATGAGACAGAGAGGACAAATCTTACATCTTAATAAATACCTACACCCGACACATTACATTAATAACATGACATTTACAATATATAATAAAAGATTTGTCTTGAAGGAAGAACATTTTTCAGTGGGAATGCTTCTCTTTTTTGTTGTTTTTTTGCAACGGGAGTATAATTGTAATAGTTTCAGCTTTTGTCCTTTTTATCTTTAGAAATATTATTGTGCTGCTGGTTGGATGGTGGCTTGGACTGATGCTTTTATGCTTCTGGCTCGTAGTCCTGGCTCTCCTGGGAAAAAGCAGAAACGATATTAGAGGAACAGGCAGGTCATATCTGCAGCACAGAGAAGCTCAAGGTTAAATTTAACAGAACGAGGCTGGAATTACAACTTAAACACATGAAATTCAACTTAAATCAGTTTAAGAAGAATACATGGCAGAGGGCTTATGGTAACACATGATGTCACTCCATCACAGCTGTAAATTGCTGATTCAGTATCTCTCCCAAGCCTGCAGAGGGCAGCACAAGCCTACACCAACACCAGGAGTCGTGAGCACATTCCCAGCATCCTTGTAAACCTGCATACGCCTCCTCCACGCACATGATCATAAAAAAAAAAACCACAGCCTCCAGGAATGTGCTATAGTCTTAGGTCATCTGGTGAAACCAAGAGTGGGTGAGATGGATTTTTATCTCCAAATCCTCCCTGAGAAGGCCTGCTTCACTCTGCAGCACTCAAGACTCCATATTTACAGCATTGCAGGGAGACCCTGACATTACCCACAATGCATGGAGGCAGAGCGCGTCATCACCACACCCATTCAGACGGTGCTCGCATTTCGCTGGTGTAGCAAAGGATGGGGGAGGGGCAAGAGATGCGGAGGAGTAGGGGAGAGATGGAGGAGGACATGGATGACCCAAGCTACTGCCTCTGAGAAATTCACTTTTAATTTGCATCTTACGGAATATCTCCGTTTTATTCCTTTAACGGATTAACGCAATAATCCACTGATGGAGGCTGTAAGCAGGAATGGAAAGAAAATCCGACCAAATGCACTGAGTAAATTGAACATTATTAGGATCTCAAATGAAATCTTCCTTAAACTGAAAGCAGAATATTCTGCGTAGTTTAATATTCGGTGAGAATACAAAAGGCTTCAAAAACATAACTTGTGTTGTGCCTTAAATCATTTTACATACTAGTAAACAATCCTTTCAACATTCTGTGCATTGTGTGATATTTTTATTTACTCTTAGCTATTTAAAACCTGTTTTCAAGGCAATAGGTTCTGCACAGTGTGTCTCGCCCCTGACAGCCAAATTCCAAAAATAACCATCTGTGTCAGACTCACATCCTTCCTCCACGCACACACACCGACACACAACCAATGCTCTGTGTAGGTAGGTGGTGCTATATTCACTGTACTTGCTATGTGGCAATTGGCTTGTTAAGCTCTCTGTTGTCATTTTCAGAATTACCTCAGCGTGAGAGGGAATGTTTGTGTGGGACAGAAGTGGAGGCCAAGTGTGGAGCGCTATTCAAATGCAATACAGCTGAAATGTGTGACCATGCACAGCTGGTGAATACTGATGAGTCTCCATCAAAGGAGTCCATTCACTTACAGTAGTAAGTGAATGGACTCCTCCCTGACTGCAGTACTTTTTTACAAAACATACAAAAAGCTACTTGCAATAAAACCATATAGTTCAATTTAAACCCAGAGACACAAGACGCTTTAATGTAGAACAGAGACATGTATGTGCTTTGTGTCGCGTAGGCTGATTACCTGCTGGGTCTCATCATATGTCTCCCCTTCTGGCTCCAGCATTGCCTCTCCCTGGCCCTCCATGGCCTCCTGCCCATACTCCTCAGGCTGCAGAGAGAGAGAGAGAGGGAGAAAGAAAAGATCTACAGTAACAGAAGCAACTATACATATTTGTAGTAAACATGAACTTAAAGGATAAGGCTGTTGTTACTCTGGGTTATATGCCTTTCATGTTTCATCATTGCATTCGTGTCACAGAGCTAAGCATTCAGTTTTCTGAACAATAAATACCAGACGATCTTTGAAAAACCCAGAAGGTGGTTTAACACCTCTGTTCTGAAGGTTTTCTCAGGATCTGTCTGTTGCACATTAATAAAGATTTTTTTTTATTGTAGTTCCTAATCCAAAAAATGGAATATTATAGAAAGTAGCATCAATATACACAAATATAAGTGACATAAATCTGTATGTTAGAGCAAGGACTTCTGTCATTTCCGGCTACCATCTTTATTTGGATTCGGAAACAGAATTGCAACTGGGGAACCGGGTTAAAAATCTTTTTTATTGTGCAGGTAACAGAATATTCTTTCATTCAGAGGATCCAGGAAATACCTTCAGAACAGTAACAAGTGTTGTTAAATGACCTTGTGGGTTTTAGCTCTAGGGATAGCAATGTCTTTTCCACCACTCCAGACTGAAATATCTTCTTATTTCCATAAAATGTGGTACAGACATTCATGTGCCCCTCGGGATAAATCGTAATAACTCTGGATATTCCCTTTTCATATGGCACCATCATCAGGTCAAAAATGTGTTCAATATTTTGATTTATGTCCAAATGTGTGCAAACTAATTAGTGTTGGTATGCTAACATATTAAACTAAGATGTCGAACCTTAGTCAGTTAGCATTTTCATTGTGAGCACATATGTTGACATTTAGCCCAAACACACACAGCCAAAGTACAGCCTCACAGAGCCACTAGCACGGCCTTGTTTGCCAGTTATTTAATATTTGTAAAACCGGATTCTGTGATGGTAATAGAAGAAGACGCAAAAACTGGGGTTAAAAACACCAAAACCAGTCTCTCAGTAAGTCTCGCACCTATGCAGTTAGTTTGAAGACGTAAGACTTTAAAAATAGGTTCATAAAAAAAACAGGAGGTAATGTGTTATTGGGCACTATTTTTAGCTACAGACTAATAGACGTTTGGTGCTCTAGAGAGTCTCTACAGAAGCAAGACGGTGTATGTGGGTTGAAGGAGTATGTCACCAAATGCAATGTGGCTCACTAATGTGTCTTTTGGACAACAATGGAAGCACACAGGAATATCAGGCTTTGGATAAGAAGACTTGTTGGGAGGATCAAATCATTGTTGGTTTGGGTCTTTTCTTGGTTTTCATTGACAATGAGAAAAATATAGAATATCACCAACCTTAATATTTAGGTAACACTGAAAACCTAATCTAAAACTCTGATATCTTGACACTGTGCATTAACCACAGTAGGTGTAAACAAACTGTGTCTCCTTCTGAGAGTTCCTGAATCAGACAGTTCTCCGTTATTGCTATACCTGCTACTACAAGCCCTGAAAACAAAGCTAGTGGGTCACTGGGACCGCACATTTATTTATAAACCCATCACTAATCAAGTCAATTAGGTCAGAAAAGAACAGACCATAATCCTCTGTACTGTATCAAGCTGGTGTGCTTTAGGCCCACCGACATGATTAGCATGGCCTTAAATGCTAACAATGGGAAACAACCATAAAGACCTAATCAGGGGGATCATTGCCTGAGAAAACGTGAACATGAAAAAGGCTGTTTATGTGGTTATAACAGAGGAGGAAGTTTTGTGTCTGATTTGAATTCAGTCAAGGCTTGAGCACAAGAGAAGCCTCCTGTTCAGACCATGTGGTCTCACTTAAAAAGATAATTTAAAATCATGTTTTTGTAAAGTGAAATATATTATTGTGTGAATGGTTGAGTAAGTGCAGCTTTAAATTGCAAAAATACTGGCCAGTGTCTTTAAAATACCTGCAGCATGCAGTTTATCAGAGTGGATGTAGAGCCCAGGCTGAGCTAGAGCTGAACAAAAAGTAGCGCTGCACATGTGCTATCAACAGTTTAACAATCTGTTGTCATGGTGTTAAAATGAATAGTTTTATCATTCAGACAGTGCCTTCCAGAAGCCTATTAGAGCAGGCTATCAGATTTACTAGATTAGAAATTAAGTGGAGAGGGTCCAACTCTGAAGGATGAAGGCTTAGGACAAGATGGGGACCTCTGTCCTAAGATGGGGACAGTCTGACAGAGATTGACAAAATGTCAACATGCTGACAGTGCATGAACAGACCATTTAATAAAGATCACTCTAATTTCCAAGCTTGGTCTATATGTTCATATATGCTATGTTCCCATGCTCTATGTTTGTGGAAAGCCAAAATGCTCCAGCTCTCGCCTCGCATCTACAGCATCACAGTGTGTACAAACTGATGTGAGATGTGACATTAGCAGAGATTTTTAGGTGGTCAGATTACAATAACAGCACAATTGAGTGTTGAAGAGAGCTGATAGTCCCGCAGAGAGATAGTTTAGGTGATTTAAAAGCACCTGAACAGTTAAAGAGGCTATGTATATTATAGACTGTGTGCAAAGCAGACTGTGTGGAGCAACAATTCATCCTCAGGAACTCTCAAGATTCCTCCAATAAAACAAGTGTAAAACAAAGCCTTAATCCACTTATGTTTTCCGTTTATATTTTGAAGCAGAGTCACGCAGTGGAGCGTTCTCTTCAATTCTTGCGATAAAGCAGAGATGAGAAACATGTTTTTAACTTAACACACAAGTAAATTACTGCAGCATAAAAAAAAGATCCCGTTTCCTCTGGTAAGATACATTTAGGTACAGTAAATGTCCTTGCTGACAGCAGATGAATAAAACAGATGATATGTGGACTAGTAACTGTTTTAGAGTAACGCAGATTCATCAACCTTATTCCTGTTGTAAATCTGGCTCGGGAACAATGACCATGCTGTCCAGACTTTAATGAACACAACATACAGCAAGTAGCCAACTGATGTTTCCTTTTGTCTTTCACTGTTTGGGAACAGGGTGTTTACCAGGCATGGACCTTATAAAGAAAGACATCATTGGGTTGCATTGTGGGGGATGTAGGATCCTCTGTTTTTAGAGCTGCACTGTCACATCTTTGTCCTGTGAGTCAACAACTTTGTGGAAGTCAGACATTAAATTGCCGAAATGCCCTTTTAAATAACCATTTGTCAATTCGGAGCACAAAGGATGTCTTTGAATGCCTCTTGTTATTTAGTATATCTGCAGCGCTACCATATCTTTACATTATATAAGAAGATGTATGGGTTAGGTAAAGTTGCAAAACCATTATTGTACTGTCTATGACCTATTATTACCCTCTGAGAAGGTTTAAAATATTTAAAGTATTAAACTGAAGCAATTACTCAGATAAAATAGTTACTATTATATCAATCAAAAATATATAGGTGGATGCAGCCCTAGTTGTATATACTCAAAAATCCAATAAAATGTAATACTGACCACAGATATATATTATATTAAACTTTTAAATATGCAAATTTGCAACATGTCAATCGCAAATCATGAGGGCCAACTGATTTCCTGTGGGTGTGCATGAACACACTTAAACACTTTGTCTGATAACAGGAACACACTGATGACACTAAAACAGTGTGGAGCTGACCGTGACCGGAATAATGTACGTACATTCATGTCAGTAGGGAACTCGTCCTTTTTCCCCAGGCCGGTGGCAGCAACAATGTTCCCAACTGCTCCAGTGGTCCTCTCAGCCACTGCAGAGACACACACACACACACACACAATCATGTACACACACGCATGTAACATTATCTCAACAGATTAAAAGCATGCACATGATGTTAGCCCTCTTTTGTTTCTCAATTGATTATCGTACATAATCACTCCTTACACATACCCTCTACAACACACAACCCCCCCGGCATTTTCCAGTTAGGAGTACGTGTCTCATCACTGTAATGAATCTAAGCTTCTTACTGCTACAGTTCACTCACCTGTGCCCACGCTGTCTTTGGCCTTGTTACCTGAATTAACAACAAAAAACAACGTGTTAGAGAAGGTGTGTGGTTTTTGTCTGTACTTCACTTGCCTGAAACTAACCACTGAAGCAACTAACCTCTGACTGCAAATACTTTTGTTAATTTCACAATGAAATTAACAAAAGTATTTGCAGTCAGAATTGGAGCCTGCCTTGCACCATTTCTGAGCTACCAGCTCTTTTTCCAGCTTGACAGGTTAAATTTCATCTACCTGACAGCATGAAACACTGATGCTACAGTAGCCCGACATGACAAAATGCAGTATTAATTCAAAGATACAGCACTGCAGCATCTTGTTCATAACTGCTCAAATGATATACTGTGACATGTAACATGATTAACTTTGAACTGTCAACACAAACCAGTTAGTTTTCAAAAAAGTAATACAATATCAGTTTTATTTCTTTTATTCAGTTGGCCACAGATCCATAGGTACTAGAGAACAATCCCAGCTGCAGCACTTTGGTTTCTTGGTACTTTTATTGTGAGGAGTTATCAAACTCTGCATTGTTCTGTTCAATTCTCTGACCTTTGGCAGATATCATCAAGCTACACTGTACTCCATCGAGCTGTTTGGGCAATCTACTGTATGTAGGTCCTTAAGGGCCTTTAAAGGCTTACCGAGGAGAGACGAAATGATGATAAAGTGCATAACTGCCACTACAAAAGGCGAGCCTCAAAGCAAAACATACATCTGAGGAATGCATCCATTAAGCATCGGCTTTGGTGAAATGCTACAGCACTACGTCGACAGTAACACAAATGGATAATAGCTGCGGGTCAGAATTTGGTAATATTAATAATTACAGTTTAATTTAACAAAGATAATATTTTAATGATAATTTTTATTTCAAGCTCATTAGGATTGTGTAAATTAAACTGTACAAATGAGCTCTTATGCTGCCGCTGTTATGGTGTTACAAAAGTAATAACATTCAATTTAAAGTAGCAGTGTGTAAGTACTCCACTGTGTTATAGTAGGCAGAGCACATAGATGCTCAATGAATTACTTGTGACATTAAATGGCATCTCGTACAGCAGGGTTTTCTCACTTCCGGCTCTCATTCTTGCCTTACTCAGGCTGACTGCTCAGCTCAGCTGGGTGGGCGGACTGCAGCAGCGGCAGCTGTCAAAAGGTAGGCCACAGACCTATCAGATCACTCTCACCCCTCCTCCAAGACGAGCCTTCAAGCAAATCATACGCAGCTTTCTAGGGCACCACCATGCTCAACAAGCAGCACAGAGAAGATACAGAAACGCTCCTTTCCCTCCCTGTGTCACGAAGGCAAAAAGCAAGATGAGACATGCCATCGAGAACACCAAAATGAGCCTGCACGTGTTTTTGATTACATCCTGACATGTTTTGGCTCTTGTGATGAGTGACAGACACACAGTGTTACATTTGTAAGGTTACTGGATTTCATCTCAATGCAGATACATCTGACAACTTCTTAAACATCCAACACACTTGAATGCATCCAAAGCATACTGTGAACCACCAGCAGGGGTGTCACAGGAAATCTGGGCCCTCTGCCAACAGCTCAACAACTGACAAAAAAAATATCTGTAATGGCTGGCAGGTTCCAGGGCCTGGGTCCAGCTTTGAGGCCCCTGAGTCATCTAGCACTCCACCATTCACCCCTAACAGAGCTGGCCAATATGGAAGACATGATTTTTCACAAACATTGTGGTGTTTCGAACTATAGATATGCAGTTGGTGAAATACATAAAATCACATTAAATATAATAAAACAAATCATGTTCATCACACTTTATTAACCTTAGTATCTCAACTGGGGCCATTCTCTGCTTTTTTTTTTATCTTATGCAACTCTTTGGGATTTGGACTGTTAGTTGAACAAAACAAGCAGCCTCCATGGACTCCATGGAATGTGATAAGAATTTCTTGTTATGTTCAAACATTTTATAGACTAAATGGTAAATAATCAATAAAATAATATATAGATGAATTGCTACTTAAAATAATCATTAGACATATTAAGACCTAAACTAGAGAACCCATATTAAGTTCTCTAAAATATGGTCGATATCATTGAACATTTGAATTTATGGGGCTTAGTATAAAATATTTAGACAAAAGAACTGGTTAGCATTGGTTATAATGCCATTACAATTTAATTTTTTTCATAATGATTTGACACCATTAAAGAGTAATCCTGAATTATTACCCAGCAACACAGATTATTAAATTATGCATGATACTGCCTTTTAAATGTAATGTGATGACTGAAAGTTGGTCTTTTTTAAAAAGATGATCAAAGAGATTGAAACAAGGTTTTTGTCAGTTTCCACTGTACCTTTGCCCAGCTGCTTGCTAACCTCGTTCTACCTCCATGTCACATGTGTTTATTTAAATTTAAAAATGATCTAAAGAAAGTGACATAGACTGGGCCAGTGATCTAAGGCACACACTTGGCATTGTATTGTTAAAATTGTGACACAGAGGCACTAATCTGCACAGATGTCTGTATGGGTGTCCATTACAACTCGAGATGCACCATAAAAGACAAAAACAGAGACCTTTATCCAGTTTGTCTCCAGGAGTCCTGCCGGCTGGGACTGTTTTACAATCTGCTGCTGATTCCAATGCATGGACATGTTGCAAAAACTGCTCTGACCATCCTACTGCCCCACCCCCACCCCTGTTCCAATCGCCTGCCTGTAGCCTAGTCAAGTCAGACGAGAGGACATAAGGACATTCGGGACCTCATCATCATCCACATGAAAATAACTCCTTACCCTTGTATCCTTTATAAAACTACACATAAATAACTAAAGTAATAAGTAAATATTAGATTGTAAACTTTGATACAAAGGGTAAGATAGCTGATTCTTTAAATATGGCATCAGCCTGCATAAGTAAATCAAAGATATTCATCAACTGTCAGACTGACTGATTAATTTAGTTACAGCTGTTTTAATATACTACTCTTAATTTACCAAAGGAATGCATTCAGTTGTACTTATCATGCATGTACACACATAATTTTCACTTACATCACACATAGTGTATAAAATGACTGCAGTTATACTGTGGAAGGTGTAATACTGTCATCTAGCTGTATTATGACGGTGAACAATGAGGTTCAAAACTAAGCAATACATGCAGCCTGCTGCCTGCTATTTATTGTGCCAATAAAGGAAAGGTTATTGTATAATTTCACCATTTGTTCCAAGACATATGTGAATGCTGCATGACCTAAGCCATAAAATATTCTCTCTGCTGAGTTGCTGCTGCTCCTGCATATGGCTGGAACATTAGCAGGCTCAATGGGCCTGTGTATGATTTGCACATAAAATAACCTGCAAACAGACATTGGTGATCGTCTTACCTACAAACATAACCCCTTCTTTAGTCTTTTCAGCCGCAACAGCAACTCCTTCCTTGGTCTTCTCTGCGGCCACAGCCATCCCCTCTTTCGCTCTAGACAAACCCTTCATAAACACATCCATCTTGGCCGAGCTGCTGTGGAGAGATGGACCATACCTGCTGTCAGTCACCATCACTGCTGTCACTGTGTACAGGTGCATTTGATCTTAATGATATGCATGTGTGACATCTAATATCTCTTATTCTTAATAAGCAGTTGCCCTATTGTATTCTCGAGTTTTTCTACAAAGTTCTATGGATTTCTGTAGTATATTATAAGATCCTCCATTAGTCAAAAAAGGCAGCACCGCCTCATGTGGTAGATCCTGCCAGCTGCAGTCCAGCCATCAAGCTGTAGTAAAAACCCTTGTTCACTCATGCATTCAACCCCCTTTTCACATCCTCCTCAAAGCATGAAATATTCAAAGGCAAAATCATTTCAATGAAATGGTTAATTGTGGAAGCGCTCATTAATTATTGCTCCCCTGTAATGCTACTCTCGATGGCGGCGAGATGACAGGGCTGCCCATGGGAAAAAAGGCGCAGGCCTTTTTAACGGTCTGTACAGCATCTTATACTGGAAGGTGGCATGTATCGCAAAGAGCTACACAACGTTGCTGGGGGAAGGGAAGCACGATCTACACTATGATATTTGCACGCGTCACGGTTTTAACGTAGAATAGTTTGGATGTGTTTTTTTTTTTGTCCGATCACAATAGGGAAACATCAGAATAAAAACAGACAAGGCTGCAGACTAACGGCTCGAATTAAATTCTCGCACCAGACACTCATCCGTCAGTCCCATCCTGGATGATGCAGGTCAAGTGTTAAATTACTACATGTACCACTTCACGATGTAGATAATTTCTCAAGCTTGCATCTGTGCATGCATTTCTTTGCCTTTACATTATCTCCCAGACACAAATCGATAATAATCTGATTCGGAAAGCAAGAGAAATATACAGAATGTTGGTCAAGAGCTTTAAGTTATTTTAGGCACGGTGCAAACCAGTGCCTGCCAATGACGACGCTCACATGCATGGTCCTCAAATGGTGGTGACCTCTATATGTTTCCAAATAACGATAAGAAAGGAATGCGATGGAAAAAAGAGTCCTTACCTATTTACAATTCGGTTTCAACGTATCCCCTTATGATTCAGCCGCACAGTCGCGTCACACTATCGTCTAAATGGGAGATAATTTCAAATGATCACTAGGTGGGCCTTCCTCGGGCTGATCTCCACCAACAGGGACGGCCCCCTTCACGGTGCAGCTGAGACTATCACGTCCCCCCCCCCCCCCACACCGCCTCTCT
>NC_060168.1:11678670-11717717 GCF_021292245.1 Micropterus dolomieu
CCTACCCCCCCCCCCCCCCCCCCCCCCCCACACCGCCTCTCTCTCTCTCTCTCTCTCTCTCTCTCTCTCTCCCATCATCACTGGCTCCCTCCACTTGCTGACTTCTGGAATGAAGTCAACTGCTACAGCAAGGAAAATAGTATTAAAGAAAGAAATGTCATCAAGTACAATAATATGGACTTTTTGTTTGTAATCTGGATGCAATTAGTTGTACACACTAAATACGTGAAATAATGCTAATATGCTAATATAAATGAAAATAAAACTAGCATGTACTTTAGACTACTGGACCAACTTGACTGTTGGGTTCTTGTGTGTCTCCATTTTGAATTCAGCTTTGATACCCCACCCCTTGTACCGAAAACTGGCACCACTCTTTTTGGCTCTCATTAAGAAATGTAAGCATCATCCTATATCTGTGTATAATATAGTCATATAGCTTATTGCAACAGTTGTTTTATAAAGTAGACTATAAACTCTCAGGAGGTGGAAGACGTTTAAAATCAACTATCCCACTTCTGTGTGGTGTGTGCAAAGTGCTATTAGTGACATGCATAGAACTGCACTGAAACAGGAATGTGATCAGAGGTTGATACCATTTTGTGTAAGAGATGGGGGTGGGTTGATTCAGCTTTAAGCATTAAGACTGTGTTGTATTGATTTTTTTGGACCAGCTATAGGGAAGTTAATGGCTGCTTTGAAAAGACAGATGTAGGCTATAAAGTCAGTCGATCCAGTATATTTTATACTAAAACAATTCAACAATATCAGAGTTGGGTTACTTAATGTTTGCATATTTTAAACACCAAGTGTCGGTCCTTGGAGTCACAATGGGGGGTTTCTGGTCTGCATATTTAATTGAAATTGAAGGATAAGCGGTCACGAGCCCGTGAGCTGTTGCCCAGCGAACGTGCCTCAGCCAATCAGAGCAGCGAACGTGCCTCAGATCGAATCGATTCCCCTCGTGTAGATGATCGAACATTCTATGAGGTCATCGTGCTTTCTAGAGGACCAAACTAGAGCCAGAGAAGGTTAATACGCGTACATTGCGCTGATACTACACGCTTCACCGAACAGATTTACAGCTTCTGCAAAGGGTTAAGTACCGCCCCTTCCCTTTTTTAAACCCCCGTCTGACGTAAGCGCAGTGACGTCATCCTCGTTGTCGTGGGCGAGTGATTGAGAAACCCTCCTTCTTCCCAACTCCCCCGTTGAGTTTGAGGAATTCCCAGATAGCTGCCCCTCCTTGAATTGTCATGTACTGTCTGGTCCCAGCGAGCGTGAGTAGCCAGGATGTGGCTTTGGCTTTTGGATCTGGCCACCATGTGCCAGGAGGAGGTAACTTATCAAAGTATGACAACCACAATGTCCCACAAAGACAACATGACAAACTGTAACATTCACCTTACATGTATTAGTTTCTTCAGGAAATTGACCTATGGCTTTGTAGGGCAACATGGTGTAAAACAGTCCTCTTGACCTTATTTTTCACACACCCGTTAATTACATACTTAGTGTGACTTGTGAGTGACCACGAATGCATCTTATCTCCGCTTTAAACAGTAAGTAAAAAGCTTCATCCTCCACTGAGTCCCAGCCAGGCGCTCTCCAGGGTCCTGAGGTGAAGTGTGTCTCTGTCTGTGGTGCTGATCTCCTGCAGCTGACATTGCATAGTCCTGCAAGGGTAGGGTGCAAGAAAAGAGGTCAGCAATGTCTTCCATCAACACATTTCAAGAAAACATTACATACAGTTAAACAGTTGTCTTTTACAGCCCAGAGGTGTAGTGGATGAATTTAGTGTCTTGGTTTGTACTTGTGATCCACATCTGCCCTCTTGTGGTCTTTTGTTATAAAAGTATGCTAATCATTTAGCATTTACAGCATCCTTCACTGAAACTGCATATGAAAATGACACGTAAGAGCTGTTTGAGACCAGTTATGCTCTTATAATAATACAGATACAGATAGGAGCATTACCATAGCATTACCCAATTTATCTGATTACTTAGAACAACATCATCGTTCATTTATTATTAATAACATTAATGGATGTTTGCACATGCATTTTAATATAAAGAACATTGAGTTTAATTTTAATCAAATGTGCTATAAACACACAATTGTCTAGACCCGAAGAGCTGTTTCAACAATCATTACCACTTCTATGTTGATGATCAAGGAATAACTAGTATTTTTCAAAATTATACCACCATTTCCTTATCCCTAGTTAACCCATCCCATGCACTTGTAGAGCTGAGAGGGTGGAAAAAATGTTCATAGCAATGAATAATAGTCAAAAAAATGCATAATGTACTGAATTATAACTAAACCAACATTTCACATTTAGATTCTAATCTTCTTCTTAAAATACTGCGATGACATAAAAAGAAACGTAATAATGTGCTAGTTACATATTCACTGTCAAAAAAAGAAAGACAAAACATTCTTTGAGCTAGAAACAAAACTAGGCTAGCCTACTTTATGTATTTTAGAATCACAGGACGCAGCTGAGCCTCAGCAGCAAGCAGGGGGTCTGCAGATTCATCGAGCTGTAAGTTACTCTCCTCAAAGTAAAGTACATATTATATGCCCCAAAAATACCCCCCTAAAGGTCTCTGAAAAGATGTCAAATCTAGTGACACAGTTGCTAAAATGTAGAAGCCCTACTGCGTTGTGCATGCTCCTTTTAACAATGTGTGTCAGTTAGTAAAAAACATTCACTCTCCTACACTTTAAAAATGACTCACAGAGTCAATTTACCAGGTTCAATACACGTCATAAATATTAGCTAACTGTTATGCCATACTGACTTGTCTTAATAGATTCCAGTTCCAGTAATTATCTCAAGAATAATTTTCAGGTTTAGTCACACACATCCTGATTAGTGCAGCTTTTGATGAGATATGAACAGCCACATTCAGATGAGCATAAGTAGACTGTACATCTGCGGCCAAGGTGACTAATGATTGTGGGAGTAAGTGTTGAAATGGATGCTAAGATCTCAGACCCATGACTCAGCTAAGATACATTCATGAAAAGACACGCTACAAGTCTCCATCATGTAACTTCATTCAAAGGATTCTGGAGTGTTAACTCAAACACAATGCATGCTGGGAATACTGGACAAAAGCATTTGCCAAATGAATGTAATATCATGTAAAGCATACTAAGAAGCTAACAAATGTTTGCAATGTAATCACAAGTTATAATTGATTGTGTGAATTTACAGTGTTCTACGTCAAAGTGTCTGTGTGGCCGTTGCCTGATAGAAAAGCTGCCCAGTCTGCATCCTTAAAGCAATCAGTATCTTTAGGGCCTTGTATCGATAGCTTTTATAGATGATTCACGAGACATAACCATAAGCATTAAACCTCATTTCAGTTTAAATGGTTAATGTTCAGCTTTAGAAAAGTTCACATTCATGGGACTAATTCCAGTAAACACTATTGGACTTGTTGCCTCTTGGCTCCCCTCTGTGAAAAAATCCTAAAACCCCAGTTAGCAGGATTTTAATGATCAGCACCTTGTAAAGCCGCCTCTCAGCAGGTTTACCTTACTTGAATTAGAGGAGCTTGCTGTTTGTTATTTAAGGGTCTGGCGTTCAGCCTTTGAGGGCTTGGTTTTCCAATCCATTTAACAAATACTCTTTTACTACACTACATTAACTTGCACAACACTTTAATAGAAAACAACCCGTAGTGAGCTGCAGTGCATCTGAAATCAAAATCCTGAAAATTGAATAATAGCTGCTGCTTAACCTACAGTTTTTGCAGAAGATATGCTCAGTGGTCCATGGCAGAAGAGTGAGGTTGCACAGGTTGGTGCCCAGTTGTTAAAGAGAGAATGAGTAGCAGGGAATGTCTGAAGTAGACAGTGTAAGATCCACACATCCAAAAATAAAAAGTGATTCACCATGTGTTACATTCTGGGAAATAAAATGTTCCCCGTGCAGTTCCAAAATCGCTAACACAGTCAGATTTTTCTGCGTCAGTCGGCAGTGGTCCCTTCAGCCCCCAGTGAACCCGCCTTTATCTATCACGGCTTCTTTACGACCCTGAGCTCCTGCATGATGCTTTTCCTTTTACAGATCCATTGAGTGGAGTCAGTCAGTCACGGCAAGCATTATATAATTCCAATCAATCTGAGTTATAAAATCTTGACATAGGCCGAGGCCGCGCTACAGCTGAAATTTACAGCTGTTTAGATTGCAAGTCATTTCCCTGTGGCATGTGCATACACAGTGCATCTGCCTTCTGGAGCCGAGTGAAAATAAAACCCTGCCTGTGAGACTTCAGACCTGAGTTTTACGCCCTCTTTGAAGCAATCATGAATGTTTGGGTATATTTACTGCATCAGATTGCATTAATATTGTTTAGTCTACTGTAAACTGTAAAAAAAAAAAAAAAAATAAGGGAGGGGGAGTGCAGGCTGCAGGTCTTTCAGTAGAAAACATTCTTGACGTCTTTAAGAATGATGAATAAACCAGCAAAGCGGCCCTTACTACCTCAAGGTGGCAGCAGAGACTGTTTATCCTCTCAAGGGGTGTGATTACTATTCACAGCACTAACCAGGGTACATATCAATCCAGGACATTCATGAATCGATTCAGTTCAATGTATACCCACAGTTCCAGAGAATGAAATGTTTACTTGTATGTGATAGTACCGTTCGGAGCTTGAGCGTAGCTGTTATTAGACACTGCAGGATGCTGCTGTCATTACCTTAAACAGTCTTAGTCTCTCTCTCTCTCTCTCTCTCTCTCTCTCTCTCTCTCTGTGTGCGTCTCTGTGCATATGTGCGACCAGCAACTTCAGCATCAACATCCAAAATTGCTAAGACTGAACTCCCATCTCATATTTAAGACGCTGACGTAAAAGCTAAATTTGTTTATGTATTTGTCATCACGTGTACTGTCAACTAATCTCACTATTGATGTCATAATGTACCCTGTTTACTGCCAGAAAGGATTTGCACTCAATTTGTGCTTTGTTTATTACACATGTCTGTATTTGTCACAAAGAACGTTGCTGTGACCTTTCCCTATCTCTTAATAAACACACACACGCTTTTGATAATGTGTGTTAATTTATGTAATATTTGTTGTTAACATATTTGTTTAAGTGATCCTTTATCCGCTGCATGCATTATAAACACTGTGGGCATGTGTATAGTCTGCTGATCGAACTATCCTTTGGGTATAATAACAGATATACTAGAATTAAAGGCATTATGCTAATTGTACATACAAAGTGCTCAAAGCTATTCTCCATCTTCTTTATGCATGCAGGCTTAATTCAATGATTCTGTGTGAGAGCACTTTCACCAATGGTTGAACTCAATATACAGCACCTGAATGTAAGCCAAGCTATACAGATTAACAATGTGACATACTGGAAGCCATATTGCAATTATGTCATAGCAATTTGTTAAACTGTCCCAGGGCTGACTGCATGGACAGAGGGATAACTTATGGTTAGTGTGTGCCTGCATGTGTGTGTTTGTCTGTGTGTGAATTTGCTCCTTAGAGGAAAGGTTGTACATTTTTCTTTTCTTTGTCAATTTTTGCCAGTTATATAAACCCATCCCAGCTGGCTGGTTGCCTGCACAATTGCCTGCTATTAATGTTGATGCATAATTGCATTACATAATGTGTTGTGCTGTCTTTTAGAGGAGTAAAACAGCTGCGGCTATTGGCTGTCTCTGCTGTGCACAGAGTCAAGCATTCTCCTCTTGTACACTGCCAGACAACAGCCCAATCATAAATGGGAGCTGTCACAGGTCGTTGTCAATTTTAAACCATATCAATGGGGCTTTTGTAACTGCTAAAGCACTTCGATATATTTTGTCAATGAATTGTAAGATTTTAAGTCTGGGGAGATTCGATTCATTTATATTCCTTTATCAGACTGCTGCTAATTTAAACACAGCAGTCGTACAATGTCATCAGTGACAGACAGAGAAATCAATCTCTGTTATAGAGAGAGAAAGAGACAGAGAGGGGGGGACCAAAGGAGAGTCGAGTATTTGCTGCGACTGGTTTTGCCAGTTGGTTCCCCAGCAGATGGTAGTGCAGCATCACAGAGGAGCATCTCTCGGAACAGGATGAAAATGGTGCAGGAGACGAGCTGTCTGAAAATGAACGCTGCAGATTCTGAGGTACGAACCTTAATGGGATAATAGGGTAATATCTTACCTACACCATCACTTTGCAAGGCAGCACATTAAAAAAAAGAAAAGAGGAAAAAAAGACAGACTCACGAATGACAGCAGTATATCTTTCAACATCACCCATATGGTGTACCCAGGGGGACGGTTAAAAGTGGAGCACATTGATAGCCGGGGTGCAATGAACGTATGTGCGTATGGCTGCACTTCTGAATCCAGTCACTTAGGTAAATGAATCCAGGATTGAGTGCAATCATAAGATTCAAACTGCAGTTTAAATACTTGATACGGCAGGGGCAAAGACATCCAGTTGGGTTTACTGAAAGCAAACAAGGAGCAGAGCAAATGTCAAATGTGCTTAAATGTGATAAGTCAAAAGTGTTTACAAGGGCTTCATTTGCATCACAAAGAGCACGCAGTGGGATTTGTGATTTTTTTGTGTGTGTCATCAAACACTGCTTTGTTGTGCATAGTGCTGGCAGGTGACATCACAGTTATTTTCATGTCAAAAATATAGCATTCTCTACCTGTTACAAGGCTGAACCACTGCGATTTCAGATTTGGCCTTTTCAAATTTGCCACACCGTAAGTGCATGTTGAAGCGAGATCAAAGTGGCTGATTCATCCGAGTTTCCAATTGCCTTTGCCCCTAAACACGAAGTCAGGTATTGTTTCTGTGCTGTATTGCATGCCATTTGGGAAATATCTTGGCTGTCTTTTAGTTCTATACTGGAAGGGGTGCACTCTCAAAAGTGCTTGAAGACAGTGAAGTGAAGAAAGTTTGTCATGCTGTAGCAAGTACAAAATAGGCTCAGAACAGCGATTGGCCATATAAAACAATGAATTCAGCTTAAGTTTTCAGTGCTCACTAAAATGGAAGTAGAAGGCAGGATGTCAGGAGCTGGTGATGGAGGTTGTAAGCCAAATTTATTAACAAGAACAGAGGAGTTTTTAAGGTGGAACATGTCTCGCCATATATGTTCTGACAAAAAATATCACCGCTGGAAAAATCAGCCACAAGTTCTAAGGCAAAACTGTCTCCTTTGAAGTCCTGCAGAATGGCTCTCATCAGATGAGAGCTCGGCAGACTGAGACATCCAGCGTATAAAAAATGCTGTGATTGGGAACCTGGTAAGCTAATGAGTTTGCACTTCTATCTTCTCAATTTGTACAGGCTTTTGTGCCAGGGCCTTTGAGGCTTTTCTGTGCCAAGTTTTGTAATAGTGTTCTCATTGTTCGCCTGAGAATCTGACACTTTTTTTCATGAAACTTAGGGGGAATCCATCTCCAAACTTTTTCACATGGGAAAGACAAGAAGGCCGAGAAAAGCACTGTGAATTATGGATATTGCTGCAGTGAAATTAAGATGACAAAGAAATGGCAGGGAAAAAAAGAATCCTGTCTTAAAAGGCTCCAAAGGAAGGATATTTCACAGCTGCATCTGAGCTGCAATGCGGCGTAACAAGTCATAAGTAGTTCTTGTTAAAGACTTATGAAACCATATTGCTCATTCCTCCTTCCCCTCTCCCCGTGTCAGCCTGCAATACTGAACTCCGCCAATCTTATTGGCAATAACCATCTGTAACTATTAGCTATTGGCTCCTCAAATAATGTGTACATTACAATCACATTTTTCCTGTCAGAGTTGTTGCTGTAGAAGTGAAATTATTTAAGGCTGGTTGTGTCTCCCTCCTGCTCTCTCTCTGTTTCCCTCTTTCTCTTCTGGTTTGTCTCTGTCTAAGCAGACCGCATAACCATCTGATAAATGAGCTACAAATGAGAAAGGGGTTTTTACACTTGGGAGTTGTACAAATTATTGGGAGGGCAGTGACCACAGTGCTTATTTGAGCTTAAGATGCAGGCTGTTGAGATTTGCTGCGAGCAAATCTAGAGGCTGGTTGAGTCTTCAGGCATGTCCAATCCTATCCATTCAACCATTAATGCCTGAGAGTAGACCAGAGGAAACATTACAGCGCTCAGATCAACTATAAAGCAGAGAGACCAGGGTCCCTTTACTCCTCGAACTCACTGCTCTCTTTGCCCAGCCTTGGTAAAAATTCAATAATTCTTACACATGACAGGGCAGTACAGAACACTCTCCATATCCTTCTCCTCGCTATTTTAAACTACTGTGCACTCAGCAGTTTAGTTTTTTAATTATAGCTAATATTGATGTAGTAATCAGCTGTCTGGGGAGTTTGGGCTAAACATGCAGCACTGAGCAGATAGCACACATTATCACATTATGCACTTTGCTTTGTATGCAAATAGCTCTTTACCGGCATATATTCTATGGGCCAAACTAAAGAAGAGACAAGACTACTGAAGAGAAAGATAAAATTAAAACAAATGCCTCCCATATAAATGTAAGAATTCTTTGGTACAGTACAGGAGTACAGTACATACAGACCCCACATCGCTGTCTGTGATTCACAGACACACACATAAACATGCCCAGTAATTCTATGAGGCTCAAGGTTGTCGTGCTTATTGAATATATCAACTTAACCACTGATGTCATTGATCAAAAAGCCAATTCCACTTCTATTATTGTGTTAGAGGGTAAAACAATTGCCAAATGACTTTGTAAGGTGCACTCACTTGGTAAACAGATCTGAGATCCATTAAAGCCTTGGAGATTATCAAGCCTCAGTCCAACAATTTGTGGAGATTGCTCTAAACACCTTGCTGGTGACCTTCCTCGTCTGGTTGAAAGTCAATGGGAAACGTGGCAAGGAGCCCGCCAGTGACACAAGCGCCCCCTGCACTTTAATTACACTGCACCTCAATGGCTGGCTATTTCCTTGTCCCCTCATCTCCCTTATATCACCATGTGTCCCAATCAATACCTCAGACCCACCTATATAGTCCCGATATGCCATAGGCTTAATACCCCGCGATACTGCCGGCCACACTTAATCAGGGTATCTTTGCTCCATGATTGATATGGCATAGCGTAAACTCCATCTCATCAATATTAATGTCAGGACTTTGCTCCATGCTGCACTTTGTGGTTTACTGTAGCTGCCTCTCGCTGACCTCCGAGTGAGGAACGTGGATGTTTTCCATGTGCTTAATCATAATGCACAGTGCCTACTGCATTGATAGGTTAATGTACCCGAGAGGATCAATGCAGTCTTGAGGACGTCTAGTACAACAGACATTTAAAGGTTCGGGAAAGGCTTTAACAATGAGTGCAGTCTGTCTATGTTAGGATCTCGATCCAGCTTAATTAAATGGGGTTGTGTAAGGTCTGGCGACTAGTCTGATGAGTTACTGCAGATAATTGGCGAAAGCAACTGTTCTAAAGAATGCAAATTCAACCCGGAGCTCATTGAGAGCACATAAACAATATTTTCTACTGATTATGGAAAACTTATTTCTAAAGATCAGCGTCAGTTCAATACTTTCTGAAAAGCAGGAGCTATAATGAATGTTTGCAACCTATGGAGTCCTGAAGCAGATTAAACTCAAAGCTGTTTCCATCACAGTTATATAATGTTGCAGTGATATTCAGGGTATTTGAAGATATCTGAGCCCGATCCTTGAATAACACTGACTGGCAAGGGATCAACAGTCGAAGCATTCTTGTACTGGTAATCTCCATAAAACTTTATGCAAATATGCTAAGGAAAAAACGGATAGGCTTTTTCCCTCACATGGAAAACTCAGCAATAATTGAAAAACAAGTCAGAAACTATTTTCATCCTGTCAAGTTAATGTTTTCAATCTGGTATTTGAAGGGAGTGTGTGTGGTGTGTGACCATTATAACGTGTTTCTTTAGCTCTTTCCAAAACATTTTTAAAATTACACCTGGGTAACTGTATCTTTGTCCTCCGAAGGGGAAGAAGTCTCCGCATGGATACAGAGAAAAACATTTGCTCCCAATGAATAAATGATGAAAGGAAACGAGGTGCTTGCATTAATTTGCCAAGCATAAAATGCAGAACATTTCACAGAGTTTTAAGCCAAGGTTTTTTGGGGGATCATTTACCTCACGGCGAGGAGTTACAATATGCAGCCAAATATAGCAACACTTTGGTCAGGAAACTTTAAAAATGCTGTGTACTTGACAGTAAATGAAATGGAAAACAACCTTTAACCTTTTTATTTTTTAAAAGATGGTGGTGAATCCAAATGTAAACCAAGAAGAAGTAAGAGGAGTATGTTTTAAACAGAAAGAAAAATAATCCATAAGGAGTCATCCAATTCACATACATTGAAGAAATATGTTCTTTTCATTCTTCGTCTGTGCATCTTACCTTTTTCTGAATCTGTGTGCATGCCAATGTTCATATTTACCTGTAAAAAAATCACACTTATATGTGACAGCTTTACTGAAATGTTCTAGTATAGTGACACTGTAGTTCCTGTACTGCTGCAGAGCCGATGAAGACAGTACTCACACAATTTACAGAAGACCACTGAGCATCTGCAGGACAATTGTCTTTTATTTCCCAGTGCCTGGCAAGCCACAGCAGAGCTTTACGGTCCAAGAACTGGAAAGCTGCTGTCTATTCTTGGTGGAGACCTGAAAGCAAACACAGTCGTGTGCCAGTGGCTGGTCAGTGCGATGTGGTCATTTATCTTTAGAGGACAAGCCATATTGTAAATCTGACTATAAAGATGTTGAATTAGATCTCTTGCTAAACAGCACTGCACAATAATAATTAATATGTAGCCCTGGGCCTGTGTTTTAGCAGGGGTTCACACCTATGTTGCCAGTGCAGAAATGCCCACAGCAGACCTGAGTTAATTTGCCTGCAATATTGCATTATCTCAGCCTGAACAAACAGCTGTGTTCCTGTGCTTCAGTGCTGAGGAATATCTTTCTTCGGACAAAATCCTGATAATGTAGGTAAACATTTTAACACCCTTTTTCTTGGCAATGGTTTGAGAGAGCAGAATAAATAATAAGAGCAATGATCTGTCCCACATGGAAAATTATTTGTGACTATGAAGTATTACATCACTTAACGGTAAGACTTAGGAAAAAAAAAACTTAATTAGCGCCTCCAAAGAGCAGAAACAGATCCAACATTTCAAGGGTAACACTCAGCCAAAATCTCAGCCAATATATTATCTCTCACATTAGCTGGTACCCTGCTGCAAGAGAGCACTCTTTTCATTTAGAGATATACAATATGGCAGGAGACGATGAATAAATGTAAGTCCTGGTAGCAAGCCCAAATGTTTTCCATGTTTAATTAACCAAGCTGCCAACGAGCTACTCATACTCTACTTTTACCCGAGTCAGGCTTGTGTCATACCACCATTATGTGTGTTCACGGCTGCATTTCATGTCAGAAACTAGAGGAAGGCAGCATCTTTGTTTTCTATTTCTATTACTTTCTATTACCAAAGGGAAGAACTGCTATGGTGCACGCTGACCTTTTCAAAGTGGGACTTCTATGGCTTAGATGTGTTTCATAAGGCTCCTGGTTTGTCTTAATTGGCATGTGATTGCCTGTCATGAGTCATCACAGGAATGCTGAATGTTCTTTCAGTGTCAGTCTCTGTGTGCAAACACTTGGATCCAACAGATGGCAACATTGTTCCTTCATCATCGGAACAGGTTACTTGGCAAACTGCCAGTGAGGTATGGGTGCATCGACAAACCCTACAAAATAAAAACAGCCATCAAATACAAGTGTGGGCGATGACGATGTGACTAATTGTTGCCATGGTGATCTGGTCTTTGAGATAACGTCTAACAGTGAGGGAAAGGGAGAGAGCTGAAAAGTGAAAGGAAGCGGGGTGAGGGGGGGAGAGGGTGAAAGAAAAAGAGCACTTATGTTCCATGTGGGAGAGGAGAAAGGAGAGAAGTGACCCTATAATACAAAGTCAATTCAATGTCCACCCAGTCAATTCAGTGATGTAAATACCTTTCGATTCCTTCATCGTGTCAGAGTCTCACTTCTCATTCTGCAATTACTGGTGTTCAAAATTGATTTTAACCAATCACCATCACCAAGGTTATTGCTAGTAAGGGTTTGTCTTTGTGTTTTGCTTTAGCTCTTTGTACACCAAATGAGTCACAAGTTGCTAAGATGAAAGAGCCAAGACAGTGTTTTACATAAACATAAGTTCAATTATATTTATGAAATGCCTGTAAAAGTAGGTAAATGTAGGCCTATCCAAAATGATCACAGTCTTGGACAAAAAGCCCTCTTGTACAATTTTTCTAAAAGTAAAAAAATGACACATTCTAATTCTAGCTGACAAAAAAAATGGATTTATACCTGCCACAAGCTGCAGTTTGCAGAATGCACTTATCCCTTCAGTCACCTCCAGGATCCTTTCATCAGGCTTTGTCTACGACCGAGGTAGCATGGCTGGCGTGTGTGCGCTGCTCGCTCAAGCAGTGTTACCCCACAGCGAGTGCCGAGTCAGTGTCTGCGGTGTTAATGTTGTGCCAGGGAGAGACGCCTGGCCACAGAATTTTGCATCAGCCATTCCTTTTGTTTAACAGGACAATGAACACTGGATGCTAGTAAATGCAAGACAGAGAAAGTGAGGGGGAAAAGATAGAGAGCATAAAAAGGAAGAGGCTCTTCATTTCAACAGCATAACGTCACCCCGTCTCTTTGTTAAGAAACTGACTAATCCGGTTTTCCCCGTGGTCAAGGTCAGCTCTTTAATAAGGCAGATATAAATCACCACTGGGTTCACATTTCCCCTGGGCGCTATCTGAGACCCTGCAGCACTGTTGTCTTATGTATTATCACAGGGGAGCTGCCAGTGGTGTGGCAAACTACTCGGAGCTGTGGCTTGTCACAGCACTGTGTGTCATATGACAACCTGCTACCTGGCAATAGTTTCCACTGGGGCTGAGCGATAAGAGGGGTGCTGCAGATAAGATGTCTCCTATTCTGGATGTGCCAGGAGCCCATGCCATTTACAAGGGAGGAACTGATCATTTTTAAAGAAGTGTTAGGACTGCCAGGACACACAGTCCCACAGCACTAGCTGGATTTGTTTTTCACAGCATGGAACTGCCTTTGTAGTGTGTTTGATGGCACTCACCAAAAATGTCATTAACGGCAGAAATTTCCAGTTGCTATTACTGCTTTCTTTTTTAGTGGCGACTGGTGAATAGCAGCCGCCACTGTACGTGACTAATCATTACTCACTCCTCCGACTGCAGTGTGCCTGATAACGACGAGGGAATATGGACTTGTCTTCACTCCCACACAGGCTGTAGCTAAATGACAGTGAAGTGACGAGTCCTGACGATTCTGACATGATACATGTCGTCTTTTGCTGAGCAAAATTCGTCAGTAACACTCGTCAACGCGACACTTGTCACGGTGCTCCTGCTACTCATCGCTGTGCCTGTTGCTGTGATGTTGCAACAAAAAAAGACAACCCCATTCCCTGTTCTCCTAAATGTTTCTATCCAGATCCCCTTATGTCCTATATAATGTAAAAAGCCTCCATTTTGTGTATTTTATAACGCAGGAAAATTGTTGCCAATGTTTTTTCCAGACACATCATGCTGGATGAGAATGTGTTTTTGTCATGTAATGCACCCCTGAGTGTGCTCTCTGCTCTCTCCCTATGTTTACAGGACAATTTGTTTCTGCAACAACCTCTCAGCAGGAGTGTGTTAAATTAGTGGGGCGTGTGTATCTGCTGCCTGTGTGGGAACATGTGCATCGGACTGTTTTTCTCTGTATGGCTTTGTGTATAGCCTATGTGCTTTCATGTGTGCTTCACGTAAGCTTAAACTAGGCAGTTGCGAGGAACTCCACGTAATAGCAATCAGCCAAGGCTTCATTAAAATGTAAATTCCACCCGAGCCTCTTGTGAGTCTTTACAGCGCTTCCAAAATAACCGAGCGAAGGCCTTCTGGGGACTTAACGTATGATCTAATCTGTGTGTCTTATTTGAAACCTCCCTCTCTCTCTATGCAAGCAGAATTGGAGCACCCCCTCTGATTTGGGGGGAACAGAACACTTAGAAGCGATGCCTGGCCGGCTTTCAGACCGTCCCGCTTTCCCTGTTTGTTTGCTTTTCAAGAGCAGCACAAAGCTAATTAGACAGCTGGTGTTGAGCCAATTTGTGTCCCTCAGTCTGTTGTTTACCCACTTTTTGCATAATGCAGACTTGATTGTTGACATTGTACGATGCCGCTACATGGCCACAAGTGGCCATTTGGTTCACTTTCCTTGGTGTAGCCTGAGTGACAGGAAGTGGGGCCGTCTTGGGTTTGGTGAGGCACATGTGTGTTGATTGTGTCTTTGTGTCCTGAGCATTTACCCGTTTGCAATTCAGGCCGATACACAATTAACCGCCATCTAAAGAGATTACACTGCCATTTTAGATCAAGTAGCTGCAGGAAACCCATTGACCGCACTGTGGTCACATACAGCTCCAGTTCAAATTGGCCAGTTTTCTGCACTCAAACTAGAGCTCACTCAAAATCTTGGAACCAATTTTCAGTATTTTTCAGAGAAGACTGACTACTATAATGAAAAAACAATAACTCCTGCGAACGCAGCAAATTTTTTGGGATCAATATTACATTTTGTGATTGATAATTTTCTTGAATTTCATCCAAAAACTGAAACGCATACACAAAGCATGTAAAGTAAAGTATTACATTCTACCAGAAGTGGAGGTTAACTATATAATTGTGCTAGTAATTAAGTATTGAGTATTTCACTTCAGGACATTCCACTTTTCTCCACTATAATAATATGATAGCTGTAGTTAAAGTTACTTTAAAGATTGTACATGTAAAATATATGAAACTATGCTTAAACCAAAATTCTTTACTCAACAATAAATAAAGTCATTAGAATTAGGACTAACTACCTCATTAAAATGCTGCTTACAGGTCAATGCAATAATCTAACACAAAAAGTGGACAGTCTGACTAATGAGTACTTTTAGTTTTGATCCTAATTTTGAGCTAATATATCTAATACCGTAAAACTTTGAATAATAGCCTGGGCTTTTATTTGCTATTTATTTTATTTGTCATTCATTTGATCTAGCTCCGACAGACGGCTTATGCGCTTTATTTTGAAGGCAGCAACCTCACGAAAACAACAACACGGTGCAGGATGAGAGAAGTTAGTAGACAGAGAGCGATGGACTTGACATGACAGGATTCACAAATTGGATTAATTTGATTCTTTTGATGGGTGGATCCTTACAGACTAAAGAAATAATAGTCAGCACTTTTTACCCCTTTTCCTCTCTTGTAGCCATGCAGGTTACACCGGTAAATGTAGAAGAATTAGACTTTGGGTCTTGTTGTTTCCGTTAAATGAACTTAACAGTGGTATTGTGGAGAATCTATCCGATCTAACAATGTTCAGCATATCCATATTGAAATAATGATCATACGTTTAAACATTAATATTTTAACGATCTAAGCAGCTTAGAAGCAGCTAGAGCCGGCGACCCTGCGGGGTTTAACAGGTTTTATACATCCAAAGAACTTCTATGAAAACCAGACCAGGCGTTTAATTAAGGCAGGCGTTTATTTGTCAAAATGTGTTCCCACACCAGGCCAGTAAAGGAGGTAGGTGGCTATTTGGGACACAGCTATTAATTGCAATTTTACGGTAATACATAACATTCTGAATGCAAACATGTATCTGTAATGGATCATTCCCATTGTGAAAATGCTACTTTTAGTTGAATATGCAGCTGAATATCTTCCATTACTGTATTCTGTACTGTATATTAATCAACTCACTCTGAGTGACTACAAAAGCCTCTGGATTAAATATCATAAACATTGCTAAAACGCAGTCATTAAGTGTTGGAAGGAAGAATAATTTTCTTGACTTTCTAGGTGTAGAATATTTGAGCTAAACATTTTGTGAGCCTAAGAGGAGCGCAAACACAAAACATTTGTTCTGACTTTCATTTCCTACTTTAACTGCAGAAGTCGTCTGTTCCTCTCACAAATGACACTGTGATTTTATTTGACATGTCTGAGTGATGTGACTACTTCTCCAGCCTCTCACTGATATGAATCAAATCATTGCACACTGACATATAACATCCATCAATCCATCTTCTATATCCCTTATCCTGTTCAGAGTCTGAGCTGCGGCCTAAAAGTGCTATAACTCTGCGCAGGTCACCAGTCTATCACAGGGCTAACACGTAGACAAACATGTTCACACTCACAGTCACACCCACTGCAGGAAATTATGAGTCTCCAATTCACAAGACCTGCATGTTTTTGGACTGTAAGAAGAAAAAGGAGCAACAGGAGGGAACCCACGCAGATACGAAGAGAACATGCAAACTTCACACAGAAAGGCCCCAGCTGGTCGGGTTGGGTTCTTGCTGTGAGGCGACAGTACAAACCACTGAGCAACAACCGGCACAAGCCAAATAAGTTCTTCTCTAAATTTTTTGTGCAAAGTTGCAGACTGAATTAAATAAATAAAATAAACTACAAATTAATCCCATCCATAAAAATAGGATTATTGTTCTTGGTTGTCTTTTCCCATGTGGTTCTTGTACCATGAATTGTAACTTGGATATGGAATAACACATTGCAGGTCTCGATTTTTGACAAAAGAGCCATAAGGGATTCATGTCATATAATTTAAACTGTTTGCAATATATCATATTTCATTTAAAAGGGGTAGACTATCACATTTCTGCTTTACCCACCTCCTCATTGACAAACTGGACAGAGGCCTTAGCGTGTTCGATAAGAGGAGGACACCACTTGGGAGTGATTAAAGTTTGATGAAGCATGCGTCTACTCACAGATGGGTTGTTGCACTGTTTACTCTGCCAAAGTGACACAAAAAAAGCACATTTACAGAGAAAAGGTTCCATGCATTCACCATGATGCAAATTATAGTGTAGCATGTTGTGTTCCAAATGTGCATTTTTAAATATATGTAGCAACAACTTTGTTAATCCCTGTAATCATTTCCAAGTAATTTAATATGACACAGTGACCTCTGGAGAAAATAAGATGAAGGTATTTGAATAAGAAGCAGGTTTATTTCTGTAAATCTGAGAATTAGCTTAAATGCTCTCAGTCACATTGCACTTCAGGTGAAGAATCTTCACTTCAGAGAAGAGAAGTATGACAGAGCAAATGAATGAGAAATGAGAACAGTCAACAAGTTGAATGACAGTACTTTTATTTATACATTTCACCCTATTTAAGTACATCCAGTCATACAGCATTGATATACAGTTCTAGCTGGACTGTTGTGTATAAGTTCTGGTTTTGGAGTGTCAGCGGTAGCACACAGTCAAGTTAAATTCATTTGTTTTAATTTGACTGTATATTTCAGTAGAGATAAAGCAAATAGCAGTTTGTGTGTGGAATGTGCTCATGCTTCTCATTATTTTCAGGCAAGGTTGGGTGATGTGACAAAATATACTGTCAGATTATATACATTTGTCTACTGTCAGAGATTTTGCCATAATGTTTTTACTGTGGTAGCTATCTCTTTAATATCACTGGGTCTAGATGGGTTAACATTGCATGCTTTGATTCCTTGTATTCACTACTTTTAGTTTTACTTTCATTTACTACTACTTTTTAATTTACTTAACGGCCAAAGACAAAGATGTCTCAATTAATTTTCCAAAAAATGTATGATCACGATCTATGTCCACATCATAGCGTGACATTATACATACTGTGATAAAGGATTTAACATGCATTGCCCACCCGTTTAAGTCTTCAGGCCATAGCAACAGCTAAAGTCTTTTAAACACCTGTTAAGAAATACCAATATCTAAGCAATAATATATATCTAAGATAGAATATTGATCGTCCACAAACACACTGAGACAGTCCTGCCAGATACCACACTGCTAGCTGGTTCAAAATTGTGAAAATTGTGACAACCAAAGCTAAATATGCGTACAGCTTTTCCCCAGTGAAAACCTCAGTTGCATCAAGGCAGATAAAGAAGACTCTTATTCTCCAAGGGTTTCATGCTGCAGACCACAAGAAGCTTTTGATGGCAACAACAGTTACTGTGTGTTGTATTCTTTTAGGATATGCAGCTCTTCATTCAGTGAAGAATACTACTGCTACTCTTGAATTGGTCATTCCAACCTGCAGGACAAACTCCTTTCCTTTGTATAAAGACTGAATTTGGTAGACCTGTGATCAATGAAGCGCAGTTGTACTGCATTACATAACACGCTGCTTGGATACACATAGCGTGAGAATGCAAATTGTATTCACTGTATTTTGATCAAACTCTAGGTAGTCTCCTGTGGTACATGATGGCTGTTCTGCTGGACCAAGTGAACCAGTTATGTTACTATGTTTGTTTTTTGTCTTTGCTTCACTGCCCCAAACACAAATTTATATTACGTTCACATTACTGCACTCGACTAAACCTTTGCAGTGTTTTCAGAAGTTCAATTGTGCTTGTGAACAGAACCATTTTTTTTGTTATGTATGAGCCACCAAATGCGTAAGATTAGAGAAAAAAACCCTGAAACTAGAAGGCATTCACAGAGTGCAGATCTCCAATAGGCCAGTCTTATATGCAAATCTGCAAGTGCAACCACCATGTATGTCTAGACATATTTCTAAAACTCTTAGAAAAACAGTCCAAATATAGTTGTGCCTAGGTGAAGGCTCATCGTAGTTTGCGCAGGTCGGAAAATTTGGAATTCCAGATAAATCCGGGAAAAATCATATCTCTGATGGCTTATTACTTACTTGCCTGCAGCATGTGTTTCTACAGTGATGTTTGAGATGTTATGTTTTTTGTATGTTCAGTCGCAGCCAGGGTCATAGTACTGGGTGGGAAAAGGGGGACTGACTATACAGGGTTCTCGTGTGAGCAGGGCCCACAAAGATACTAGAATGAATAGCTGTGAATGCGGGGAGGGGACCATACAGAATGCTTATGGGTTTCATGCATGCGCAACAAATTCAGTAAGACCAGTCCTACAATTAACAAAGCTCTCACCAATATCCAGGACCCTCTTGCTTGGTTCCTGTCTTTTTGTCTCCTTAGCTTCCACCGTTAACGTCCTGTTCGGTCTCTTTGCCTCTGGCATTAGACAAATTATGTCCACTCGCCTGGCTCCGGCACAACACTGGCCCCGCTCTACCCCAGCTGTTACTTTATGGCACAAAAGTTGTATAATGTTGCTCGGTCACTCGCTGCTAGCTCTGAATTGATGAGAGTTGATGTTAGCAATCTTGCTAGATAACACACTCGGACAAAGTTACTATAAGTGTTCCTGTGTTGGATGCTGCTGTGGCCAAAGAAGACAGAGAGAGCTAAGAAGAGAAAAAGACGAAGCAAGAGGCTCCCTGACGCTGGTGAGAGCTTTGTGAAATAAAAGGCTGCAAGACAGAGGTTACTAAATAATATTGTCTTGTGTTGTCGCACTTGCTAGATTTTTGGTTGTGTTTGAAATGTTGTTGGCTAGTTTTTAACCATAAGTAATGTAATCATGACTAACGCATACGCACAGCTGTAGTTATGACAGCGGCGAATTACACTCTTACAGTATGTCCGCCAAATCACACAGAAAACACAAGAAAAGAAAATAGGCAAACAAACGGCACCAAAAACATAACCTCCTCTGGTAGAGGTAATAAATAGTTAAATAGTGAATAACTAACTGCCCTAGACCAAAGCGTGCTTGGATAAAAGTTGGCATATCGAGCTGCATCAGACAAGGGAGTAATTGGTTTCTTTGGGACATGTGGCGGAGTGTCAACTGAAAGGTTACAAGACGCCATCAGACATGCAGCTCCCTACACCAATGACAATTTTTAAGAATCCCTCATCATGTCCCATTCACATCACCATTATCCTTACGCCAATATATGTACAGGTAGCACAAATCAATGGTCGTAAAGACTTTACATGGGAAAACTTCCCTTTGCTTCAAGCTTTTACATTTGATATAATTAAAGATCAAAAGGTAACAGAATAAAAGTTCAGTGCAGAGGGGGGTCAGAGGCCAGCCGGGAAAAGAAAAAGCAATAACCTAAAGTAATAAAGGATGCACTGCTCTAGAAGTGGGTGCTGATTTACTTGCCTGTGCTTTTAGTTCGTATGCGTGTCTATGTGTGTGCATATTTTCCTTTCATGTGTCTCATAGTCAGACTGAAAGAGATGAAAGCTGTGTTTGGATGGTGAGCTCTTTGTTTAAATGGGACTCTTTATTTCCTTTTGGGGGGGGGTGTCCGATCACGACCCCGTACTTCTGTCAGTCATCCCTTCAGCCCAGAGGGGAACAGTCTGTCTTCATCACGCAGGCCTTCCATCCACTGCTGTCCTTTTGTTTCACACTCTATTCATAGATCATGAAAAGAGAGACATCTTTCACATTCCTCTCTCCCTCTTTAATCCTATTTTTGTCCTTGTGCGGCTTGATTAAGTTGTCATGTGCGTGGCTGTATCCTCTTGCAGCCTATTCATCCTTGCAGTGTAATAATTATCAGAATGGATGCATCTCACGCCCCCATACACCGTCCCTGGGGAGGCTACAGGTGGGGAGCTCACGTCTCTTATCATCAACAAAGAAAATAAATCAGTGATCACGTTCTCGGTGAGTGCGCCCTTATCAAAGTGGAGCAAAACTGGGCTTTGTGTGATACTAAGGCACGATAAAAATGTCTTCATGTGTCTATATTTGCACACGTGTCCATGTATCTGCGTGTTTGTCTGCCTGGTTGCACTATATGCCTGTGTGAGCCATGTACAGTATCTGCTCCCAGAGTACTTAGCCAGAGGAGCTGTCTGCTGTTTGAATAAGGGCAGTCAGTCACCGGCACTAAAGAGAACATTCATCAAGCACTTTCACAGCTTACACCTGTTTCCGCTGGCTAAGACAGACAAGCTGGGACGGCTGCGGTGCCACATCACTCTCCGCGGCTCTCTCAAGTGTTCCTGAGGGGGCTACACACACATATTGTTTGTGATGCTTTTCGCATTAGCTCCCCGCAATGACCATCACCATTTATAGGTAAATAAAGCTAACCCAGCCCGGCATGACAAGGCGAAGGCAAACGAGGACACAGTTATTATTAACTGCACCTCGGCAGCAGTGGTGCATTTCGAACAACATTACAGCATCGTCATCCCTTGCGGTCGACTTATGCTTGACTTCACCAGGGGGGATTTGACCTCAGGGACACACTGCCAGCGGTTTTATGCAGTTGTTGCCAGTAACAGCGGGCATGGAGGCCCCCTGCTTAGCCTTGTTAAACTGTAGGACTACAGCGCTGCATGCTTAATATCCTACTAATTTGACAGCTGTGTTCTAATCATCATAAAGGGCCGGTTGTGATGTACGAGGACCCAGTGGCCTCACCTTGATGCTCAAAGCATTGCTCTCTTTCAGTACTCTGCTGCATCACACATAATTGCCTAACTCCGTTCTGACATGGCCACTCAGTGGAATTGGGCCTTTCTAGCGTCACATATCACACTTCTCTCTTCGGTGAGGTGTGTGTGTATGCCTGTCACGGTTTTCTGCTGCTCACTTCAGTGTGCTTTTCCTTATATGGAGAGGAGATGGGCATTATTATTGCGATCCATCAGAGGATATGCGTCACTCCTTCATATTTTCTTAGCTCCCGCCTCAGGTTTTGATATTACACTCTTATCTCCTTCGCGCCCCTGTTGTCTGCCGTAGTGCAGGAAACAAAAAAACTTCTCCACTCCTCTCGCATGCAGTGCACATTCATGGCTTTATCGATTTCCTTTAAAATTGTATTCGTGGAAAACAGGAAGAATGTGGGCTTTAATATTTCCTACTCTCTGCAACACCTGGTCTGAGGTTGCTAGGTAACACGTTCCACGGCAGTGTTTGATGTGTGTGTGCTCTTTGCAAATGGCTTTGATCCTTAGCACACTGACAGACTCTCCACAGTGTCCCCCTTCCCCTGGTACTTTTGGCACCTCATCACACCATGGAGACTAAAACATATCTGAAAGCTCCCAAGTGAAATGGAATACCTACCTTGTTAGGCAAAGTAGAAAAGGGAAGCTGCCCAGAAAAGTTTTAGCTTTAAACTCTTTTCATTTTGAACGCTACAGGACCAGGCTGGCGGTGCCTCCAAGTTATAAAGTCACGTGACAAAGGAGACTGCAGTTCTCTGAAAGCAACAGACTGCATGCACTCATCAAGGAAGATTTAACATAATAGACATCCAGAGTGAAATGTTTATATTTGAAGTAGACTACCGTTGCATTGAAGTGACACAAAGGCCAGGTAGGTTAATGGCAGTATCCTTTAAATGTGATGAGATGTGGGACATCAATGTGAGACTTACTTATGTTGCGCGTAATTAAGCAAACACTTTCTAAAACACTCCCTGCCTGACATTTTATTTCTACACAGTGACATTTAGTAAACTCTAATTCTTATCCAAGCACAAGATAAAGCTTTGTTTTTATAATGCATTTTATTGCTTGAAAACACACACATAATGGCATCTGTTTTGAGGCTGATGGGTAAAGTTTTACTGGAAAACCTTTCTGAGGATAATCAAATGTTTTAATGCACGATTTACAGAAATTATTTCCAGTGCAAGCAATGCAAATCAGCATATAAAAGAGTTTCCATCTCTCACTGCTGTTGTAAATACTGCCAGTGTTGAAGATCCAAGTTAATGTTACATTTTGTGTAAAGTCATTTATTTATTGTCCACCAAAGCGAGCGAGCTGAAGGGTAACTTTTGGCCTGTGACGAAACCAAAACAAACAAACAAAAAAACACTTTATGAGTTTGCTTAATTTTAAGAAATGAAAAAATGCACTTTACTACAATGCCAAGCCATGTGAGCTAACTTGAAAAATGTAGTTTCAGGTGGGTATATTTTCAAATTAATCATACTCGATTTGCTGTTTGCACACAATCCTGCACAACACTTAGATTTGGGCCAAAGGGAGAGATGGAGAGAGAAATGGGATGTGCAGCGGCTGGCCCTGCACACGGGTGCATTCGAGGTTGTGTGAGGTTATTACAGGTTTGATTATTGCGTTCCACAGGGCAATTGGCTCAAATGAGGGCTGACAGCTTTGGAGGGCAGCAAACAGCTGGAGAGCTCATCTCTGCCAGCAGCCATATTAAGACCATTTCACTCCCAGGTGCATCAGCTGCTATGATCTGTGATTAAGGCATAACTAATGAAGAGTTGATGAAAGTAATCAGGTGCCACTGCAACAGCAGACGCTTTCAAGATGCTGGAACTGTAACTTCCTAGCTTTAGAGAAAAGTAAACACAAAGCCTAAACAGGGAGAATGTTAATAATGAAACTAGATTTAGAATTTAAGGTGGAAATCCTGTATTCAATTTATTCTTTACAAGCTCCTCATACTGTCATTGGAACTTGACTGATTACAGCACAGTAGGCTCATCTGTCAAAGCCATCTGGATAAGCGCCAATGTACGTCAATACAGTGTCAAACAAGTGTCACTCCACCTTATTTACCAATTCATATCTGTAACCTAGCAACCAATCAACACATGGCAGCTAGGCAACACAAACTAACCAGCTTCATGGCTTTGTTCTTCTGTGTGAAAACACTGTGTATGGCACTTTCATGTAATATTTCTTAATTGTTACACAAAATAAAATTATCTTTTGAATTCTTTATTGGGGGGAGGAGGGTAGGGGGGTTGGATTTGGCTGAAATCCATGTGCATCAATTTTTGAGTGTTAAACTTACTGCAAAACGATGTCAAAGTCTGGTGGAAATGAACTGACATAATCTTTCCTTAGTGCAATATGTATGAGCAACCACTCACCGTGGCTTAAGAAAATCTGGCCCGTTGTAATGCACGACGTGGGTGTTTGGACCCCTGAGCAACTTGTAATTGCATTTCATAATGGTTATTTCTTCCTCTTTACCCTTTTCTCTTGCAGTATGGGAGATAATGGAGCAGTGAACATAAAGGGAGTGATGGGGTGTTTACCGGGTTCAAAAAATGTGTGTGATTTCACCTGAAACTAGCATTTTGACTTTGATGTAACCGAATACACACTGACAACCTGTCATTTGGTAGGCAAGGAGCCCATGACACACACTGATAGTAGCAGTAGGTTTCATTCATCATTTAATTCTTCGGAGATGTCTCATCAGCCTGTCACCTGTTGCGTTGGCAGTAAACAAGAATGAATGATGAATTACAGAATTCAATTAGGTGACAGCAGCTGTCACCGAGGCTAGTTAAACTGTTTGCGATACTAATCCTGTGAAAGTCTGTGGAGAGTTTTTCTTTCCTACGGTCCTCTTTTTGTGGTCTAAGCTCCTGTTGACAAACGCTACATCATTGTAGAGGACAGGAAGCCGAACTGCATCTCAAGGCTGTTTCCATGTAATATTCATTGTCATCTGAAAACACAGCGGCCTCAAGTTTAGATCAAAAGCACTTCTATTCAGCAACAAGGGAAAGCACTTGAAAGTGGAGAAGGACTTCACAAAATACCCTGGTCTGCCTTTGATATTTCTGTTTCCTATCAGACCTTTGCCAGTGAAGGAGTGCAGTCCGTGGACTGTCATGCTTATGATAAAGAACTGCATCTTTGGGAACCTACAGCATCTGGTGTCATGAAGTTGCATGATTTATCACTCAGGCTTAGTGTTACTTAAAGCAGGAATATTTTGTTCATGTTCTACCCACAGTGAAATGTACATTATGTGTATAGCATTGATCTTCTTTCCTGGCACAGTGGTGCTTGTTTGATGCCATTCCTTAACATAGACTTCCTTTCAACATCCCTAATGCTGCCATCCATTCAACTACAGTAATGCTCTGCAATGCTGCTCAACACACAGCTGTGCCAAAGCAAAAATGTGTTATAATTGTAATCTTAGACATGTAATCAATGTTTCTGAACATGACACAAGACTGAGACACTAATTTGCCACAAAACTGAGACAAAACTGGAGCACTAACAGGTGAATTGGAGATCTTTATTTCATTTTGCATCATCACAATATGTGATACTAGTATTTTGTTTAGTGTCAGTGCTCACTATTGCTACCAGTCCTCAGAGTTGTCTCGCTAACATTTTGCTTCAAGCTATGACTAGAGATATCTAAATTTAGGCTGCAGTATGTGAAAACCATGTGAATTTTAGGTTCATGGGTTCCTTCTTTAATGCTTTTAGACTAATACCATTTAAAGCACACATACAACTCGAGTATTCCAAAACAAATGGACAGTCTTATCTTTGTATCTCGGCATACATGCAGTGCCATCACATTAGTTTCACCCTCCATGGTAATGTCTGATCAAATGTAAGATGTGAAGTACTCTACTTATGCATAAAATCCTTTGTGGGAGTTGACATTTTAGACTCGGTGGTCCAATTTAAGACTGATGATAAGATAAAGCACATTCATTTCTTGACCAACATGATTTGCCTTCTACAACCCTTTCTTCCTCCCACATTTGTGCACATTTTGAAGTGATATATTGTAGTCCAACCCATTCATTAAATATCCATTTGTAATTTCCTGAGCTTGTGCAGATAGGTAGTCTATTACATATTTAGTCGACTCCGCTGATGTACAGCACAGAAATCAATGTGCAGGGTGATGCAAAGTGCAGTAGCCAATGTGAGGACTCCCTCACCACATTTATACATGTTTTATTACGTTTCTCTCATGGTTGATCAGGAGCTCTTCTGATTAAGGCTTAGAAGACGTCTTTTATAACACTCAAAAAGGCATCAGAAACTGCTGGCACAGAAGATGAATAGGTTCTGAGGTGTCATTGTACAAAGAGATACCAGCACGAAGCTCAGCTGGAAGATCAAACGTCTTAATAATCTGATAAATCTACGCATGGATCCTTCACTCTGGACAGGATCCATTTTATGCAGCTATAAACATTCTTTTGCCTTTGTTTACTGTACCACTGAGCATAATTTATTCATTATTCATACTTGCAATAATGATACAAATATTTTTCTTTGAGGTAGTGGTCAGAAAAAATGCTTGAAAACATAGCATAGCATTTCCCTTGAGCAAACAGCCAGACACCTTAAATGATGATAGCCTCTTCACAAACCCATGTTTAAGCTCAGGGTACACACAACATCCTCCTCGGCAAGAGAGGAGTAGCAGGCAACACAGCTATACACATTCTTTTTTTATCTTTTGTGCACGCCATGATTTGCATTTCAAAGGAAATATTTATTTTGAGAGCCAACAGTAAAGAGATTCTACAGCAGCACACACAAGAGTTTAGCTTCTCGGAATGGCAGCACAGAACTCACATATCACAAATGAAGACATAAAGTAATGCATGGCAGTGGTGTAAAATTAGAGTTATTCTATACGGGGATGGTGAAAACATAACGGCAAAGCAGCAGAGATTACATGTGCAGAAAGATACTAACAGATGGGGAACTAATGAAAAACAAAAGGCATTATTATGATTTAGCTTATGGAAGAGGCGGCTCATTCTTTTGCGCTGCAGGGAACACCAAGGTCTACAGTACTGATGATACTCTAAAAGTGTTAGATTGATACTTGGGCCCTGAGTGAAACACACCATTTATAACAGCCTGAGTACAGCACGTCCCTGACAGCACAAACTCACCCAATAATCCTTGAAACCTGAGACAACCTGACTGCTGCGCATAAACGCCAAATAAATGCTTTGGAATGGGCGAGAAACTACCTCATGGCTTTATTTATTTTATTTTACAGGACTACTTTAATGCAATACATTTATCTTTTTATTTTATTACTATAAGATATTTGTCCTTTTCTGTAACTACATATGTAACATGCCATGAAGTTCTTTACAGTATAACGTAGCCCAATGCAGCTCACTGTAGGACAGGTACAAGGTACAAAGTTAAATTGATGGGTTTATGTGTTCCAGAAGATTTAAGCTCAGCGTGAGCATCCTTAGGTCTGATGAGCACGTGTGTGTCGGGGGAAGGTCCTGTCTTTTTGCGGTGCATAATTATTTCATGTAACATGCTTACTTTCAGAGTTAAATTCTGCACTTCACCAAGTCCTGCGGGACTGTGGAAGGCCAACTGTTGTTGCATCTCACGGCTTTCTCTCTGGAAAGTAGGGTTATGTAGATAAGCTTGCGTTCCACTTTGGTCGGTTCATCCGGTGTAACGCCAGCTGTGTGATGGATATAAAGCAATACCCTGACAAACCCTGGCAGTTCAGCCAAGAGAAGAGAGGAGGTTAATGGGAACCTCTCACATTCCCATGCTAATATCTAATGAATGCACTAGGGTGAAACAAAGTTATCATCGATGGCATCTCTCAATGAAAGTCATTTAAATAATTCTAAGATGAAATCTAACTTCTGTGAGAGCGAATGTGAGTGTTGCCAGGCAATCAGCCCTTGTGGCAGTGATGGCTGTGGTAATAGCATGCACGACCAAAAGGGACTATTTCGACAGTGCCTGCCCTGAGCTTGATTTACAAAGCAAGCAAATAGCTGATCAAGTCAAGAGTGCCTCAAATATGTGTCATGTAGACGCAAAACCCACACAGTCTCCTGCTCTCCTTAAAAACATAAGAGGGAAAAAGACATCTATGTCAAAAGCAATAGCTTTTAAAGACAGGTCAAGAGCCTTACGAGTACACAAATCTACGATATAATATAACATTTACCCTGGCTGTGCACTGGTACAGAAGGTATGAGCTGACAGTACTGAAAGTCAGATATTATCTTGGAAAAGCAGAGAGCCAAAAACAGGGCAGTTTAAGATACCACAAGCAGACCTGCTGAATGCAGTAGTTCAAAAACAGGGCTCATATTGTGCATCTACCAGTACAAGTACAGATCCCAAGAGAGTATGATAACACTGAACTGGTGTCGGCCAATGTGTGCCTTTAATCCAGGGGGTGCCCTGGGTGACAATCCATCAACACAAATATAGCACACTGTAAACACAGATAGAACTGTGATAGATAGAAACAGACTGTAATGTTAGACCAATTATTCCCTAATATAAACTTCTTAATAGTATGTAAATACAATGCATATCACTATGGAAGGGCATAGTGTTAGTAGTCAGGTATAGTCTTACAGGGAATAGTAATTAAAAACAAAAACCCCTTGTTATAATGAGTCATATTAAATGAGAAGCATTAACATATCCGGGACTTACCATTCCTATAAATTCCTCATTCCATTTTGAAATGATCACTACATAATCTTTAAACATTAATCTATAAACATGAATTTAAATAAAAATACATTAATTTGTATCCAATAAAACATAGACAAAAAACATGTTCATCAAGTAGTTCTGTAGTACTCTTATATATATTACTAATATATTCTGTTTTTATTGTACACAGAGAACAGATAAGTTTAAAACACAATGCATTGTTAAACATTAAATGGTTCTCGACCTTTTTGGCTTGTGACTTCTTCTTGTGTCTGGTTGGGGCCGATTGTCATGTTTCTGGTGTCTATGAGCAGTTCCACAAAAAGACACACAAGATGAGAACATTTTACAATAATTTACAAAAAGCCATTGTATTGTGCTTGTACATGATGTAAATACTTTTATGTATCACCACTGCACATAATGTACATCTTACCCATAGTGTGCAAAGCAGGAATCTCTCCTATGACGGTTTATATTTAAATTTAAATCCAACTCCATGAGCCATTGCAAGATATACAGCAGGAATTCAGAGTAACAGCAGCTTGAGCATATCGGCAAAAGTTGAAATCTTGCAGAGTTCAAGAAACAGTGAAGTTACGAGGGGCGGAGGTAAGCACAATCCGTGTTTGCTGCTGCACTGGACGGGGCAGCAGGCCAAGCTACCTTGAGGGAATTCACACCTCTGCGGTGCATTGAGAAAGATGGGGGCTGAGCTGCCATCTGCAACTCGTCAGGCACATGACGTTTCTTTGAGCGAGGTAGGTCAAAGCTCTCTCGTCAAAGGGATCACAACCTGCAAGCAGGCCTGTCAGATGAACTGGGATGGGACTTGGCTGTCACAGTAAAAGCAGGCTGAGGACTGCACAGAGGCTACTGTGGTCAAAAGAGGTGGGTCTAACTTATCCAACATTTCACTACAAGGGCAGCAAGCTCTTTGTGCATCACCACACTCATACTTCTCATCCAGAGAAAGCTAGCTGTGGCATTCAATGCTTTAGAAAAACTATCAAAGCACTGCTGTAGGTATTTCTATCCCCATGTGGATGCAGTGGCAGTGAAAGGAGGGGGTTACCCACAGCATGTTGGACATTTGCCAAGCTGACACAGACCAGGCAGATGGAGAGTGTGCCCAATGAGGAGAGGCTGAAGTAACAACCTGAACACAAGCTGCCTAAACTTACTAGTGCTGCCTGCCTGGCGAGTCATACAAAATGACATTGCTGGCTTGCAGCGAACATCTAAGCACAGCAGAGCACCTGCAGCAACAAAAGGTCAGCAACAGAAACCAAATTCACTCTGTCGTAATACTCCTGCAGTGGAGCAGCTTCATCACAGTTGAAAATAATAACTGTAGATATGTTAGAAACTTTAAATCAGGGCTGTGACTGTGTTTCATTAGTGATAAATCCATTAAATCATTTGGTCATTAAAAAGTCAGAAAATACTAAATAATGGCCATCAGATGCCAAAGTGGCGTCTGATGGCCATTATTCAGTAAGCAGAAAAATCACTTGAACGATTATCAGAATACTTAATAATTGATTTTCTGTCAATCAACTAAACAACTGATTGCCACTTTACTTTAAATCAGTGAAGGTGCTGCAGGTCTTTGCATTTTAACCAATTCTTTTGCATCGACTACAGTATGTATTTTCTTGGTAAGGGAAAACAATTCCCTCAAATGTAAAAATTGTGTTTGTATCTTTTAAAGTATCATTTGCAGTGTAGCCTACCCAGTTATTTGCCTGAGAGGAAACTCTTTTTATCTTTCCCTAATCTGGGCACGCAGTGTGCACATGCATCTATGTATGATGCTCCTGTGGGTTAGGAAGCTCTCTGTATATGACCTGGATTACAAGGATGTTACGTCTCGGCTGAGAACAGGTTCTGCTTCAACTGAGCGATTTAGCCCTTGGTAGTTGTCAACTGCGCTTCTAAAAAGCTTAATATACATTTACGACAACCTTCTCGATTTATATACTCCGCAGGCTGTGTATTGGAGTGAGAGTATGATTTTGACAGATGGAGGAGGAAAAAAATCTGAAGAACTTCCCTTGGGGACATCTTAAGGGGATTCATTTTATTCTTTGACTGCATTTCTAAATAGAGAGAAATGCAATGAGCTGACACATCAAACATTATCATGGCAAGTTAAAAGAAGAGTTAAGCTTTTTATGTCTACCTCTCTGATTTGAAGTTTGGTGTTCAGTTCTGTGAACTCATTCATGCTACATTTTGATGTGGCTGTTCCCCATCATATGAGCATTGTCTTCTTCTTTCTTGCTTCGCTTCACTTTCGCTTTAAGTATGTTAAATCACCATTATCACGCATTTATGAAAGCTTTCTACTTTACTTCCCCCCTGAAAATACCCTTATTTATTAGTCGTGTAACCTTGAATTGCAACAGAAAGCAAAGAGTTGCATTGTAGGGCCTCCATAGAGGCTATAAATCAGCCATAGTCGACTAATAACTTTTGCAGCATTTATCTCCTTGTCAGAAAAGTGAGGAGAAAGAAATGATGAACCTCTACTGCTGTTCACATTACACCATGGATTTCCGCTGCCCTCAGGCTAAGAGGGAATGTCAAGGGGGGAATTTTAAAGGAGCAGAGAGTGGATGGAATAAAGGCAGGGTCTTGAGACAGCATACCAAACAGAGAATAGAGCTGAGGCCTTTTGAAAAGTCAGACAGTTAACTTCTGACTGATTCACTTCATCTCTATCGGCATTGTTTATTTATGTGGCAGATGGGTTGCATAAATTTCATTGTGGACCTCACCGTTATAAACCTCAACTCAATTAGCCAGCCGGGGTGTTAGCAGACACTTAGCCGTATCCATTGCAGCAAATCACAATGGGCAGATGGGTGATATTTTTCATTTTTGGTGGCTAAGGTTCAAACCCATTATTTTTCCTTGTTTGTGTGAGTGCCTGACTCATTGAATAATCAGTTTGATTAATAAAACCAGTCTCCCTAGGCGTAATGTTTTTGGCTCACGCTGTGGTATGGAGCCCAGTGTCTCAGTAGCAAGACTCTCTAGTACACTACATGTTTACGTGCTGGGTGAAGTCTTTTAGTTTTTTTATGCTCTAACACTGTTATGGATAATGTGACAAATTATTCATTAATGTGCCGAGCTTTAACTCAAATAAATTTGGCTCATCATGTTTTCTCTGCCTGTCGCCCTTTGTCTTCCACTTCTTACCCCTCATTACTTTTTTTCACTCCCGCTCTTTCCCCTACATTGTCCACCTACCTGTAGCCTGCTTAATAGATTCTTCTTTCACTGTCCATCATTTCTCTTTCTCATTTTAAATATTTCTCACGTCCCCACATCATCTACATACCAGCCTCCTCTCCCCGCCTCCTCATCCATCGCTCACTTCATATCTCCCTCCTTCTCTCCCCGCCAGTGAGCCCACCCTGGCAGCCTTGGCCCTCTTAAATGCATCATTTCTTCCAAGAGATATCCTTCTGCACTGACCTCTGTGCTAGCTGGCTGCCTGCCATCTCCACTCAATGGACTCATCAATCCATCTTGGTTCTTGGATGGCCTTGATTTTATTGTCTCACACAGCCCTCTGTCATCCTGTTCATCTCTCATCCTTAATGTCATCCTTTCAGATTTTAACATGTCTGCATTTTCTGAGCACACAGCGTTTGATTACATTGAGCTGGAATGGCAGAGTCCAGGTGGGCTATTGTTGTCAAGTCCTTGCCAGGGCGCTGGATTTGCAGGCCTGGATGTACCATTTGCGAGTTAATCATCAGGTTGTGAACGAGCGGCTACTTTGAAACTCAATTCATTTTTCTACTCATTACTGATGATTGATTGGACATTTTACTGAATTGATGCTTTACGTTAAATGATGCTTGCACATACTTATCGATCATGTTAAGCTGCCAAACTCACAGGCACGGTAGAAAAACAATAACTTTGTTGATTTGGGTCATTAGACTTCCTCCTCAATAGTAATGAAAACGGCACAGAGATTCTGGATGGACTGCTATGACCTGACCCAGTCAGGGTCATATGATCGATGGACACAGCCAAAAGGTGTCAGTAGGCTAGGTTTCTGCAGCCCTGCCAGCTTGTCTACTTGTGCTGTAGGAGATGGTAAACGGTGAAGAAGCTCATAACACAACTGTCCTTGATAAATGTGTAAAACTTTCTACAGCAATGACAGACAAACGCAGTATATCTCGCTGGTATACTGCTGTGACCATAAATTATCATGATTAAATGCATGACCATGGAGGCATGAGGCAAATGCAGATCAATAAGTGCTCTGCCACGCGACCTACACAACAACTTACAGGCAGGTCTGGGAATTTTCTGACATATATCGACATGCTAAATGTCAGTCGTGCTAATCTCACCTACTACGTTTGTGACTGTCATTTGAACAACACAAACATTTTTAGTTATAGAAACTATACACATGAGAGAAGCCAACCTCCCTCCAAAATGTGTCAGTGTATTCATTTTGAAAGCAACTGTCATGCAAACACAAACATTTAGATTCGGAAGTTCTATAATCACAGAATTTTTCTTTAAATTCTTGGGGCTGTAGACCTGCTAAACACTTCCAGCATCTCTATCTGGTATGTCTAGAGAAATATCAGATAATGAAGAGGACACACCCTTATGCCATTGTAATTGTTTAACATATAAGCGTTACTTTTAATATTGAAATATTAACTAATTAATAATAGTCCACTGTACCAATTTTTCAAATATAAACTCAATAAAAAATCTTGTCAAACCCACAGTCGGTGAGATCTGTAACAGCTTGCACAGCCAGTAGTAGAGCTGTATAGAGTACAGAAAAATCTCTCAAATCTACATAGTACGCATGGGTCTCTTGCAAATTAGGGTTTGCCACATTATGGAAAATGTTTAAGCACTACCCAAGATCAACACTCAAGATGTACCTAATATGCATGAACAAATTTCTATCTACTATCTGTATTTTGCTTTCCTCTCTGGTTGCACGTGGCCACAAGGAGAATGAATAAATGCATGACGATTTACGCCTTATTTGCTGAGAAATGCCTTGATAAGGCAAATGCAGATCAATAAGTTTCTGCCACACTACCTACGGGACAACTTACGGGCAGGTCTGGGAGTTTTCTGTTATATATGGACATGCTAAATGTCACTCATGCTCTCGAGGGCCATTATGAGCATTTGCTCTGCACTATTTATAGAGAGCCTCAGCATGTTTAGTCATGAAACACCTGACCCTTCAAATCAGAGCCACTGAGTTGAAATTTGGAAACTTGCTTGTATCAAATTTTTTGACCTCCACAGCAGCAGCAGCTTATGGCAAGCAAAACATTTTTAAATTAGGTGAGAAAAACTTGCAACCCTGCAACCTTCACCTTTATCTCTCATCAACTTTGCATCAAATTCTTCGCCTGTCCCTCTTTCAAATCTGCCTTCATCTCCCTGTAGGTCTTCCAGCTCCTGGCGCCGCTCCTTCACAGTTAAAAGTCGAGACTGCAGCACACACACAGAGGAGCGTGCTTGTGTTTCTGCCACCGACTGAACCCTCAGGTTTAGACCTTACCATCCTCATATTCAGTTTTGCCAGCGACCCTGCTGTGCTGAGTAAACTTCACTGAAAAGGAACAGAGATGGAGTGCACTCACTGCTCGCACACTCAAAAGAGAGCCTCCTTTGCTTTTAGCTTGATTCAAATCCTGTTCACTCATAAAATTATTTAAAATGTGCTCTTGGCATTTTCACACCCACTTTCAGTTTGAATGTGACTACACACTTTTTTGCTGGAAATGAATGGCAATAATAAAACTTGCATACTGTTACAACAACCTAAATGTGTTTTTTCTGAGGGTTGCATGAAAAATCTATGAAAAGTTACTTGTAATCAAATCACAATTTTCTGCAGATGCATTGCATTGGTTTTGTAATCACCCCATCAGTTATTTATTTTTTTTGCCTACAAAGGCAAAATGGCATTTAATTGCTATTGCAAATGTACATCTGTGTGACTGTGAATATAAATGAGACTGCAAGGCCTCTTGTTCTCATGGTAACACAAGTAGGATGTGAAGTGCTGATTGACCTTGGGGGTGTGGTGTTTCCTTTTCCACATGAATTTCGCAGCAAGGTAAGTCTCTGGGTGTCTGCATGGCAATGGTTTTGCAGTTTGTGGTAGTGATCCTTCAGATGTTGCGGTTTCCGCTAGCTAATTTGCGCTCTCTCTCTCTCTCTCTCTCTCTCTCTCTCTCTCTCTCTCTATATATATATATATATATAGAAGACTAAATAGTTTTATGTAATGACAAAACAAGTCTGTCGAAAAAGAAATTTCATTAAATTCATTCACTGCACTTATCTTATTAGGAAATGACTGCGACCATTCAGGTGATCATTGTTTTAATGTTTCAATTTACACAGGCAATACATTACAATGATACATGAGTCAGAGTGCGCTGCTATGGTGGTACGTGAGCAGGCCTGTGGGGGGCACTCCAGCACTTTCCCCGTCGTCTGTCACTCTCTTCCCTCCATCTCTACTGTTTCTAAGCTTTCCCTTCCCATTTTCCCTTTGGTCTGTGACTCTCTCACTCTTCACTCCTCCTCTCTCTCTTTCTCATACTAATGTGCTCTCTCATCACTGCTTCTTCTCTTTACTCTCTCTCTCTCACACAGACACCCTCTCCCAAGTTCTTCCTCCTCTCGCTTCAATCTTTCACTTTTGGTGGACACCCATTATCTCTCCTTCACTCCCTCTTTCTTCTCTGTCCCTCATGCTCATTTCTGTTGTCGGTCTGCCACTTTTTTGTTCTGGATTTTTAAACAATACTGAACCTTGTTCTCCCGTCACATCCACGTGAAATAAAATGTACACACATTAGCAACAGGGCTTAAGTAGCTTGACCTTCTTCCTGTTGCACTGTTTCTCATTCAGTGCATTTCCATATACCCAGCAGGGTATAATACCCAGCAGGGAATAATTACTATGGCTATCCACACAAGAACATTATCAGGTTGCTGTTAGATAGAGAAAAAATAATAATGGGAGTCTGATGACGCTAGGACATTCTTTTTTTCCTGCGATTTCCCAGTGAGCGATTGTTTGACGTCAGCTCATCAGTCATTCCACAGATTCTTGTTCATTTAATGTGTTGTATCCGTGGGCAGCTCTGTAAAGATAACTGGACATCATATTAAGGAAATATGTTAAGTTGTCAGATATATGGAATGCACTGTATGTTTTGAGAGATATTAAAGACGAGCTCCAATCTTTCCCTGAATGAATCCATCCTCTCTATTTGGTAGGACAAGAAAGGGACTATTTAAAAGGAAAAGGGAAATATTAAATCATTTTTGCTTTGTTTCAAATCATTTACAGATTCACAAACAATTGCCCATGCATTTAATCTTGTTGAAGCTCCAGGCTTAAAAGTGTCTTCTCAAGTAGACAGATATTTATCTAAAAAATGTCACCGTGCCAAGTGTATTCATTCATGCCAGGAGTTGTAATCGAGTTGACAACATCTGCACTCCAGGGATTAAGTGAAAGAACAGCAAAACGCTGGGATAGATTGGGCAAATCATATTCAATCACTCCGCCTGTGGATAAATAGAGCCACTTTAAAGTTTGATGTGACTTTGCTTTGTGCAAGCGAACTGTCAGCTATACCTACAGCACCCAATTTATTTCATTAAAACATTATTGATTTCTCCTTTGTCACAAATTATAATAAAAAGCTGGCCATGTCAAGAGATGGTAATTAATGATTAGCCCTTATACTGTATGTATTACTTTGTCAGGAAATGACTGATGGCTGCTTGATGGCTGATGACCATGACCTTGACCAGGGAAATTACCACCGAGGGGGCAGACCAAGAAGATAGGTTGCATGAAGAAGCCATTTCTTAATGACTGAGTTATATCATATCACTCTTATAGCTTATGGCTTCATGCCCCAAGAACACACAGCTAATTTATTTTAAACCACTTCTCCAAGTTTAATTTCACCAGGATCCATAGACCAACACGAATATCTACATTTCTTAGATTTGTGAATGTGAATGATTAATCAATTACAGGTTCATCGCCATATATAATTTAATCTATTATAAATATATTAACCAACGACAGAGAAGATGACAGAACTGTAAGAAAATGTACTGTGGATTTAGAAAAGGGTTGATTCACTAAGTAGTCCTCTGTTTAATGAGATCAATTACACTTACACCGACTGTAAGAGCAGATTAAATGAGCGTCCGTCTTCCACTGTCCCCCATAAGTGTGTTCACTGCCCTGAGAGCTAGCTAACCACACTGAGTAACCAGTTGGTATGTGTTGCTGAGTCATTCAACATTAGGGTTGGGTATAGAGGAACCAGTTCTCAAATTTCCAAGAACTTCGTTAAGACGTGTGTATTTAGATTTTGCTCACTTTTTTGCTTATTTCAGTTCCCAATTGAACTACAGTGAGCATTTTACAGTCCATAATAGTTACACTTATCTGCCAGGACCTGCTAACAAACCATCATTGTTATGCAGTCCGTCAACAAAACGAGAAGAGAGTACTTCTGTTCACAGCGTAATTTAAATATTTATTGTTGGTTATTTGATGTATTAGTGAAATAACACATTTACTTGAATTTGATGTAGTTTATGTTGCATCATTTAATTTAATGATTAACCTACTATTAATTGTCCGTTTATTGATTAGGGAATTTCATTGAAATTTGCATCCTTAGTTGATGTGTTTTAATGATGATAATCTTATCCAAATGTCTCACAAAGTTTTGGTAGAATGGAGGTATTTCTGTAATATAAGCAGTTTGGGGTCCAGTTATGAGGGTAATTTATAATGTATACAATAGTTCATGTAATTAAGAACAAGACAGGATAAGTAATTTAGAGATTTAACTCCTCCGCTAATTTAGACAAACTCACTATGGGCCTGTCATTTAACTAATGAGATGCTTTCACAAATCTGTAACTGGTGATTTGATACATGCTGATCTACCATCAATCTATTTCCACAAGAAAAACAGAAAAGAAAAAGGAATATTCATCATTTATAATATATAAATGATCATTAACCACATGCAAAGCTCAATTTGCAAAAGAATGGAGACCCAGAAAATTGAGAGCAGGGCAATCCTGCATGGTGGTTAACATGGAAGAGTCCCAGAATACGGATCAACTGGTGAAAGCGTCAGAGGTGGATAATGTCTGCCATGCAGAGAGGGATTATTTTGTCAAAGCATGGATCGCCTGCCAATACACAGGCCTATACCCACTTGGTGTGGGGCTTAGACAAAAGCAGTGGGACATTATTTTCAGGTTATCACTGTGCTTCATTCTGGACTGAGAGGAGGATGCGTCAGTTCAAATTAATGGATCACAAAGTGCATTTCATATAGCCTCCATATTGATATAAAAGCAATTTATTTCTATATGTTGCTACAGGCCATGTTCTGTTTCATTTGAAACTTTTTAGTTATGAAAATTCAATGCAGACTTCATGTTACAAACTGTGCAGACTCAGAGGGTGCTGCCTCTAGAAGAAAATAGATGTTTAGACAACTCTGATACTAGCAAATTCAATAAACGTAATTGATCAACTTTTCATCTGCTTTAGTATAATTCAAGAACACTAGATAACTTTGCTCCATAGTGCAGTAGGAACAGGTAGGCAATTTGTAAAAGCATTTTACTGAAATATTGTTCTGTTAGCGTGTAGTTATTCCTAAGATGTAGCCATACATCTAGTCTCCACCTTACTCACATATATAGTATTATGCATGCACCTACATGTGTATCTATGAATATATCAAGCACACATTTGGAGGGAATGGGAAAGAGGTGGTATGTACTCTCAGGCAGACAAGTATAATCTCTTCCATAAATCTGCAGCAGAGCCGCTCTGCTCCGAGCAGCTTATCCAGAGTCCAGCCTCATGAGTAGGAGGCTCGTGTACAACAGAATGCCACGAAGTAAACATTACATTTACCAAAATGTAGCTTGTTGTCGTCTGTAGCATTTGCTACAATTATATGCAATTTAAGTTGGAGTACTAGAACTACTGAGGCGAGCAAGGTCAGCAGAACACCCCCCATTAAATGAATGACAGTTCTGGGAATATAAAAGCCGAGGGGAACCCTGTTCCTAGGAGGCCATTTGTTAAATAACCCTTGTGGGAATATCTGAAGCATTTTTCTTATAAATCAAGCCACATACAGGGCAATGAAACAGATTCAAAGACACAATGTGAATTAAAGTCTTTGACAGCTTGTTTCATTTTAAGTTCACCCACGTCTATCCAGTTTTATTTAACCTTAACTAGATATTTTTAATCCTTCATTTTGATCATAAAGGCGGCAAAGAGGAGCAGCAGATTTACAATTAGAGGCTTATGCATTTGAATTATGTTCCTCCACAACATTTAACCGATCATCTTCTTGTTCGACAATTCCACTTTCATCTATTAGTGCTAGGATTTCTCCTCTCATATGCTTATGTTAAAATAAAATCAATTATCTGTGATTAAAACAATCCAGCAGACGCTGGTCCCTAAAGCAGGAGGTGATTTAGAATTATCTGTCAGCTATGTTAGCGAAGAGATGGCAGAGCGCCATCCTCGTGTGTGATGAATCTGGTGGAATACCAATGGAACTGAAAAAGCTACAGCTCTCTCACACACACACACACACACACACACACACACACACACACACACACACACACACACACACACACAGAGTAGGACCGTTTCTGCTGCATAGAAGCAT
>NC_060168.1:11717737-11748977 GCF_021292245.1 Micropterus dolomieu
GTGTGTGATGAATCTGGTGGAATACCAATGGAACTGAAAAAGCTACAGCTCTCTCACACACACACACACACACACACACACACACACACACAGAGTAGGACCGTTTCTGCTGCATAGAAGCATACAGCTTTGCCTAAAACCATGCAAGAAATATCAAAGGTTTCAAGTTCATCATACTTATTTTGTGTTTTCTTTACCCTCACTGTGAAATGACCCTCTTAGAGTTCACCCCCATTTGTGTCATGAGAGGCTATATTCCCTGCTCCCCCATAAAAGGTTGACCAGCCCTTCCCGTCCTCCTTCCCCTCTCTTTAAGAAAATTGCAGCAGCTATACTATTCTGTCATTTGCAGCTTGCACAGAGACAAAAAGGTCTTCTGGGTAACATTGTTTGAATGTGCCATGCTCAAACAGACTCCCAGAACCAACAGAACTGTTCGTACAAATCTCACAGTCAGTCCTCGTTATTGTGGAGAGCTGAGCTGCTCCAAATAGTCGACATTCTCTGCAGACCCCTGCAGCAGAGTGAATCAATGAGCCAAAAGTACATAAAGATTGTGCCAATGTCTCTCACCACAAATCAAAGTTTTATGGCTTCATATCAACACATTTTCTCATCTAAATTGGTTGTGGAGCTCTCTAAAACTTTAAGAAGTTGGTCACTTAGACTTTACTTTCTGCAAAATCTGAAGCAAACAAAGCACTTCACTTGATGTGCAACTGATAAAACCGCAGTGATGCTGGCACACAAATACTATTAGCTGCTAATCATTCAGAACACTGAGTAAGTGCTAAACAAATCAAAGCCCTCAGAAAGACTAGTCATGTTTGTTTTGTCATCTAGAAAACAACAAACCTGTAGTTCTTCATGATATTAACTCAGAATCCTTTTGAGCCAAGTCATATGAACAGCGAGGCTGAGTGGAAGGGAGTCAGGGTTTTTTTCAAAGTCTAATTGAAAGAAATGCATTTCTGCAGGGCTCTTAGCTGTCCTGCCTTTCAGTTGAAAGCCTGGGCTCTGATGCCAGCAGGTAGGCTTTTACACTTCTCATGGTTCGCTCATTAGCTAAGCTGCCGCCGCCAGACAGGGCCGGAGCTTTGAAAACATTCCAAAAATCAAAGTCAGGACCAGCCAAAGTGACTTTACTTACTGGCCACCGGCTATACAGTATGTGTGTTCACACCATGATAGTTGGCTTAGATATGGATACTGTGTTTCTGCTCAACGCCTCATTGTAAGAGCTTCAGGCTAAATTGGCAGGATTCGCTGTACATGTAGAGGATGTGCTCATGCATGGGTGAAGGGACTCCGTACTGATTTCCAATAATAACATTTTTCACCTTCAGATTATTTTGTAAGTGTACCCTACATGTCTCTATACCAGCCATCTCTGTGACCTCTGGCTCTTTAGATTTCCCATCACTGTGAAGTTCTTCACTGTGCTACTCTCCTCTGGTAAAGCATGAAGAATGTCTTCTTGATAGATGAGATTTTGCCAGTAATGACAAAAGTCATTTTGCATTTATTGTCTGACTGTAAATTTATATAAGTAGAAAAAAGTACTGCTTTCTCAATTAGGTGGAACAGCAGAATGAATGACTATTTGATGGATATGAATTTCCTATCTTGTTTTCCCTCAACACGAAGAGATTTGCTACACAGAATATAATTAATTTTACACGTGAACCTTTATGATTAATAGACCGGAGCAAAACAATTGTAATACACACAAGTAACATTTTTTAAACGGCCGGCTGTAATGAATATCCAGTGTCAACAACTTAATTTGCTTTTTCAACCAGCAGTGCAAATAGCAGATTAGCTTTGCAGACAAAAACAGTGATGAGCATGTTTATATTCAATTATCAGATTAAAAGAAATTCCATAAAAGACAACATAAACTGTCTGTTGATATTTAAGTTACGCCAATAGCATAACAGGATATGGAAATGTGTCCAGCTACAGGAAGTCTTTAGTAATTTGTCTTAACTTAATTGGTTGTGCAATTTAACAAGGTGAGGCTGCTGTCTGTGGATTTCAATGCCTCTTTAGTCAATGAAACATGTGTTAAGTCTCATCATGTGCAGACTCAGTGCACTTGATATTCTTCAGACAAATTTCCATTCATAACATTTTCAGACAAAGACTGTCTGACCCGTGGCCTGCCCTGGACAATAACAAGGTCTCCTATGCTGCTAAAGCTGAGTTGCCACGGACGGCTTTTGTGCTGTATCTCATTATCAAATTGGCTCTTCGTCCTCCTTTCTCCCGTAATGTAACACGGAGAGAATTTCTGTGCTCTCTGCACTATCCTCGCATGTCACTTGATCTGGTATATGAGCCTGCCAGTTATACTGCAAGCTAAGGGGGTCCCTCTTATTTCCTCCCCTCAGTAATGAATACAATGATTAGCAGTGGCCAAACACATACAATGAGTAGTAGTGGCCAAGGAGTGAACCCTTTCAAGACAAAGCGTTGGAAATGGTGACTCACTCCTAGTCAACCGTTCAAAGTCCAGACATTATCACAATGCCCACCTCTTTTACCCTGGCAGACGAAGGCACCGCCAGACCCAGAATAGCTTACTGAGAAGTGGCCAAGTGTAATGGACAAGTCTCAGCCGCACAGTGTGCTTGTCTAAACAAAAACAAAAATCGCTGAAATGTAGGGGCAAAAAAACCCCAACAAATAACAATATCTAGTCCTGAATAAAGAACATTATGAGAAGGGAGCAGCTCATTAGCTGCAACAGTTTGGGCTGTTCAAAACAAGGTGTGACTACATGTTTCAAAATGACATCCTGCTGAGATAAACAGACATTTCTCTTCTGTCGAAGAAACATAAAGCCAAGGTGGCATAATCTTCAAGACTTCAGTAACCGCCTCCCTCTGAAAAGGGTTTTTCCTTTTCTTTTCAGAAAATGTAAGCGCTTTATCTATATGTACACGTACAGTGCTTATAGGCTCACATAAGGAGCTTTAAATCAACATATTTTAATGTCAGTGAGGCAACTATCATTTCATTCAAAACAAACAGGGAAATAAATAACCGAGTACCATCGGACTAGTTCAAAGCAGTGCTTTTTAACCTCAGCTCACTGATCGAGGAACATGAAAAGGGGCCCCAGGAGATGGTGGGTTTCATATACCAGCGTGATTTATGGTCCACCATAACAAATCAACAAGTTTAACTTTAATTGTTTTCTTTGCGATGGGAGGTGCGGTAGTTAATATAGAGCAATGATTGATGGCACAGGGCACCATGTTTGGCTTGGCACTTTGTCTTTTGCAGTGCAGCTCAGGAATTGAACCAGCTGATAGAAGCAATTAATTTAAGGAGGGAATTTTTTTGATTTAGGAAATATACAGGTTCTGAAAATATCTGCAAATTGAACAATTGCTGTGTCATGTAAAGGTAAGTATTCCTCCAGTCTTTGTATTCTATTTTTTATTGTTTAAGGAAAGAAATAAAATAAAAAATTGCCTGCATTGCCTTTATATTCTTTTTTTTAAAATTATTATTATTTTGGCTCTAGAGATTTTAATTTCTGTAAAACTTGGGGTGACATTTCATACGGTTTAATAAAGTTAGCTTCTGGTTAAGCTAAATTAGTTTGCTAAGTAATTGAGACAACCACTTAATTAAATGCTTTGCTGATGATGCTTCTATTGGAATAGTGGCTGTTAACCATTAATCAGTGGTGCACACCTAATTTACAAGGACAACAGTGCAGGGATGGGGTCTGCACAGGAGAGAAAATGGTCACACTGTTACATTAAATCACCATTAGTAATTAGTAAAGCTAGTAGCCAGCAGCACCCAGGATATATTGTGAGTACAGTAGATGACAGGATAAAATAACATCTATAGCAGATATCACAGCTGATCAGCACTCCGTAGATCACGGCACAGTGCTTTAAACATTCTCTGTGTGATAATTGTAGCCATGTGGTTTAAAGGTTCCTCTGAGTGCTTCACAGAGTAACCTTGCAGCTCCTGCCAGTAACTCAGGGCATGCCAGAGTAGGTCTATTTATTTTTTGCATTTGTTCCAGCCTGCTGGCGACTGATGCAATAGACTGTAGATGATTTACTTCTGTTGATTATTGAATCATGGAGGAAGAAAAAAAAATAGGCCTTGCACAGACAGCTATGCCTGAGTTTTAATTAAGTTTGGACAAAAACGGGCCTTTCCTCAGTCAATTCATAAAAATGACCTTCATTGTGAATTACATTAATGAAATATGATGAGCACAGCTTGGTTGCGTTGGTTCCACACCATACCGAGGGGTTGGAAAAAGAATGATTATGGTTCTGTGAGTGAGGCTGCACAGAAAGTTTCTGTTGTTACAATGGCTACACAATGCATACTGAAACTGAAAAGACAATAAATCAAACATAATTGATTGCAGTGCTGTCTTGGAGTGTTTTTCCAAACATCAATCACATTTACAATGAATTACAAGGACTACTGCAAATGCTTATGATGCAGGGCAAACTCACCACAATGAACAAATTATATTGTTGTGTTTGGTGCTGGGAAGGTGAGCGGCACAAGAATCATGGTTCATCGAGTTTAGAACGAAAAAGAATACAAATTGTTAATACATTTAAAATCAGTCACATCATCTGATTACACAGATTCCAAATTCCAAATCCTCATATAAAATATATCAACAGTTGACACCGGGACAATTGGTAATTTTAACTTTACTCACTCACTTACTTACTCTTAAAGCACTGATAACAATAATAGGAAAAAAACAAATAACCATATTATTTCTTTTGTCCTATATACAACATACTGTAGAGAGACATTTCAAAAGATTATGCTCTAAGGCAATGGTTAACGTTTAAAGGATTAGTTCAACATTTTGTGAAATTCCTTTTCTTGCTGAGAGTTTGATGAGTTTATTGAAAGATCACGTCTGCATGCTAAATATGTAGCTGGAGTTAGGAGCCAGTTAGCTTAGCTTACCCAAAAGCATCAAAAGTTTGTATTGCTTATTTATTCATATGAAAACTGAAAAATCAATTCTTTACATATAGTGTTTTGTGCTGGGCTTATTTTTTAATAAACATTACAAGTAATAAGACAACACAAGCAAAAACACGTCTGCTGTGCAGCTTTGCTGTATGGATGGCAACAAAACTTACACTCAATGCCAATTGTGTCCAAGGTCTGTCAGTCCATCATCCATTGCGTGGAGTGAATGCTGCTCAGTGAGGCACACAATACTTTGGATGTTTCCTGCTGTATATTAATTAGTTAGAATTTTTCGTATGGAAGCTGGGTAGATCCAATAATCATATAAAACAACAGCAAACCCCAGATTAGAGGTCACTAAGGGCTGAGGACAAACGGGAGGTTAAGTCTACCCACGGGGAGCTGAACTGTAAAATAAATATTTGTCTGCAAGAAAGCGGCGTGAGGCATCAAGAAGGTTATTAGTGGAAGCCACAAAGGGCCTGTCAAAGGCGGTAATGCATATCGACTTGAATGAGCTTTTACCTGTTGAAAACGCCTTTCTCAAGGAAGTTTAACATAAAAAACCTCCGCCGATTTCACCCCGTCCAGCTCACCAGTCCAACCTAGTGGGACCTCTATTACCAACATCCCCCACCTCAAAGTCACACTTATCTTGGCTCATCATGGCCCCTCACCATCTTTCCTCTCACTCTGTCCTCCTCACTGCGGTCTGGGTTTCACCAATTCCACAGTTCAAAAAAGGTTTTTTAAGATGAAAATATGAAGAACAGCTTCAGACCGGCATCCAAACCCAAATCCTGTGCTAAACACACAATGCATAACTTTATTTATTTACTTTACAAATTAGATATACAATTGTAATTTCTTCAGTCTAATTGTTAAATGAGTCCCTTCTCACCAAATAGTTTAAAGGCGCACTAATCAGTATTTCTATATTAAAGATGGGTCAAATGACAATATGTAACGTGAAAGAGGTCGCTCATAGAAGAACCAGAAATGGTTCCTTCTTTCTTTTTTTATAGATTGTCTCTGTTTCGGTAATTAAATCCAAAGGTTGGAGTCAAAGGTTGGTGAAAACTGTTAATCTGTGTTTTTATTATCAGTTTTATGAGGATTTTTTCTTCAAAGAGATGCAAGCAGTTTTATTCATTACTCTCCCAAATAAACTCTATTCTGAAGTTGGCCATCCACTTTCCTCATGCCTTTTCTCTTTTTCCTTTGGTTTTTAGTCCTGACCTCAGTTCATTCTTCTTTGCCTCAAGACTCACCAAACCATTTGTGAGTGTTTAATGATGCATGCAAATGCAAATAAACCCATGGACATCTCAGAATATTGGTCCTGAACCCAGAGGGAGCAAACAGTGCAGGACAAACAGACTTTTCCTTCTAGAGAGAATAATTTTTAACCCTTATCCCCAGGTTGGAAAAATACATACATAAGATCAGTTCAGCAGCAGAAACCAATTACGTCTCCCTTACCCATTCCTCTGCACAACAAACTATTTTATTGATCTGGTGATAATTACCTCAGTCACATCATAAAGCACCTGGAACAGATTGGTGGCTCAAATTATCGATTACCCCTGGGCTACCCTTCGTGGTTCATTGTATTGCCGCTATACATTAATTGATGAGATCTGCTTTGCTGTTCTTGCCCCTGCATTTCTCTTTGGTGCTGTGCAGGGATACACTGACAAAGGTGGTGAAACGTGCGCTATCAAAGTCATTTGTCATCTTTTCTTAGTCTTTAGGTTATCCTGTGTGCCACCCCAAACCAAGGTTAACCTGCTGTCTACCGTTAAGCTGGCCCCTGCACCTCCTCCCCAGTACCACAAAAACACTCATTTAATCTAAAACCGTTTTGGTCCAAAAATGACCTTTCATTTGTGGCTGTAACTTGGGGCCTGCCCTGGCAAGCACCAGCTGTGTCTAATGCTTCATTACACACCTTCCTTGAGGCATGTCAGTGCATGACCCTGAAACCTCTGCCCACTAGCCACACATAAGCCCTGGACCACAGTCACAACAATAGTCCGACCTCCACTGAGGCCAATAAATTTTGTCGGCAACAAATATGGAATTTTGTCTCAAGGTCTTTTTTCTCTTGTTTCTCAGTTTTTTCACAAAGCTTACTTGAAAGTGCCCATCTTATTTTAAATGTGTTAATTTGTTTTTATAGATCACCATAGCAGCCTGTCATAAGTCTGCATTGAAAAGAGAACATGACACACAGGAGATGCTCTGCTTGAGTCCGTCTTTGTGAGCTTTGTGTTTGTCTGGGTATCAGAAGAACAATGGCTCCTGGCACTTCCCCGGATTCCTCTTTCTTTAAATTATGAAAATACATCATATTTTGAATCAAAAATAGCTACATGAGTGATGTCTGTGGATACAATGAATTGCTTTTCACATGCCCACCCTTTTTTTTACTAATCCAGTTAGCTTTGAGAATGGTTGACCTGCACACTAATCAGTTCTTTAGTGGTAATAGATTAATTAAATACAAAAATGGATTAATCAATATGTCTACAGGGAGCAACTTTTAATTAGTAATTCTACAACATGTAGACAAAAGGTCAATAATAGAAAATATTCCCAGATATGTAATTACTGTAAGTTGTAAGTGTATTTTGTTTTGCTAAGATCCATTGAAAAACAAGCTTATCAGATGAATAGTTTATAATAAATAGCTGCCTATCTGTTTGGTGTATTAATGCCACCCTGACAAGTGCCTTAATTAGGGGACTGAAAGATACCACATAATTTCCACTATGGGAGTATTATCCTTACTACCTATTCAACCACAGAAGTCACATTGAGAACTGGAGCATAATCTAACATCCAACACAAAACCGCATGATTAACTACACAGAAAGTGATGCAACCTTTGTGGAAACCACAATACAAAAGCCTGATTTAAGTATGGCTTAAAATATGCTCTTAAGACCATGCGTTTCTTTTACATTGATCTTATAATAATGGATCATATCATACAACAAATAAGCAATATTGGCCAACATTTTAATAAGATTAAATCCTGTGTCGTACGAATACATGTACATGATTGTATTGTTGATTAATCTATCATCCTCCATTCATCAACGTTGACTCTATTTTCCCCAGTCTGCAGCTTCTCATATTCAATACTGCAAGAAGTTAATATCAGGGAGCAGGAATTAACATGATATACAGCACTGACTGCACAGTGCAGCTATCTCCATGCACATGGTCCTGCCAGCAGGAAAGGTTGTTGAGGATAGAAAGCTCACCTTAGCCATCTGCAGTGAACCAAACTGGCTCTGGGCAGGTGTTCAACATGGCCAGGTGGAAAGCAGCTGACACAGACATAGCTCCCCCGTGCTATTTGTCACTGTAAATAGCAATTGTTTCTTCAATATTAGAACTGGACAGGAGTGAGCATCCAGCCAGTCTTCCTCATTCTCCTCTAATTTAGACAATTAAAAAGAAAGGTCATGTGAGGAAACAGATGGCTAAACTTTAACCGTGTGCTGAGTCTGGTGGCTGAAAGAGACAATTGGCATTTTACATGCGCCATTCACGCACTCAGGATAATAGCAGTTATATTTACTAAAGGCTTCAAAGTGCATATTTATGCAAAGATTGCTTTTCAGAAAACCCCACAGGAGGCTTTCTGGTTTAAGCCTTGCACATGTTGTTGATACTTGTTTGCATGTTGAAGTTGTTGAACACTAGCAGGTTGCCCTCAGTGAGACGTTCCATAGAAGACATCTTGATCCCTCTGGGTATATTTCATTGCTTTCCATCCTTGTGTAACATACAATGTCAATAAGGTACAAAAAACCTAGCTTAAATGACGTTCAGCTGCTTTATCTAAAAGACGATGTGTTGTCAGATGTAGATGATATCAAACTGTTTTTCCAAGACAGTTTTCTTTAATCATCCACAGCAGAGGGAACTGGTGTAGCCTACACACTGAAAAAAAACAACAACAACCACTATAAAACCAACTGAGAGTGCATCTGGGAGAGGAAAGGATACATTTTCTGCGCTCAGGGACAGGACAATTAAAGTAAAATAAAGTCTGCTAAAGTTAAAACAGCCTGGTGAATCTCCCAAGAGTAACATAGGAAGCTCGTGCAGGCGGTAAGGTGGGGAGGAACAGCAAACAGAAAGTCGTCACACTTCCACTCCCTGTAGAGCCGAGCTAAAAGGAGGGGAGACATGGATCTGGAAACAGTACACTGCCTCCAGCTTCTGTTATTTTCTATTGCAATGCTTGTGAAATTCCTGCTGATGAGGTGATTATACTGGAACATGTTCTTCTTTTAATCTGTCTAGTTACTGACAGTGGTTAATGTTGTTCTGCGAGTAAAGACATTTAAAACTAGTATTTAAATACTGAGAATAGCACATACAGTAGCTGGCTCGGCATAGACTTGTTTAGCGCTCGGATTTGTTTGGGGTCTGTGAAAAATGCATGCGTACTTTCATTCCAACATCTGACCCCACTGTACATACAAACACAGTACAAGAGTATTTGCTCTAGGGATTTTGTTGGGGGAGGGTGGGTTGAGCCAACATCTACTGTCCATGGTTGTTAAGGTTCATTGGGCCTTTTGTGAACAGAGAGTGCAGTGTGTATGCACCGTAACCGACAATTTTGTTTCAGCATGCTCATTATTTCACCTAATAACACCGCTGCTACTGGATGGATGTGAGATGAAAGTTTTCTCCATACTTCAAAACCTACTGAAGAAACACTGCGTCTGTATTCAAAATGTTTAGATCCCAGAAAAAGAGTTTTACTGCAGACTTGTGAAGCGGTTCTGATGTGCCTTTGGGGAATGCTAACTTTTCCAGTTTATGGAGCATCTGACAATACTAAGTGGCAGTGCCGGGCAGGTTTTAATACAAGGTGCCACTTGGGTGCTTATGCATGGACTTGGATTGCATCATCTGCTACAGAATGTGTATGTGTGTGTGTGTGTGTGTGTCTCCCTGTGTTGACACTAATCTCTGTGAACAAGCCACAGCTTGCCATGAGTGCGTCATTACATGCATCTCTTCACTCACCAAAACTGACTCTGGCATTACACTATACAAACCAGCAAGCTAAACAAACTGTCCTGTCAAAAACCTGCAGTCAGTAAATGTCCTAAACAGCACAAACACTTAAGCCCAAAGAGAGTGATAACCTGGTAACTGTGACTCCAAAGTCAACAGATGGTGAATAGATGACTAGATGAGCAGCCAACAGCCTTTTCAACACTACAGACAGTAACAAGATCGAAAAATGTATCTCCACCAAAGGAAAGTTGCTTGGCAAAGACAAACAAGCATCTGCTTTGTTCTATGAGTTACAGGAAATGTAACACTGTTGAAATAAAGTCATGGTTTTGAGTGAGAATGCTTGAATGTTGTAAGATGACTTCCCTCAGGCTGGTGGACATTAGCTAGTTTCACACTGATACTGTAATAAAAAAGTGTTACTGCAGCAGTGTATTTGTATGATCACAGACAGTATACACGAAAACACTGTGCTTTGCTTACAATGTATGTAACACTTTCCTTGAACCTTGAGAGAGACTGTTAGGACACAATCTATGAAATTTGTTTTGTATTCTGTGGAAAGCATCTTCCCATTTTTGCTGTTGTTGGATGTAATTTACTAATAACATATTCAAGGGGTGGGGGGGGGGGGGGGGGGGGCACTCTTTAGGTGCAAAAAATAAAAGTGTTCGCATGAAGCCACGAGACAGTTTTATGCACATGGTGAGAGTCTTACCGAGAAAATGCTGCAATAAAAAAAAAAAAAAGACATTTTATCAATATTGAAATGGAAGTGTTTAATTTAGAAGTTGAAGTCAAAAGGGCGTTTTTTTCCTAATCTTGCCTGGAGTGTCTGGTGTGAGGCAAAAAAACAGGCTTGGATTGCAATAACAGAGGCAGTGATGCTGTGTCTCTGTCAACATGAAGTATGCACTTTGGCTGATGTCAATTACTGCGGTAGAGACTGATATGGAAATTAAGGAGCACTCCATTGATGGCTATAAGTGCAAACAAAGCCAACTTTGAAGCTGCATTGAGAGATATTTTGGTTTGTTATCAACTTTTTATTGTGTTTTTTCTTTTTTTTTTTTTTTTTAAACCCACATCGTGAAAATGCAACATTACAATACCATATCACATCCCATGTCCAAACTATTCCATGCTAAATCCATGGATGGTGACCTTGGAGTCCTCTGCTGGACATATACATTTCCTGTTTATGTAGGCAGCTACATGTAAGCATCTTATCCAAAACTACTCAATAAGCCAAATATATCTTAAGGCTGTTTCTGAGTGGTTGTTTGGAAATCTTTCTTCCCCCTAGTGGTCGAAAAGCCTTTTAATACAGCTTGACAAATATTTAGTAAAAAGTCCGGCAATGTGTTGCAGATAGACTTTTTTTAAATGATCCTCTGAATCTGGTTATTAAGTAGTGACCATAATGTTTCTGAGCAGAATATCTGACTTAAATATTTTATTTGAAAATGAACCGTCAGTGCTCTCTTGTGCGCAAACTATGTAATATAGTCTATTATCAAAATTACCTCAAACATATTTTTTTAATTTGCCCAGGCCCATAATCAGGGATGGGCAAAAAATGCATCAAAATATATTTTAAAATAAGTTCTGAATATTTTATATATCCATGTGATCCCCAGATGGAGGTTACGGTGCTTTTCTTTCGTGCACACCAATGAAAACATAACATAGGCTGGAAATAGCAAACTAACGTTAACTGTGAGGGCTGCAAATCAGGTTAAATAGTTAGCTAGAACGTTACATAAATTGGTAAACAATTTAGTTGCCTTGGCTAATATAACAAACACCAAAACTTAACAGGAATTGTTAAGAAGTGCAGTAATTTATACTAAAAAATGGATAAAAACATTTCTCACTATGACCTTCTGAAGTTTTGGATCAATTAGTAGTAACTATTCCATTAGCTACTAGTAACTACTCCCATTTTACAAGTAACAATTGATTAGATACTAGTACTTAATTTTTAGTTACTAGTAACTATGTTTTATTGTCTAGTAACTATTCCATTAGTTACTTTTAACTATTTTTTTAGTTACTAGTAACTATACGAATAGTTACTAGTAACTATTTCCATTTTACTAGTATCTGTTATTTAGATACTGGTACCTATAATTTAGATTGTAGTACCCATTCATTAGTTACTAGTAACTATAGCAAAAGATACTAGTAACATAAAAAAATCTCACTAGTAAATTTTCTTTGGTTACTAGTCATTCATTTATAATTAGTAAAATGGCTTGTTGATAGTAACATTTTAATAATTACTAGTAGCTAATGGAATAGTTACTAGTAACTAATAAATAAGTAGTATTAGCTTTTAAATAGTGACTAGTGAGCTTTAAGGAATAAATGTTAAAATGGCTTGCCATACTTTTATAATATTTGAATTTGATTGGTATATGTCAGTTCAACTTTTATTCCGTCATTAAGAACAAATTCAAGTAAGACCTACTTAATGAATCCAATGACCATTCGTAAAATGTGCTTCTACTGTATGTGTGAAACCACAGATTTAGGCATATTATCTGATAGTGAACTAGACCTTCTCTCATTCCACGAAATCCTCACCAACCTCTATTCTGCTTGTAAAACCAGCTGTTAACTGTCGGTCCCCAGTTTGAGGGGAATGACAGCGAATCTTAATTAAAAAAGGAACAAAACACCAGTTCCAGGGGTTACAAAAAAGTGCATCCACAGATAATATTTGGGAATTACTCTTACAATTACAGAAAGTAATTTGAGAAAGTAGTTTATTAGCCTGCTGCCCCTTCATCCAGATTTGACCTTGCAAGCCCCTGTACCAGAGGACCACCAGCAATCCATGATTCATTTAACAGCTTCTGGGCCTTTAGAAGCACTCCAAGCACATGTACTGTTGATTAAACGCTTTGTGGGAAAATTCCTATTTAAAGCATACGCCACATGAAAATTAATGATAACCAGCCGTGCAGAAGAACACAGTGCAGAAGAGCCACGGTGGGCAATTTATGAGAGATTCACTCCAATTTACAATTCATTCTGTAATCATCACAATGTTTCTTCCATATACAGCATAATGTAATGCACATTTGTGAGTGGGTGGAATTATAAAGACTATGACTAGGCCACTCACAAAATGATATAAATGTCATTACAGTGCATTCAAGCAAGAAATCTAGCACAGGGAACTAGAGATTAGCCGCTGGGTGGGAACGCTCCACATGTGCCCATAAGAGGCTAACAGAGTCAGTGAGTGAATGAATGGGTGATTGAGCAAACTCTACTGAAGTTTTTGTATGGCCCTGAATCTGGTTTGGAATTTAGCTAAGGGTATGTACATCTTTGAACTAGGCCAAAGTAAATTTCAAAGGACTCCACAGCCCCGCTTACTGTCAGAGCCTTAAGTGAAAAAAGAGAAAAAGTAAATCTAATGCTGTAAAAAGTAATGTTGTAATTTCTATTTATTTACCCCTGTGTTGTTAATGCCTTTCATGGCCTCTCTGTCATCTCTTCCTACTCTGTGTGTTCTGAAAAATATCTTCCATTTCACCTGCAGCTTGTACTTGCAGGAACACTGCACATCTTGGACTCAACACACACACATCACCAGGACCTTGTTGATGGAAGCAATCCATCATGTAGGGTTCAAGGGGTTATTAACCAGGTCTGTGCTTCATGGTTGTGCTCTCAGATCTAACACCCTGCCCCCCATCTGTCCTAGACCTTCTGGAAGTGTCATTTTGCATCTGGCTGGCTGTTTGTTAAACTGCACAACAATATACCTGTAACTTCTTTTAAAGGGTAACAACACTGAAATAGGAGATTTAATTGTGTTTTCGTTTCTGTTACAGGATAATTCAACCTTTGATGTGACACTGCTGTGCCCAGAAGTGACAAGCTATGTAGATATTGTGCCAAATTCAAAATATAAAACAGACTGATTGCTTGTTTTCAGCACACTAGCAGCGTGGCTCTGATGATGGTACGTCGGTCGGTTGGCTCACCACTTTGGTTCAGACATAAATATCTGAACAACTATTGAATGGATTGTTTACCAGCTGTCCTTTTCAGACCATGTTGCTGCTGTCTCTTGGTCGTGCCGCTTTGCTCTCTACAACATAAGGAAAATCAAGCCCTACCTTACTCACTACGCCACCCAGCTTCTGGTACAGGCCATGGTTTTCCCTCGCCTCGATTACTGCAATGCCCTCCTAGTGGGTCTTCCAGCTTGTGCGGTGAGTCCCCTACAAATGGTTTGGAAGGCAGCAGCATGTCTAATTTTTGATCAACCCAAAAGTACTCATGTCACTCCATTACTCAGCGACCACCACTGGCTACCCATTGCCCCCAAATGAAATTCAAGTCACAAATGCCTGCATACAGAGTGACTCAACCTGATCTCACAGGTTGTGAGTGACTACTGGGTCTGCACCCATCTACCCATACTCCACAATACAAGCTTATGTTCCTTCTTAGCCATTGCGCTCCTCCAACAAATGCCACACACTTCCTCTTATAACACCTCTAACCCCTAACCTCTAACCTCTAACATGCACTTTACAATTGTCTTGTATCGATTGCACTATTTTGTTAACGCTTACATCTTTCCCTAGGTATTTACCCTATTGATGCTGTACGTGCTAATAGCACTTATTAGCATTTATTGCTGCTTTTACAAGTATCCATTGTCACTTGTAGATCTCTTACTGTGTTGATGCATGTATGTTGTTCCTCAAATGAAAGTCGCTTTGGCTAAAAGTGTCTGCCAAATGAGCATATCTAAATTGTAAATGTAGACATTGGTGGTCCCCAAAAGGTGAATCCTACAGACTTTGGTGATTTTGCCCACAAATCTAATGACATTTTCTGTTTGGCAGTAATTAGCAAATGTTACTACAGCATGCTAACACGGTAAACTAAGATGCTTAGCATGATAAAACATTGCAGCTGTTAACATCAGCATGTTAAGCATTGTCACTGTGATCATGTTAACATGCTGACATTTAGCTCAAAGCACTGCTGTGCCTCAGAGATGCTCACAAGTATTTGAGCTAGTGTCCAAGTCAAGTCTCAAGTCTCTCGTGGTTATTACAGATGTTGTATCACCCGCTGCGTTCAATCCAGGTTGCTAATAAAACTTCATAGCTATAAGGAATACTGTTAACCTGTTTTTCATTTACAGAGCACAACCATGTAATGTGCAATGCGATTAATGACAGCTTATTAAATAAGTCAATAAAACTGTGACGTTGCATAATCAACAATAAATCTGTCTGTTTTTAACTTAAAGAGCACAACCATGTAGCCTAATGTACAATGCGTCTACAATTAATGACAGCTTCTAAACTACTGTAAGTCAACAAACCCTGTTGAGTTTCAAACCCAGTGTAAAGTTAACTAAATGATACTGTAAAGTTACATGGTCAACAATAAAGCTGTAACATGTTTTTAACTTACAGAGCACAACCATGTAATGTGCAATGCGATTAATGACAGCTTATTAAATAAGTCAATAAAACTGTGACGTTGCATAATCAACAATAAAGCTGTAACATGTTTTTAACTTACAGAGCACAACCATGTAATGTGCAATGCAGTTAATGACAGCTTATAAACTACTGTAAGTCAACACATCCCCCAGACTCTCAAAACAATAAACTGTAACCTGTTTTTCACAGAGCACAACTATAATGTGCAATGCAATCAATGACAGCTTAAACTACTGTAAGTCAACACACCCTACAGACTCTCAAACCAGTGTACTGTTAGGTTATAACAAAATAAAACTGTAGGATACATGATCAACAATAAACCGGTAACCTATTTCCAGCCAACGGCAATACTTAACGTGATGGCAGCCCGCGGGACGTAAATGATTACGTTAATCGACCACCACAAGTTTGGCAAGTAAACAAACCCTCGTTCATCTTTTCATAACGAACGACAGTCAGAGTAAACCTCCTGTAGCTCGTAGCTGAAGCAAGAAGCAAGCTAACGTTAGATGGCCAATGCTGAACTAAATATGTTCACTCACCACATATTTGCGTTCAGCTCTTCTTTATTTGGGTCTTGTTGTATGAAGTTTTAAAGCCAAAGTGTATGATAAATGGCACCGCAGCTGCCGGTGTTTGTTGTCCTCTCTCACGTGCGGCTGTGTGCAGCAGATGTTACGTGTTACGTAGGCAGGTTATGGGTAACGGAGGGAGGGAATAACAGCAAGCTCATCAGACGTTTCCTAAAAAATAAACATTGTCCCGCACCTCGAGTCCGAGTCGAGTCTGAAGTCTTTTGAGGACGAGTCTCAAGTCGAGTCTGAAGTCACTGTGTGTGCGACTTAAGTCGAGTCCCCATCTCTGATGTGCCTAAGTACACTCTCACAGAGCTGCTAGCATGGCTGTAGACTCTCAGACTGGTCTGCTGAAATCTCAACTTTTGGATGGGTTGCTATGGACAGTAGTACAGACATTCACAGTACATAGAGGACAAATCGTATGACTTTCATTTAACTTCTCCTATAGCTCCACCAACAGACCAAAGTTTTCATTTATGCTGAGAAATACCTAAACATCTACAGTACTGAATGAAATGGTACAACAAGTTATACCATTCATTCCCCTGACTTTTCCTCTAGTTCCACCATGACGATAATGTGTATTGTCCATGTTTCCTACAGGATGAATTGTAATAACTTTGGTGTTATGGTCATGTTCTATGTAGTATGTGTATCACCACATACCTGCAAAACATTCCCATCAGCCTCTGGTGTACTGTTTTGTGATAATTACCTAATGTTAGCTTGTTTACATGCTAGACTATGATGGTGAACATAAATATTATACCTGCTAAACATCAGCATGTTAACATTGCAGTGTTTCCCCTATATTCATTCTGCAGCGGAAAAACAACACTGCCGTAAGTTTTCACTTTGGCAGTAAACGTACAGTGCAGGTTAAAGTGTGGCAGTTAATAAATGCTGTAGCTTTTCATGACCAAGAAAAGTCTGTCTGTTGTTTTCCAACTGCTGGAAAAGTGAAGGGGGTGGCAAACATCTCCCCTGGGCTTCAGACTCTAGTCTGGAAGCTTAGCAGGAAAGCCCAACAGTGGGGACGGATGCAGCACACAGGCTGACATTTACTCACTATGGTTGGTACTGCATGGTTGATTTTCACAATAAGATGTTATCTATATCATTGCCTTTGTTTGAACTTGAAATGTAAAGGCTGCTTATAAATTAAGTTGCTGTATTAACACTATACAGGGTTTGCATCATCAGAATGCAGCATCTTAACCAGCCAGCTGCCAGTTGAAGCCTCTTGGTTGAGTGGTGATCAGTGCTTTCATGACTACAAAGCAAGTCCAGTTGGCTTTTAATTTCTAGATAACCCTTCGCCTGCACCTGAATTTTCACATATTTCTTTAGTGTAAGCATTTGCATGAGAAAGACTTAGGGGTAGGGGATTTCTTAATGTGGCAGCTGTAAGGTAGGAGATAGGAAAGAAATTACTGAACAACTTCATCTAAATAATAAGTAAAATTACTAAATTATAGGCTAAACCACCAGCACCTGTCTGTACAATGCATTTCAGTAGCATTTTTCTAACCTTTGATGTCATTGTGATACAAAGGATCCTTTAAAGCAAAAATGTCTTTCCTGTTAACGCACACAAGTACAGAACAGTGTATTGGGCTGTGAGTGCTTTTCAGTACTGTGGCTGATTGGATGCAGTATACACTGCAGGTGCTGCTGTTGCAGGACTGTGCGTTTTGGCTGTTAAGCCAGTGTACACCAGGCATTAAGGTGGAAAGCAAATGTTAGAGGTGGTGCAATTGCATATATGGTCAAAAGGTTTGCCCTAGGCAGCATGAAATGAAGTAGAAGACATCCACATGAACTGAAAGTGTCTCAACTTCAATGAAAAGGTGTGTGACACCAGTTCATGATCATATGGAGACAAGAAAAAGTGAGAGGTCTGAATGTAAATAACATAGATGTGGAGTTTCATTTAGTGGCTGAGCTGTCACACAGTCAGACACACATCCACTCTGCACACACAAGGACGGTTCAGACATCTCTAGCTAACACTAGGTAATGTCTACGCTGTACATGCAGTAAATTGTGACCAGTTAACATAGACTGAACAAACAAGCGTTGAATATTGTGGTGGAGAAAATTTGCTTTGCATTCAGTCTGCTAAATACAAATAAGATCTATTATGTTGTATAATATAGATGTGCCTAAAGAACTGGTTGTCAGTGTATTACGACCGGTATATTTGTTATCTGCTTTCTTGCTTTAACCCGATTTCTCACATTAATGTGTGTGTACATACAAGCCTCAGAAAAACAGAAATACACAGTCAGATACAATGAATTAACTTAACTAAATGAGGAGGAGAGAAGTCACAGATCAAGCCAAACACAATCTCACCATGGCTACCAGCTACTTGGCTATTGACAATATTGACCAGAGCTCTGTCAGACACAACTGAGCAGTTATTTTCAGCAGATAGTACGTGTGTTGCAGTGAGAAAGAAGTTGCTTTCTTTAAATTATACTGTAATCAGCACAGTGTCAATCTACAGTTGTGTCTTGCTCTGACAGCCTGTATTTGCCTCACAGCTTTGTAGTAGTGAATGTATCAAGTCAAGTCATTTCATATGTCTTTAAGCATGTTATTTGAAATAACTGCAGTTACAATCATGAAGAGCTCTGTATGTAACTGTGTGTATGTGTGTGCGTGTGTGTGAGTGAGTGTATATGCAAGTTTGTGACAGCTAAGATAATGAAAGAGGTTTGCTTGTTTTTACATTAAGTCTTGGGAATAAACTGTATCGAGGACAGATCCTGACAGATTAAATAAATAAGGTAATTTATACAAAGATGAATAAATAAAGAAGAACTATTTACCAGAGATATATACATTTATGTCTAGTGGCCCGTCAGGCATGCCCTCCAAAATGCTAGTGGAGAAACACACTGAGCTGCAGCACACACAAGGACAAAATGTCCGCCTGCTGCCTCCCCTTACCCTCAGACTCCCTACTGAATGTTAGAAACCAGTGCACAGTTAAAAAGTTAGGTATGAAATATAAAGTTTTTACTAATTAATAACTTACAACTCTGAAACATTTTGCTGCAGTGTAGGTTATGAAGCTGGTTTGGGATGTTCTGCCTGTGTTTTGGGATCATGTACGGCAGAACCAAAGCCATGATTTGAATTCGCCCTACTCTGCTTCTGATCGGCTAGTAGTCCATACCTAGCGTATGTTCATGTTCATGTTTAGGTAGGGGTAGGTGTAGGATTGCAGTTTCTAATGGAGGACTTAGTAGCCAAGTGTACATTGCAACTCAGGAAAACATAAGCAAACACCCCTGTATCAGCACATGTATCACATTTAGAAAACAAATTCTGCAAATAAGTAAAACTTCAGCAAATTATGTAACACATTAACAATTTGACGATGACGACATGAAGAAAGCATTGATGTTGACGAGTAAACAATAGATTTTTCTGCCTCTGTTTCTCTATTTTCTGCTTATGTGTTGTCAAAGTGGTGACGATGTTTTCTCCATTTGCTTTTGTTTTTTTATTAGTGTGTGTTTTCTTAACTTGCAGTCTGTTGACCTCTCTTGGCCACTGTAGTTTTGGATTGTCATGTACTATTAAAAAAGTTATAGTATATTTGATTAAAAACTGTACAACAGTACAATATTGTTCTGTTTGCCCATGACCCTGTGTGCACACAACTAAAATCTTCTTTTTGCTGGAAGCTGGCTGTTATTAGAGCCCTCCGGATGTTCTTGGGTGCATTCATTTGTTTTGGGTGTCGGACATGGGTGTAGCTGGTGGTTGTGGTTACCAATTGTTTTATTTTTTATATTAACGTCCACTGTCCGCTGATTATGGCGGCATTACCACGGCCTCAGGCTAAATGTCGTCTCAACAGCCCATCAAATTGAGTGACAAGTGCTGGCCTAACCTGCACACCTCAGGGGACAAATAAAGGGCTCACAGTGCACTTTGTTGCCCCAAGGTGAAAAGTTGCATATTGTAGCCTTCAGGAATTAGTTTTATTCATCCATCCATCCATCCAGTGATTTCTATGAATTATAGGCACTAGTTCTATTAGAATGTCTTGTTATTTTATCTGTGCAACCAGCTGTGAGAGTGATCTTACATGAGGACCAGTCCACAAAAGTTACTAACCATCCTCAACAAGACCTGAGAAAATGACAAATCCAAAACAGACAAATAATCAAAAACAATGTTTTTTTTTTTTTGAACCCTTAGAGTTAAAGCACAGTAACTCGAGTAGCTGTCTGGCCTATGACCATGACTTGTGTACTATTATTTGTAGTGTTTTTATCATCATGTATATTTTCCACAAGACTGTGGGAGTACATACAGTTGTAATAATTTTTTTTTTTTGTTCCAGCCATCTGTGAATTGAATTTGAATTTGATTTTGGATGGTCAACTGTTGATCTAATTAGTGCTCATTTTGTAGTTTTCAAAACCACTTTCCGCATCTGAAAAAAAAGCCAGGAATTAAACTCAGGACAGCTTTTTTTTGCGCCTAAAGTTCAAACCCATTTACTTTTATGTGTCTGCACCAAGGCAAATGTCTGCACCATCATTAAAAGAGAGTGAATCACTACTATTATAGTATGTAGACATTTTATTCATTAAAGCCTCTATTCACTGAGAATAATTAAACTGATAATAATGGCACTTTGTAATCTGCGAAATGAAAAGTAAGGGCTTATCTTTTAAAGCAGGAAACATTTTAATGAAATTATGAAGTGGTGTTAGATCAATCTAAGAGCAGTTTTTAGAAATGCTACTTCAATATCTCTATGTATCATTTTTGATGTGGTTTAAAGTACATTTTAGTTTCAGATATCTGGTGCTTTATGAAGCCACTGTAAAACTGAGATTATCTCAAGTTTTTTGTCATCACGATTACAATCCTCACATTAACCCCGGCTATTATGCTTCCTCAGCTCATTGATAAAGCGTTTGCATGCTGATAAGTCTTTGAACTAACCCTTGTTTGGGTATCATTATTATTAGGATGCTATATAATGTTAGTTACAGCAACGCATGAACTTCTGTTGAACTAACACATAACTACATTTATTCATGTGTCTGAGCTAGACATTAACCGTACATGCCCACATGAGCAGATGGTAATCCACATTTAGTGATTCATTAAATATTACCTGCCCTAGTAGTTATAGTGGCCATTACTGAAATTTGGTCATGCATTATATAAGCACAATTTTAAGATAGGGCAACAACCACCATAGGGTCAAGCTAATTACACACTGTGTTAATACAGTATGTTAAGGAACTTTGTCATGTACAGAATGTACATTGTTATATTCATGCACTGATTCTGTTGTGAGTCTATTTTATTTATTACAAATATGGATTACATGCAGCTAGAGTTGTTAGATATCAAAGAAAAGCCTGAAAATGTCAGTGCTAAACACCGTGGTGGAAAGTAAATACTACCCACAGGTGTTTAAGTTATTGTGGTTGATTATACCTCCTCAGGTTTGAGTTGTGCACAGCTATGTCAGGATTTCAATGAAGTCACCAAACTTCATGTAATTATAAAAATTATATTGTTGTTGCTTGTCCTGCAACAAAACTAACAGGAGAGTGGGAGAGATATCTGAATGTTTGATTAGGCAAAAACAGTGGAAATACAGTGGTTTTATTATAGGAATGCAGGGTCTCTGAACTGACTAAAAGTTCATAATAGTTGAATTAGCTCCACCTCAACCAGCTATGAAAATCCTGCATACATTTCAACGCATTACTAGTGCGTCCTGTCTTGTAATTCTTCAATTCTTTCTTTCTTGCTGCACATACTTTAGCCATGAGGTTTCAGATTGCAACCACTACTTTTCCAAGCGTGTGCTCCTCCGCGTACATGTGTGTCATGTATGTTATGGTGACTGAGACCAGCAAAGAAGCTGTGTACCTGAGTATTGGTAAAATGACAATAAATCTAAATTGAACATTATGAAGCAATCAACGTCAGACCAAAAGTTGCTGGCTGCCCCTGCCTCGCATCACTATTCATTTTAGAAACAAATCGCTCTACATTACTGTTACATAATTTCTTGAAGGCTAAAATCAACAATTCGATATAATACTGGTGCTACACAGGATAGTAATATGGATGGCATTAGTTAAAGTATTTTGCAATGGACAACATTAGCAACTTGTTGGCGTTAGCCGGCGAGCTAACGTTATCTTACTTGAATCAACTTAAACATAAAATCACAATATATTTCACATGCTTTGCAGTAATGTTAGCTTACCTGCCCAACAGGATGAAAGCCAACTCTGGGTCAGATATTATATCCAAAACTCCATGATCTTTCCAACGTTAACCATGTTTTTGCCCGATGTCTGTGTTTTGGTATTAGTGGACTCCATTTCGTTAGCTGCCGTGTTGTTGCTGTTTAGAATCAGAAGGCAAGAGGTCACGGGAGCGTGCATAAACATCACACCCTACGTAAACCAATGGATTTTGCGGATAATCTGACCTGATTTCTTTACATAGGAAGCAGTTTACAGACTGTTACAGTAACCGAAAAACCTGGAGAATGGTTCGTTTTTACGTGATGTTACAACCCTTCTACAAATAGTCAATAAAAAGTGATTAATTTAATTAAAAATTTACATATAGCACATTTCAGTAAATTTTGCTGATCGTATTTCTGTATTTTGACTCAAGTAGAATTTGTAATGCAGACATTGTACCAGAGTCCTTTCCCACTGTGAGAGTCAAATCAATTTCATTTATATAGCCCAATATCACAAATTACAATTTGCCTCAAGGGGCTTTACGATCTGTACAGCATACAACAATCTCCGTCCTTAGACACTCAATTCAATGAGGAAAAACTCCCCTAAACTAAGCTGTATGTGTAATTCCGCCAACAGCTTATGTGGTACTCAGACTGCATGATTAAGTACTTTCAGTGTGACAAAAACTGTCCTTGTCTGACCATCACTGAAAAGGAACATGATGCATATAGAACATCCCTAAATACATTATTTAGCCTCTCTGCCATCTTCAATTAAAGAGTACAGTGATCTCTTTTCATGTTATTTCAGGGCAGGCTTTACCAGTGTACAGTAAGAATACCCAAGCATCACTTCACCTAAGTGTCTGTTGAACGTGTCTCAATGTGCACAGACCAACGTGCCTTATAAATTAATTTTACCATGGCAACCGCCCCTTTCTCTGGGGTACTTTGACTACAATTGCAATAAAACACAGAGGAAAACAGTTGGACTTCAGATCCTCCCACTTAAGCCTTGAAAGGTTCTTCTAATTAATTCTCTATCTTTATGATCAAAGTGAAACTGGTTAAACACAAAGTTTATGCTAAGAACGCCAGAATCACTGTGTTTCATTTGCATGGAATCAACCAGAATGATAGGACGTGGTTTGTTTTCCATTTTGTACTTGTACTACTGCCACTAATGTGGCGTGATAGCTGCTCAGTAAAAAAGTAACGCACACACGCATGAACGCACTCACACACGCACGCACACACAACAAAACAAAACAAGACACTTTGCATGCTATCCACATTGAAGTAATGTTTTGGCATCCAAATATTGCATTTATGCTAATAACATGTATTAATCACAGTTGTTCCAATACATAGATCAACAGTTTAAATGAACACTGCTGCAAAATATCAACAGTGAATACTGAAGCTTCCTATCCATTAGTCATACATAATTGCAGCCTGCATCAAATTAGAGGGGATGCAAATGCTTACAAAGTGCCAAGAAAGTCTCAAATACTGATGTTTATTTTATTTTTTTACAAGATAGAACATTGTCTCCTATAAAAGTGTGTAATTTGTTGAATTGTGGCAACAGGAAGCTCTGTCCTATTTTGCTGCTTTTTTAGATGAGCCTCTGACATGTGAAAAATATCTGGTCCTCGAATGTTGATTAAAAATTGATCTTGACTGTATGTAGCCAAAGATGCCTCTGTACATTACCTGTGGTGTTTTTCAGCAAAATTAAACAATGTTCTGGTACAATGATTGTGTGCTCAAAACGATTTCTACCTCTTTACTGCAAACGTCCACCCACCTGCGGTCCTATTCCAACCTGAAGAGTGACACTGTCCGACACTATGTCCTGATTTAAAGGTAGGCTGGCAAATCCGTTCACCTCAGGAAAAGTTGCCTCGGGGAAAAGTGCCTCAGGGGGCAAGTGCGCACAGTTGTTATTCCTGTCTGTCTCCATTATGTGAGATTTAAAACTGCTGTACCTTGTTTACAACACTGTCAAATTTACAGCAGCCGCACTGTCTCTCCTCTGAAGATATTTGTGAAAGAGGGTCGGAACAACATTAATGTTAATCAAAACTGCCACTGTGTTGTGATGATGTGTGTGCATGTTTGGGGTAATCAGACGCCAACGTGGGATGGCTGCAGTGAAATGAGCCTTTTGTGTTGTTTGCCTTTGAGCAATTAAGTGTCAATTGCTCATTCCTCTCCTTTCTAGAGAAGACTTGAACAGATGTACAGCCGAAGATGAATTGTTTCAGAGTGGAGGGAAACTCTCGAAAGGTTTCAGTGATATTATGCGTACCCGCAGATGATACATGGGTCAGTGAGGCTGTTGTGGGACTGTCTTGACATTTCATTATTGATAAATAAGCTTAACAACCCGGATATTATCCTAACCTCTATTAACTATTCATAGAGTGAGCGCGCACCTTTGTAGCTTAATAAAAGAAGCAGGACTGCCAATGTGTGAGGGTGTGTGTGTGCCCTTGACGTGCACATGCCTCGCTCACATATTGTCTTGGCTTTGAAGGCAAGCTGTCATGCATGTTTGATCACAGGCAAAAAAAACCCAGACACTCAGAAGTCCCACAGTCTTGGCAGACAAGAGAAATGCATCTTCTAGAACAGTGAATTACATTTCAAATGCTGATCCTATGCCATTTCTCCACTCGCATATGAATATTTGCTAATGACCAAACACACCTCCAGAAACAGGCCGAGAATAGAAGGGCTCCTCCTCAACATCTGCTCTCTCCGTCTCAGCATGGATTCCCAGGAGATCTGAAAGACTAGATTCCTTCCTCCTTTCAACCCATCCTCCCCTCTATTTACTTAAAGGGCACACTGAAGGAGCAGGTTGTCCTGGTAACAAGTGCGGAGAAACTCTAAAAGGACACACACACAAAAACAAACACATTTGTACCGTCTACAACTGAGACAACCAACGTACGTCACAGCCAAGGTCGGATCTGTCACGATCGTGGAATCTCCTCCAGAATAGTATTAAATTAAAGTGCTATGCTGCCTGTAAATCAAACTCAGATGTGTGAACAGGATACTGTGAGCTTGGTAGCTTCCTGAAATATAAACTTAAGCGGTTTCTACACTCATGTCTTGAATGTCAGAGCTCTCCACCAGCACATGAAGGCACAAACAAAACACACAGAAGATGGGAAACACATACATAACCACTAGGATAGTACACACTCTCCTGTCAAGCTCACCATTTTGTGAAACATTATATTTTATTTATTTCAGTGATATTTTCCACTTTAAAATTCCTTTTCTCTATAGCAGCAAAACACACTGCAGTAACTTCTGTATGTTAAATTGAGATTGCTGGACACCTTGGGGATGGCTAGCTCTTGCAGACACACTTAAAGATGGACAGATAAAATGTCACTAGCCTAGCAACGTCAGGGCTACAAACAGCCCATAAAATAACACTTAAAGTGACAGGCTCACTCTGCAACTCATGAGCCGTTACCTCATTTACCGAAAACTGTTGCTGTGTTGTGTATGGATAAATGTTTAGTCAGTGAATATATTGTACAGTAATATCACACTTACTTTTTCAAACAGGATTTTCAAATCATACATCATCTTATAATCTGGATATCCAGTAGTTATAGAGCAGCTGTATCCAGAAAAACACAATAAGTAATAATTATATATTCAGACTGCCTACCCAGACCTAATTTCTGTGATTTCAGCCAAATGAAATGCAATGACTGACTCAGTGTAGACACAATAACTGTTCAACACTGACTGAGAACAAAAGCATCAGGGACAGAAGGTGTGCACTATCAAAGACTGTTTTCATCTGCCACGTTATGAGCTTGGAATTAGCAGGGCGCAGTTCTGAGATAGTGGGTATCAAAAGATTACCTTCCCAGCTAGCAAACATATTATGTAGCAAAACCTATATCTATGTTTAAAATCATAGTTTAAGTAATGTAGAAATGATTTTAGCAAAAGTTCCAGGACAATTAGGTTCTACAGTTAAGAGCCATATTATTCTGGTTTTGTTCAATAAAGCTTTAATGACCATTTTCAAATAGGAACTGGATGAATTTAATATAAATAGTAAAACCGAACCTTTTAAGTTATTTTTTAGGCTAGCTGAATAAGGACGTGTCCCTACTCCTCTTTCTGTTTCTATGACTCGTGTTTTCTTCTCAAAATGAAACATTTTAACAAATGCTCTCTGTCATTTCATTAGGACCTGCTTGATTTGACCCAATCATGTAAACAGATGTAGGAGAGAAGGTTCCTTCTGCCAGCAAGCAGAAATACAAGTGTTTGGAAAATACTTACCATATGGAAACCAGTGATTCATACTGCAGGAGTGACTTGAATGCTTCCATGGATGTTTTGATACTGTATTTTTTAAAATTAGGTCACCATTGGACTGCTGTAAATCCAGCTACTCTGCCTATGTGCAATGAGTGTTAAAGCTAGGGTAGGCAATTTATTTCAGAAAAATGTTATATTTGTTGAAATCAACACCCAAGCAATCAATAAATGTAATTCTCTGATACAAAAATGTAAAAAATGGGGGAGCTGTGGTTGATGCAGGACTGTAACGGCTCTGCCAATCATTTCATTCGGTAGAATACTTTCCAAATCTAGCTGTCTCTTGCTAGTTCTCCAACGCTGCCCACTCCAGCTTTCAGTAAATATTGCTTTAAATTCTAAAATGCACTGGAAGTCAATGCAGTGCACTAGGACTGGAGTAATACATGGTGTCTGTAGAGTGGAACAGAGAAGCCTTGCTGCTTTAGAACCAGTTTCTAACACGCAGTTGCTAAACCATGTACATAAGTTGCACTATTCTAGGCACGGGGAAACAAAGGCGTAGATAATTTGCTCAACAGTATTTGTATGGAGAAAAAAAAACTTGCAGATTCCTGGCTAAAGACTTTACATTTTCTGTCAAAAGCCCATGATAATAAGGTCCCATTCCTGGAACTTATATGTGTATTGAACTCTGAACTCAAAGAATCCAAACATTATCCTCATGCCAAAAAGAAAAACAAAAGACACTTACATTATGTAATTTCAGGGTCACAAAGCTGTTTCTTTGTAGTATGTTATCAGGTCCATCCTTGAAAGAAAGGGAGGAGTAATGGCACAGCAATATGTGCAAACCACTGATATAAATCAAGAGGCACTTCAGCAGAGCTAAAAGAGAAGAAAAGGTTGAAGAAGAGATGGAAAAAACTTTTGCAATGTCACTTGATGTTTGCATGTGTTAAGCAACATGGGATTTATTTTCACATCTCCCTGTTGCACTGCAGCCTGATGTATTTGACTTTGTCCAACAGTCTGAGTGTGATTTACGATCAAACAGCACCTGAACCTGAGATTTATTCTCCATTACTGCTGTCCATCAGGCAACATTACATTATACACAGCAATGCACCACCAAGAATTATGCTGTTAAATCTAGTTTAATGATTTGTCTCAGCACACAAAAGATTGTTAAACAAACTTCCATGGATACTTGTTAGGAAATGCATCTTTGGTTTACTGGTGGCTGGAGCTAAAATAGGTCAAACTTTCTGCAAATAAACATGAACTCTATATTGAATACTTTGATAGAGTTAAGTTAACTTTTACTACATAAAAATATACCCTCTGCTATAATTAATCTTTTTGATATATTTTTTATATCCATCCAGATTCATGAGCCGGGGGGGTGGGTGGGGGGGGGGTGTAAAATCAGAATGTATCATCTGCTCTGTGGCAGAAACCCAAGCAGTGGGAAGGAGTTGAAAGGTTCGCTAATATGATGTTTTGCTGCTTGTTTCTTTTACTGCAAGGTCATCATAAAGATAAAAATAATCCCCCGTGACAAATTTGTTTTCAAAAGGTTTCACTCTCCTTCTCTATCATCTCCGAGAAATACTGCCCGATAGTGCTGACTCCAATGGAATGCTTTGATCAAGGTCTGATGTATTACCCTGTCTTTCCTGTAATTCAAATGCCTCCACTGCTTGTTTTGAGGAAGAACATGGGATTGTGAAATGGTCCTTTGGGAATACTACAAAAGGGCTTCTTTTTTCCCAGACAGGCATGTCAAATTTCTAGTCTGATGAAAACCTGCGTGCAAACACTTGCCAATGAAAGGTAATAGTGCAAATGCAAATTCGCAGTCCACTGGTAGGAAGCACCATTTATCAATAGAGCTTGATATTGCAAGCAGCAATTTGCTTGTCCTGGCCAGGGATCAAAATGAGATGAGAATCCTGCAATTGATGCTTCAAACACTGTTGATAAATTTGTCCAGAATGGGACTGCAGTCAACATGTAAGATATGAGACAGCAGAAGTTATCCACCCACCAAGCTATAATGACTTGCTGAACTATGGGTGTTGTGTTAGGACTCTAATTGAGCTTCTGACCAATGTTTACATTTTTAGCTTAGTCTCCCAGTCTCCATAAAATTTTAACAGGGCAAACTACAGTATATAAAATAGACCGATGTTGGTTGTCATTAATAACACACGACTTGTTCCCTGGCAATTAGCCTCAAAGATAAGATGGCTGATTTATACCAGAACCAGTTACAGAACGGCCAATTATGTCTGTAAGAAACACTGCCATTTGTAATGAGCAACAATTCAGATAGACCTGCTAAACCTGATTTATACATTATGTGAGCACTAACAAGCTGTCAGTATACGTGTGTTACAGCTGTGTGTTTTCCTGTGCTGTGTCCGTGTTCCTTTTCTTTCCTCTGGTTTTGCCCCAGGAGTGCCCCAGCTAATTACTGAATGAGGTCCACCTGGCCTTGGAAGGGGGTCTTTAAAAGCTCCAGTGCCAGCATCAGAGGGAGGCTTTTTGATTTGGGACTGCTGGTCTTGCAGCCTCTCAGCTGGGGAGTTTTGTGTTACATCCTTATGTTTTTGGTGGTCTTGATTTATTGTTTTGTTACGATAATAAATTCCACTGATTTGATTGTTTTAAAGGTGTTTATCGGAGTTTTTGTTTAGGTCAGTGTTGAAGAATTGTTTGCCCCCTATAGCCACCAAAGGGTGAGGTGTAGCAACGTGACAATATATTCAGAGCACACTAAGCTGGAGAATATTCCTGTGTGTGGTTGCTAATTGGCTGTCTTTGGTACAATATTAGTATCTATGTGTATAAATAGGACTTTGACTTGATTGAGTGAACTGGTGACAAAGTTTTGCAAATATGTAATATAAGTGATGCTCAAAGCTAATTATAATAGACGGCACATCCATTCTCTGTTTTGACCATGTTTTATCTTTTCTGTGCTAATGGCAAAATGCAGCATTGATACAACCTAATGACTTCTCTTGTGTTAGTCCCCCAAAATAAATTAGGCCTCCTTTACAAAAGAAAAAGGATGTCTGTTAAAAGGTACTTTGAAGCAAGAGCCAGAGACAGGAGCCTCTGCTTTTTGTTGATCAATACTATTTCAAAGCCACTTCCTCTTTAATGGCTGGCTGATCAAGGTCAGCAAAGCATAAACCTTTGCATTGCAATTTTATTGGAACTAAAATGACAAAACTAAAATTTAAAAACTCTGCAAGCACTTTGTTCAATGTTACTTCAGTTTAACAGGGTCTACTACACAACTATTCCAGCAATATGATCAGAATTAATCATTCCATGCAAAAATGTTCACTTTCATATGTGAGAAAATGCTTGGTTTATAATTATTAGATAATGATGCTAATGTTGTTTTTAAATGATTGTTAGCTGGAAATACCTTCTGTTCCAACATGGCTGACTCAGACCTAATTTTACTGCCTTTAGAGAAACTCATGTACTGTATGAGCTTCACAATGCTCACAAATTGTCAAATACTTGGTTGCCCTTGTGGGTTTTTTTCTTCAAATGCCTTCAATTGAGGACGTTTTACTAAGAAAAGCCAATGATGACCCACGTCACAGCATCATAGGTTGAAATCTTCTATTATCTCAGAGTTCCTTTGTTGTGACATAAGCTGACGCTTTTGAAGCATTTGAAGGCCACAGACGTTTGTCATCTTTTTTTTTTCATCTACTTTTCTTGTTAACAGTAAAATACAGAAAACTCAGAATGAACAAAGAACAAGGCGAGTAACATTTCTGTGGTCAGTTGCCCAGCAACGGTGTTCTTCTCAACGCAAAGCATAGTTTATGCTCCACCTTCAAGTCGAGACACAACCTCACTAGCCCCACTTAATAATAATAATAATAATAATAATAATAATAATAATAATAATAATAATCTTTATTTGTAGAGCACTTTTCAAAAACAAGTTACAAAGTGCTTTAACAAGTGTAAAGACAATAATAATTTTGCCACAGGCTTAATGTGAATTACTAGGGAACCAGCAGATGGCAGTATTTGTTTGTTCTCCCATCTGCTGGGACCCAATGACCAGGATTTCTGTTTTGTCTGAGTTCAGCTGGAGGAAATTATTTGACATCCATTTTTTAACTTCACAAAGGCAGTTGTTAAGTGAACTCAGCATTCCAGGGTCTGTGGATCTGACGGGCAAGTATATTTGTGTGTCATCAGCATAAATATGAAAAGAAATGCCATGTTTATGGATAATATGTCCAAGGGGAAGCAGATACAAGGAAAACAGAATGGGTCCTAAGACCGACCCCTGAGGCACACCATATTTAACTGGACAGAACGAAGAGACATAGTTGTTTACAGACACGCAAAACTTCCTATTTGACAGGTAGGATGAAAACCATTCTAGGGCAGTACCAGAGATCCCCACCCAGTGCCTCAGTCTGTCTAACATGATGTTGTGATCAATGGTGTCAAAAGCAGCACTAAGGTCCAGGAGTACCAGGACTGAGCACATGCCTTCATCAGCAGACATTAAAAGGTCA
>NC_060168.1:11749077-11755267 GCF_021292245.1 Micropterus dolomieu
AATAAAAACACTGCACAAGTAACTTCTTTTCAGCACTAATATCAACAACAGATAGCAACAACAGTTAACATAACTACTCAAATAGAGGCAAACATATTCAGGTAACTAAAGATTTAATTAAATGCTTTGAGTGTTTGGAGACTGCAGTCTTTTGTCATCCAAAGTTCAGTGTCTGGAACATGTCACACTTGGGTGAGAAGGGTTTTCCTTTTTGATGTGGTAATAAAACAAAGAATAAGGTCAGCTGCCACGGAAACGTGTGTGGGGGGGCCAGTTTTGATAGGCTGTTCAGGGAGATGCCAATGGCTGGCTCGTGTCCCTTTGTCAGTTTAACAGTCAGGCCCCGCGTTATCAGCTTCGGAATCAAAAAGGTGCCAGTTTTATGGTCGGGATAGCACTTAGAGAAAGCAACTTTGACCCCTCCCCTTCTTCTCTGGGGAGGAGAAAGGAATTTAGGGTAGCTCCAAATTTATTCAATGTAAAATGCACAAATCCACACCGTTGTTCACTACATTAGCTTCACAACATCATTAAGATGGCCGCTAGGTGCAAAGACTAGCTGACAGCTGACCTTTCTGCACATGCCCCTAGCGCCGTGCTCAGCAACTACCAACAAGACAAGGCCACCACTGCAGCTGCTCCTTTCTGAAGCAGCAGATGAGCCTGGGAAACTACAGGCACGGTAGTTCGTTACAACACGATCAGGGTGGAGGGCCCCACCGAGAGTGGTTTTCCCTCCGTCCTGCCCTTGCACGCAGAGGGGCAGGGCACAGAAGCTAGCACAACCATAAAATGGTTTTTTTAACGGATCCACATGATTGATGTGGGTCACATTTTCAGGTCAGAAAATCCAGAATTAATCAGGAAAAAAACCCATCCCTGATGAATGATGATGTAGATGAAACAGATTATGTTAAAAATCAAGCATTTTTCAATGAGTATATTCGAATTTATTCATATTCGTTATTCCTAACATTGAAAACATAACAGTGAGCATTTTCCAAACTTTCAAGACTCTGTACAAACCCTGTAGGGATTAGGGATAGGTCGACATCTGCTCTTCCTTCTTACACTAAGACACACACACACAAACTCACATACAGGTGTACATAACAGTGTTCAGGCTGGAGATCAGTATGGCCTGTAAAGAGCACAAGCTATGATTTCAGTAATGATAATAATAATACACACAAAGTCAAATCGACACACGTGGCTTTTATTAGGGAAACACAGTTGTGTGTGCTTAAGGTTAGGCAGGGGAGTGGTGAAACTGTTCACCCTGTAAACCCAATGTATCTGGATTTCATTTGACTTATATCAGATCAGCTTTAAGAGCACTTAGTCAGAGCCCATGGCAGCCCTGTGTTTCTGAGGGTTGCTAAGGGCAACCAGAGGCACTCTGGAAATCACAGCTGTATAGTAAAATGTACTGGCAAATCTCTATTTCAGCTAACATGCCAGTGAATGCCAGATACCATGTGCTGTTGCTGCAGACACACACAAACCCACACACACAAATGTGCTATTACACTTGTGAGGACCTTCCACTTATTACAATCACTTACACTAACCTTTACTCCAAACTACTTTAATCCTGACCGAAAATCACAACCCAAATCCTTACAACTAGCAAAGTTTTTATATAACAAAATTAAAGCTGGATACAAAATAAAATCCACTGAGTCGACACTTTGAGAGGACTAACTTGTGAAAACACACTGTTGTACTGATGAAAGTACAACTCAGATTGATAAACCCACAAATTAAGCACATATGAGAACATACAGAGTGCAAGGCGTCCCCCCAGAGTCTTCTCCTCTTATTACTGGACCACCATCTACACCTCTTGTTACCAGAGGACATCGATTAGCAAACAATGAAACAAGTCCATTTGTATCTCCTAAAATGCGATTGAGTGATTGGATAACTTTTTAATTGTATATCGTTATCGGTTTTAAATAAATACATAGAGACATAACTTTATCATTTCAAAGTGTTTTTATTTATATCACCACGATAACAAAAAACATTGTCGTACACATTTCAATCTATAAATCATTTTGATAATGAATGGCACACAACTTCTAATATTATTATACACATTTAAAAGAATCTGATACTTGGACACACTGTTTACATTCTGCGTAATTATTTTGACCACATGCAGCCGAGGATCGTATTTTTTTCACAGATTTGCACACCATAAAATCATTGCATGACCGTTTTGTTACTATATTTAGTCATTATGTTGTCATAAGATAATCCTCTATCCATATGGTAAAGAAAAAACACACAATGCTGACCGCACACTACAGAATCAACATCTTGCACTTGTGTAACAGAATGTTGCGTGGACTTACAATTACTGTTGAGAAAGACAGAAAAGGATTCAGGAAAATGTGAGTATACCGGAGAGTTCCCAAAACTGTCAAAGATTGATCCCACACCCTGCTCGTCAATATAGATAGCGACCCAGTGTTGTCCACCCAGGTGGGAGGGGTCGGTGTTTACCACCAACATGGCGGGTCTCTTTTTAATAACTGATTTAGGAAGCTGGTCACTAGCAAATACTCCAAGAAAGACGCCTTGCTTCACTACCTTATCAAGTACTTTTGACAGTTCTATCGTATCATTTGTTAAAGTTATAAAAAGTCAATGAGAACCTGTCTTCTTGATGATATCTCAATTAAAGAATCATATTTATTGTGCATTGAAGCAGATTTCTAAAACGAGCCTCTAATCTAACACTACTGTTTTTAATGAGCGACATATGGTCTCCGCATCCTTCATCAGGACTCAGGTTAAAACAGAACAGACTATATCCATTACAAAATTCATCGTGGGTTATGGCCATAGCGTTGTTTTTAAGATACTTTCCAGTTGCCAAGTACAATTGATGATACTCCCTGATGGCATTCCCTCTGGTAAAGTGGGGCTGAAAGGGTTTTGAAGGATATTGTTGGCCGTCAATGTATAAACATAAAATCTCTATCATAATGGTTAAATGTAAATGGATTACGCACATAACTACCTGTAAATGCCTCATGATCTACAAATCCTATTACAATAAATTTAGGTATTTGTCCCAAGAATACATTTTCTTGATTACAAACACGAGTGCCCGTTGGGACGCTAAAATTTTTAAGACAGACTCTGTCTATGGGATATTTAACGTTGCCATGCGTTAATGCCTTAGCGTGCACTAGCTTAACAGCCGGAGATACGGTGATTTTCTTTAAGCTTCTAGGTCTTCGAGGTCTACTCCATTTATCATTAACTTAAAGGGGACTTAATTTGTAATGGGGATATTAGCTCCACTACGCGGCCGCCTTGTGTGTACTCCATTCTTTTAACTAGTCCCTCATTGCGTCCTCCAGCCGTTGCGTCGTCCATATGACCTGCTGTATCCATGCAAAATAGTCCGGATCCAAACTGTGTCTGCAGAACGTCCTTTCCATAGTTCAAAAGGCACTCTATTATACCCCTCTAAGGATATGTGTTTGATGATTGCCCCCAACGATATGTCGACCTGTGAAAATATTGTACATCCAGGGTAGTTGATAAAGCCCACTTCGTCTGCTTGATCCAGGTTTCCGCCGTTAGCTTTGGTGATTTTTGCGCGCGTGTACAGAAACGTATTGTTTAGATCCAGGTAGTCCTCTGTACTAGCTGCAATGAAAAATTCAAGGGGTGCAGAGTCTGATACCGCTGCTAGAGGAGGGAATTCGACGTATATGCATTTCTCAATACTTGTTTGTGTTAACGGCACCATAAACAGGTCCAGCTACGACTTGACGCACTCTTGTTACAGGCCATGTACCAACGACACTCTTGTTAGAAAATGTCTCTTGTCTTCTGACGTTTTGTCGACTTGCTTCTCCTTGCTTGTTTATTTTTTCTAGTCTTAGTATGGGTCTTCTTATTTGTTGTTCGGCTACGCCTCTTTGGTAGGGAACTCCCTCTTTTCCCAGGAGGTTGTTTTTTTGGATCGGGGGGCCACGGCCACTATACCCGACCCCTCTTGACGTCTGTTCATGACGTTAGTGACAACATCCGTAGCTATGTTTTTAGCGGCTGTCTTTAAATGAGGGGCAACAAATGTAAATCCTTTCTTGAGTTAGGGGAATGCTAATCTAAACAGACCCCTAAAGATACCCCCTAACCCTGCACCATACTGAGCACCGAGCCCACTGTATCCTGGTAAATCACCAAATGCTTGGGCTGTATAATATGCAATATACTTGTCCGCATTGTGAGCATATGGATGGTACATGTTTGCTCCTTGTCTAATACTGATATTTTATGGGTCTAAAGTGTAGCTTTATTATCACTTTGCCGTACGTAAAAGGGATATGTTGATTCTGATCTGTCTTGAGATAAATCTCGATACTATCAATGTGTGTTTTGCAGAGCCTCAGATAGTGTGGTCTGTCATAAGTATCTGAAACGTTAATTCTATGTCTCTCGTTGGGAAAATGCTTACTCTGTTGGCAATGTTGTTGTAATCAAGCTCAATGTGACCCATGTCGTTTTTATATAAACAACTGTTTAGGTCAGCTATTATTTGTGACATTGTTGTATAGAATCCCTGTGTCGCTGATAGAACTACCCTCTTGTTGGATTATTTATCAAACACGACAAATTTTGAGTCTTCTGATGAAAACGATTTCCATGTTTTTGGATATTGTATTTCTATCAAACCCACCTCGTATGCTGATTTAAAGTGTAAAGGATTGGATAGTTTCGTTCTAAAGTTTGCTTTTGTATTGCTCGGGTAAAATAATGCAGACGAGTTGCTGGGCAGGGTGACAAAAGAATCCTCTGTATCCATTTATACGAGTGTTTGTAATCTGCTAAGGTAGCTGAATGACCTGTTTTTTCCAAAATCCACGAGTTAAATTTATCTGGCCATCCGACCCATTTTACTAACACCATATCCCGGCCTTGTCTTTTCTTTCTAGATAAAATATTTTCTATTTTAAATGTTTTGTTTTAATCTATAATGACTTTTTGCATCTCTTGCTCATAAAATGTTCCCTGTAATATTTTGCCGTCATAGTCTTTTAACCTGTAAACAGGAGGGGCCCTTGACACGCATTCCTTTACGGTGAAATATTCATCGGTATAATTTTGCTCATAACCTTTTTTAAAAGGGCCGCGTAGTTTTGAAATTCTTACAGTATCGCCCACCTCATATTTAAAATGAATTACTCTTTCATCTTTCGTTTTATACAAGTTCTTGAATACGATATCTTCAGTGTCTTTTGTTACATCAATCGGTTTCATTTCAATACTACGATGATATCTATGATTGTAGGAGATGACTAAATCCTGCAATATATCTACGTATCATTTAGAATTATTGGCTGTTAAATAACGCCACATTTAGAGTCCTGTTAAAGCGCTCTACTACAGATTCCTTAGTCTCATTTGATGTGGTAACGTGTACGATACTATTAATTTTCATTAACGCCTCCAAATCTTTGTTTAAGAACTCTTTTCCCTCGTCTGTTTGAATTTTATGCGGTATTCTACCTTCAGCTAAGATATCTTTAAAGGACGCTGTGACGCATTTACCACTCTTATTTTTTAAAAAACGCACCCAGTATTTTGAAAACACTATCTATTATTTCTCATCAACTCCTCCATGATCTTTGTTACAAAGACTGACGCTTCAATGTCTGTATTCAAGTATTTTATTTCCAGCGACATACGCAACATATCCATCAGCAATGATTACAAGTATACACTTTTCAGAAAATCAGTACAAGCACCTATGTTTTTACAAACCAAAGATTCAGTTAAGCAATACATCACATCAGCAACATCGACATGTTGTTTTCTGGTTAGCATTAAAACACACAAATCAATGCTAAAAGTACAAAAACAAAACACATGACCCGTATGAAAATCATTATTGTTCAGAGGAAAAACATTTGCTATATCGAGTAGAGTAGATTTCGCATCTGCATATTTATCCGCTGTCATTTGCACCATGGTACGCCATCCAGAGGTCATTCGTCTAACACATTCTGTCTGTTTGTCAAATCTAGAACAACATAGTGTCCTATCTGTGTCACATATCGCATTGTTAACAGCTTCACACAACAGTGTTCTCATCTTATACACGATGTATCTCTTTTTGACATGGTTTAGTAGACTAGACACATTCCCCATTGTTTTTAGTGTT
>NC_060168.1:11755287-11756204 GCF_021292245.1 Micropterus dolomieu
TCTGGAACAGACAACAGACCTCTGCCCGAGGATCTCAAGGTACGTGCTGGTGCGTATGGGACTAAAAGGTCAGAAATATAACAAGGCGAGAGGCCATGAAGAGCTTTAAAAGTGATCAATAGAATTTTAAAGTCAATTCTAAAACATACTGGGAGCCAGTGTAATGAAGCTAAAATAGGAGTAATGTGGTCATATTTCTTTGTTCTGGTTAAAAGCCTGGCAGCTGAGTTCTGGACAGTCTGGAGTCGATCAATAGATTTTTGGGTTAAACAGGTGAAAAGGCTGTTGCAATAATCCAGGCGTGATGAGATGAAGGCGTGTAAAATGGTCTTGGTGTCCTTAAAAGTTAACATAGATTCACACTCTTATTTTTTAAACAACGCAACCATGTGTATTTTGAAAACAAATCTATACACGTTAATAAATAGTGTACCCCATCATTTTCAGCAGAATAAGCGGACATGTCAACTAGATCTAGCTGGAATTGCCAATCTATTGAATTCACTAAAACCTTGTTTCTCTTAAAATGTACTGGAGCCGTCTTGTGTAGAGTATAGTCATCTTGCTTCATAAGCCAGTTTTCTACGTCTGAATCTGCGTACCGAACTCCAGTAGTGTCAAATATGGCCTTTTAAAGTTTTTGCATGCCTCCGTAAGCCCCTGCGTTTTCTGTCTGTATTTCTCATCACCTCCTCCATGATACAAAGACTGACGCTTCAACGTCTGTGACGCAACATATCCGTCAGCAATGATTACATGTATATACTTTTCAGAAAATCAGTACAAGCACCTATGTTTTTACAAACCAAAGATTCAGTAAAGCAATACATCACATCAGCAACATCGACATGTTGTTTTCTGGTTAGCATTAAAACACACAAATCAATGCTAAAAGTACAAAAACAAAACACATGACC
>NC_060168.1:11756224-11828335 GCF_021292245.1 Micropterus dolomieu
ACCCCATCATTTTCAGCAGAATAAGCGGACATGTCAACTAGATCTAGCTGGAATTGCCAATCTATTGAATTCACTAAAACCTTGTTTCTCTTAAAATGTACTGGAGCCGTCTTGTGTAGAGTATAGTCATCTTGCTTCATAAGCCAGTTTTCTACGTCTGAATCTGCGTACCGAACTCGCATAGTGTATATTTCTCATCACCTCCTCCATGATACAAAGACTGACGCTTCAACGTCTGTGACGCAACATATCCGTCAGCAATGATTACATGTATATACTTTTCAGAAAATCAGTACAAGCACCTATGTTTTTACAAACCAAAGATTCAGTAAAGCAATACATCACATCAGCAACATCGACATGTTGTTTTCTGGTTAGCATTAAAACACACAAATCAATGCTAAAAGTACAAAAACAAAACACATGACCCGTATGAAAATCATTATCGTTCACAGGAAATACATTTGCTATATCGAGTAGAGTAGATTTCGCATCTGCATATTTATCCGCTGTCATTTGTGTTACGGGTACCGGGCAGCTGCACACATTGGCAGCTGAAATACAGGAAAAAGGGTGAGACAGAGAGACGTGGTATATCCTCTCTGAAATCTCCGCAGTTATTGAGGGAAAACAGCGGAGCATGCGCTCTTGGTCATGGTCCCTGAGGGTAAACCACAGTCTCACACTGCCACCTACTGCCGGGAGGCTGCTACAGCAGGCCAATCTTTCACATTTCCAAAGCCATCTTACTTGTTTTACATCACATAAAATCCTCTTTAAATAAAGGAAATAAAATACAGATATCACTTTAGCGGATCTTATACCATAAAATCAAACACCAATGTGATTACACTCTAGTGGGCATCACATTTGCACCATGGTACGCCATCCAGAGGTCATTCGTCTAACACATTCTGTCTGTTTGTCAAATCTAGAACAACATAGTGTCCTATCTGTGTCACATATCGCATTGTTAACAGCTTCACACAACAGTGTTCTCATCTTATACACGATGTATCTCTTTTTGACATGGTTTAGTAGACTAGACACATTCCCCATTGTTTTTTTAGTGTTGCTCCCCCCTTCCAGATGTCCAGAGATTCCTTAACTATTGTGCTCACACTGTCCTCCACTCTAACTACGCATTTAAGCGAAGCAATGAGAAAAGGATTCCTCAGCCAAATCTGTAGGAGCTACTACTGCAACGTCTCGAATACTGCATTCAAACGTTGGCACCAACCCAAGACCACGTAGGACATACTTTTGATCATCAGCGAAATCTTTGTTAAAAAGCTTCTGTGTAATTTCCCTCTTATGTCCTTTGATATAAAAGATGGGTAGCGTGTCAATGCATGTGTGAGTTTGTTTTCTGCTCCATTCGTCTGTATATGCACAATACACATGTTTGTATAGCTTTTTGTTGCAGTATATCATATAAATAATAAGCTACGGTTACCTGTATAATACCGCTAGCAGTAGTGTTAGGAGATGTGTCCTTGTCGCAACAGTCCAGAGCGTCCAAACAGGCACCCTTAAACGGCTTGCTCGACGACAACATCCTGGAGTAATGGAAAATATTTAGGGCTGCTCGATAGACCCTCATCCGCTGCACATGTCCTCGTACCGGTACAAAACATTTTAATTAGAACAATGTCACTGTCAGCCCTGTCGTGGAGGTCTTTGAGGTTGTCTGTGGTGTTGTTTGTTGTTCATCTTGCTTGTCCTCAGGACCAAAAAGTTTTCTTTTGATCCCTACATAGCTAACATAAGGTTTATACCATCTGAATAATTTATCAATGTGCGAGAAGACTTCAAGGGTTCTATCCCATTCTCCCCACTGGACCACAAAGCCTGTGCTGAACCAGGTCTCTACTCTTTAGACGTGATGGGGTAGCCTTTTTGTTGCTCTGGGGTTCCCATCCTTGCATTTTGAATGATAGAATCATCCTTGCATGATCTAAAAAAGATGTAGGATTCTGGATCGTAGACTTCAAGGTCTGTCTCTACATGGTAGAGCTCTCCAGGCACAGAACCGCACCATTGTGTCGTATGGACTCCTTTTGAAGCACTCATATCTTTACAGACTTTGTTTCTGAATTAATTCCAGTCTTTGGCTAAAAAACTAATGTGCGGTGTGCTTTTACAAAGAAAAATTTCATCAAGCTCTCTTGTATAAAGATGAACTGATCCATGCTCAAACAAGAATCCCGACATTCTAAAATCTTCCACCGTCCATTCAAACTGAGGCGCCCAAGCCTTTCGGTCCAGAAAATCAACATTGAGTCACACGAACCCCCCTTTTCAAATGAAGAATGTAAATGATGATGAAAATGTATTCACGTGCACTGTGCGCATCATGCACGTGCATGTTCACACGCACGCCCTCAAAAACACTGGTGGAAAAACACTGAGCTGCAGCACACCTCTCCTCTCTTCCAAACACTTGCTACCCTCCAAGCAGTCAATGGACATGAAGTTGTTACTGTGATGTAGAGACAGAGCTCAGTTAAAACATTATAGATGAATTTTTGTTACAGATTAATAAGTCACCACTCTGAAACTCTTGCTCCAGTCCAAATTGCCAACCTGGTCGGCAACATGTAGCCTACAGCTGAATCAAAGCTGTTTACCATCTTTCCGCTGACCCGCCTTTCTCTGCTTTTGATTGGCTATTGCCAGCCTTTCGCTGACCTGCCCTTCTCTGCTTCTGATTGGCTAGTAGTCCTTAATTATGCATGTGCAACTCCCAACAAAGATCATTTAGAGACGTCACTCCATTGCTAAAACGAAGCCTTCAACACAGGGTGAAAAGAGGAGCTGCAGCAATGTGCAGTATGACAAAAGAAAAGTTGTTTTTTGAAAATTAAACCATGTAAACCTGTTCTGGTACAACCCCTAAATAGGATTTTGAACTTGAAAATGAGCATAACTCCACCTCTTTAAACTGAACAACATTGTAAACTTAGTTAAAGTAGTTTCTTCAACTAACTTTATCATGTTTCTTGTATATAGTTGGTCTCAATGCAAAACTTATGGTAGCACAACTTTGAAATTGTAGTTGGATTCAAGTTGAGGCCAGGTCAAGTACCCTTCGCATGCTTCTTAAGAATGGGGTGTACTAAGCAGTCCTGCAGAGGTTTTCATCCACATGTCAGTGTTGGACATGCCAGGACAGCTCTCCTGTTTTCCTGAGAACCTGAAGTCAAAAAGGTGCGTATTTTTTTCGAATATAATACTGAAAGTCTGCCTTGCAGTAGTCACATGTTTAATTTTTTTTTTCAAATTCTCTTTGAGGTTTTTGCATATAAAATACAAAAAGACAAAAACAAAATAACAAACAACAGACTTCAGAGGACATCATTGCCATCGCCATGCCAAACACATCAATTATACATTTGCACCAAAATAATCTATGTAATACATTTCAGATTTCCCCCTCAACAAATATTTAATTGTTTCCAATTTCAAATGAACTATTATGTCTTTCAATAAGGCTGAGTGAGAAGGGGGCATTTTCTGTTTCCAACACAAGAGAATTAATCTCCGCACCATAAAGGTGACAAAACAAACCATACTGTTTTGGGTGTCCGAAAGTTGTACATTGACTGGCCTCCTTGAACTGCAAAAGTCCATGTCTAATACATACAGAGGTAGAATGAACATATCTTTGGGCTTTTGAACATTGATTGTCTGTAATGATCACTCCTAGGTCTTCCTGCCAGGCTCTTTACAAATGGTCCCATGTAGGTGTTGAGTCTTCCTGTGATAGCACATTGTGCATTTTAGAAATTAATCCTCTTTTAAATGGATTAGACAAAAACACCATTTCCATTGTGGAGTTCGAGGGCCAATTAGGAAAAGATGGAAACACATGATTAATTTTTTAGTTAATCGTGTGCTTGATGCTACACTGTAGCTTGCCTGCTAACTAAGTAGTCAGCCAATGTTAGCATGGTAAACAACTGGGTTTGATAAATTCCATCAGAGACCTTTTAGAGGAGACACGCCACTCAATCACATCCTCAATACATCTCTATGGTGAAAGCTCGTAACGGCAAAGATGGCGGTTATTCTTCTACTGCGCATGCATGGAAGTGGTGACGCATGCGTAATAGAAGTATAACCGCTTGGGACAAACGCTTTTTAAACGTCTGTAAAGATTCTCAGTCATCCAGGTCATAGTTACCCAAAGAAGGTTGAAGTCAAGGGCAACTGGACTTGGTTGAAGATACTAGAAGACGTTGCGTCCCTCATCCAAAGGACTTCTTCAGTTCTGACTGACTGGTAGGGAAACTAAGCTATAAAAGGATCAAAACATCACTCTCCTGCAGTACCTGCTGATAAAGGAAGATGCACGGTAGTCCTTAACACAGCGGACTACTGGAACAAGGTCAACACACTACTAATGGACACAAACACATATGAGACACTGAGGCGAGACCCAACCAGCGGATAAAAGAAAAAGGTCATAGAATATCTACAACAGCTACAGAAAGACAACACCATCTCCCGTGAACAATATTTGTATCCTGGAGAAGCCCTTCCTTGCATATGGACTACCCAAGATACACAAAGAAGGAGCCCCACTCAGGCCGATTATCAGCAGCATTAACACGGTCACCTACAACATTGCCAAACACATTTCTACCATCTTAGCTCCATTGATGGGAAACATGCCACACCACATCCAAAACTCCATTGACTTTGTAAACAAAGTTCGAGAACTGAAACTGGACCCAGATGAAACCATGGTATTCTATTACGTGACTTCTTTGTTCACCTGCATCCCCAGCATAGAAGCAGTACAAACCGTAAGGAAACGGCTAACACAAGACAACACCCTGCACAACAGAACTAGCCTCAGCCCTGATCTGCAAATTACTCGACCTCTGTCTAAACACCACCTATTTCCAGTATAACGGAGGATTCTACAGACAGAAGCATGGCTGTGCCGTGGGTTCACTGGTATCCCTGATTGTGGCGAACATCTACATGGAAGAAGTGGAGAGCAAAGCCCTCAACTACTTCAGAGGAACAGCACCAAACCACTTGTACAGATATATGGACGACACCTGGGTCAAAATTAAAAGCCAGGAAGTGCAAGCCTTCACAGAACACATCACCTCTGTGGACAGTAACATCAAGTTCACACGAGAAGATGTCCACAACAACAGTTTGGCCTTCTTGGACTGCGCTGTACACATGCAAATTGGTGTTTCCAGTGCACTCAAGAGGTTTCTTGCCATTAGGCACAGAAATAACGCACTCCTCAAGCCTTGAAAACAGACACCGCCCACATCTGTTTACGTCTCTGTTCGGTCATGGAACTGGCAGTCTGCAGTCAACAAAGCTGACTTTATCGCTACTTATGCTAACGCATTATCTCTTGGGCTACTGGCGCTCACTGAGACCTGGATCAAACCAGAAAACACCGCTACCCCTGCTGCTCTGTCCAACAATTACTCTTTCACCCTGGAAATTTGCACAACTGCTAATCAATATGCCTCCTGCGAATATCATGCTGTCTTGGTGTCAGCTCCGGTAAAGGTCTCTGTGATTGTCATCCACCGTCCAAGTGGGTAACTTTGTGGACGAGCTAGACACACTACTGTCTTCAATCCCAGATCATGACTGTCCGTTACTTGTCCTCTGTGACATGAACATTCACTTGGACAAATCAAACTCAACAGACTTCCTGTCTCTGATTCAGTCCTTTGATCTAACTCAGCCCCCTGACCCACAAAGCTGGCAATGTGCTTGACCTTGTTCTTGTCTGAAACTGTCCCACTGAGTGCCTCCTCTGCACATGTCTCCCACTCACTTTGCCTTAGTGGTAGCATCCGCTCTACCTTCTCTCAACACATTTTCCTCACTCGAGGTCACTGATGCCGCACAATCTCTTTGCTCTACACTGAGCTCGTGCCTGGATAGACTGTGTCCTCTATCCACCAAGCATGCCCGCCCGAACCAGTCCCACCCATGGCTAACTGATACCATCCGTGGGCTCTGTACTGATCTCAGAGCCACTGAAAGAAAATAGCAAAAAACCAAAGACCCTGCTGACCTTAAAGGAGACCTATTAAACTGCTTTTCCAGTTCTATATTGTAGTTCTGTGACTCCTGTATGGCAGCTTTGCATGGTTCAAAAAATATTTTCTTTTCTTTTTATTTCTTCATGTAGGGCTTCATTTCAGCCTCTGTGTGAAACAAGCTGCAAATGCTCCTGTGTGTGTAAGGCCCTTGCTCTCAAAGCCCACTGTCTTCTGATTGGCCAAGACCTGAAGCATGTTACCAGGCTATTGTTGTTGCTGGGCAGAACACGCAGACTGAGCCGTTGCTATGCCCATATATGTGTAGCAAGACGAGGGAGTGATTCTGTATTTAAATAAGTTGCCAACAACGCCACCTGGGTAGTTTCACCCCAGGAAATAATATTAAGAGATAGGTCACACAGGTTCACCTGAAATAAAGCCGGGGCAGAGAGGGTGTTTCACATTTAAACACATAATTTTATTAATTAACAAAATACTAATTAAAGACAACCTAGACCAAAAGTAATTTAACTGAACAAACTATGTATACCAATTAAAAAGGCATGCCATTACTGAATAAAATAGAAATATGGGTCTAATAATTTAAAATACACAGTGGCAAAAAGGATAAAACACACCAAAAATTAATCAAAACATGCAAATCAAATAATTTAAACCAACCTAAATTAAAACAGAAGATTGAAAATAACATACCCAAAGCAAAATGCCAACCATAAACTAAATATACTATAACTAGACCCAAACCACAAAGAAATGCTAAAACCGGCAAGCCCACTTAGAGCCAAGACAGAGCCGGAACTGGGCTGACCAGGCAGAGGGCAATCCCACAGGGGGAGAGAGAGAGATACCCAAAGCCAAGACACGAGCCGCCGTTCAGCAGTGCAGCAGATCACTGGGGGGAGGGGAAGATTTAGCACCATTAATGTTTCGCTTGGTATATATTCAATTAAATGGGCTACAATACGAGAGACATGCATACATACCCCCATGTTTCCACAGCGCACACACATAATCAGCCCACTGGCAAGAGACAGGCAGCACGGCAAACGGTTCGCTCTAAAACTCTCAAGGGAGCAGTGTTTTAACCGCGATGCAATAAGCGCACACAGCAGACAGTTACATCGGCACACAAGCAGACAGCAAACTTACCACACGGATTGAGAGCAACATCGCGTGCACATACACAGATTTAGGACCATTACCACCAGCTAAACTGTTCGGTTACAGGCCATGACAGCCATGACAGCGCTCGCAAACAGCACACCACAACGCAGGACCACCGTCGCCAACTGTCGAGACGCCCAAACAAGGTGAGAGAGAGACCGACACAGGTGCATCATCACCTGTACTTATAGGCCACGGTAGCGGCATCCGGTTGTCAGGGCGCCAGTGCAGTGCCGTATAGTGGCGGGAGGGAGAAAAACCCTCAACCTGCCACACATGGAACACCAGCTCCTTCTGGCTCTGTATTACGTAGAACAGAGCTCTTGGTAGAAAAAGCAGTGTGTTCAGAACAGGAGGAAATCTGAGGTTTTTGCTCACAGGGATTTCTTTTAAATATTTTAACCAAATTTTTTGAAGCTTTGGCCATGTTTAACATGAACATCCAACATTATAACATTGAAGATAAGTCATAAAATGTGGAAAAGCATAATAGGTCTCCTTTAAGGGCTAGCAACTGCTCCTATCCTCCTTCTCAACAAGCATCAGTGCGGCCAAAACGGCGTTCTACAATGACAGAATAAGCAGTGCCACGGACTCAAGGAAATTATTTTCCACTTTTAAAACGCTACTAAATTCTCCTCCATCTCCTCCACCAACAAACATGTCTGCTGATACCTTTGCTGCCTTCTTCACAGGCAAAGTGGCAGCTATAACTAGCCAATTCTCCAATTCTCTATATCTCTCAAAATTAACCATTCTATTCCTGCCCTGGTCAGTTCCCACTGTGTGAGCACGGCACAGGAAAACCTATCATGTAGCAGTCCTTATACATGTCTCCCCCATCTCCCTCGGGAAATGGCGCAAAAGGCTAAACACCAAGGCTAACATGTAGCACTCCATGACCTCCTAGATCCATATCAGTCTGGTTTTAAGAGTGGCCACTCTACTGAAACGGCTAAGGTCAGCTAAAGCTGCAGCCCAATCCTCGGCTCTTATCCTGCTTGACCTGTCAGCTGCCTTTGACACAGTCAATCACATGATCCTCCTATCCGCACTCTCAGCAATGGGCATCTCGGGTAAAGCACTCTTGTGGTTCGAATCCTACCTCTCAGGGCGTTCCGACAATGTTTTGTGGCAAGGACAATTACCCTCCTCCCACTGCCTCTCCACAGGGGTACCCCAAGGCTCAGTGCTAGGGCCCCTAGTGAGAAACTTGGGTGTCATGATTGATGACCAGCTGTCCTTTTCAGACCATGTTGCTGCTGTCTCTTGGTCGTACTGCTTTGCTCTATATAACATCACAAAAATCAGGCCCTACCTCACTCAATATGCCACTCAGCTTCTGGTACAGGCCATGGTTACCTCTCGCCAACTATTGCAATGCCCTCCTAGCGGGTCTTCCAGCTTGTGTGGTGAAGCCCCTACAAATGGTTCAGAACGAAGCAGCACGTCTGGTTTTTGATCAGCCCAAAAGGACGCATGTCACTCCATTGCTGTGGACCCATGGCCTCCAGAATAAGATTCAAGCCACATGCCATCAGAGCAGCGGCGTCCCTCTCTAACTTCAAGAAGCTCTTGAAAACTCATCTCTTCCGAGAACACTTCCTCTCATAACACCTCTAACTCCTAACATCTAACGTGCACTTCTTGTGCTCTTTTTCTTCTCTCTCCTACAGTTATCTTGTATTGCTTGCACTTTTTGTTAACTAAATGTTAAGGCATTTACCCCATTGATGCGATATGTGCCATTAGCACTTACTAGTATTTATTGCTGCTTTTATTAATGTGTTGTCAGTTGTAGATCTTGTGCTGTATTTTATGCTCTGTTAATGATTGTATGTTGTTCCTCAAATGTAAGTCGCTTTGGATAAAAGCGTCTGCCAAATGAGTAAATGTGAATGTTTACAGAAAACCCACACAAACAGATCAGTACCTAGTCTTCGATTCCCACCACCCACTGGAGCATAAGCTAGTGGTCATGAGAACACTGCACCACAGAGCAGAAAACATACCAACAAGCACCCAAGCCAGAGAGAAGGAACAGAACCACCTGAAGGGGGCACTTATAGCCTGTGGATACCCTAAATGGACCTTTGTAAAAACAGCCACAAGATCCAGGAAGAACAAAACTACAGGGGATGAGAAAAAAGGTCAAAGGCAACAACATTGCGATTCCATACATGTCTGGAGTATCAGAGAAACTCAGGAGGATTTTCACCAAACACAACATCCCTGTGTTTTTTAAACACAAGAACACGCTAAGACAGATGCTGGTACACCCCAAAGACCGCACACCCAAACACAAGAAAAGCAATCTAGTGTATGCAGTCCAATGCAGTGAGGAATGCACAGACCCCGTATATTGGGGAGACTAAACAACCACTACACAAACACATGGCTCAACACAGAAGGGTCAACTCCTCAGGTCAAGACTCTGCAGTTTACTTACATCTGAAGGACAGAGGACACTCGTTTGAGAACAACCAGATGAACATTTTAGACAGAGAAGATGGATGGTTTGAAAGAGGTGTCAAGGAAGCCATCTACACCCGGGTTGAGAAGCCGTCGCTGAACAGAGGAGTGGGTCTACGCCACCACTTATCCCCCACTTACAATGCGGTCCTTTCATCACTTCCCAGGAAACTCAACAAACGTAACTTATTGGCCTCAGGTGATGCCAACGATGGTCATTCAGTCTTGGCCTCAGGTAGTCTTAACAATCATAATGACTGTCGTTCCAACAGCCAGGAACACTGGCTGAAATAGCTTAGTTTGCCTACCAGTCAGTCAGAACTGAAGAAGGCCTTTGGATGAGGGACGGATCTTCAACCAAGTCCAGTTGCCCTTGACTTCAACCTTTTTTGGACGCTTGGGGCAAAATCGTCAGAGTATTTCAGCAATTTTTAACTGATTTTACTGCTGATTCTATTCATGTAGTTTTTATGTAGACCTGTCAAAGTGCAGTTCTGGCTTTCTCCCCATTCATTCAGATAGGAGCCTGGTCTTGTTAGTCCGAAATAGCTGCCCGGAGGCGTTGCCAAGATGGCGGCCGAGTGGCATGATTTGCCTATAAGGACTTTGATTCCGTGGTTCAGAAGTGCATTGGGTGCGTCAATGACAAAACAGCCGATTGTCAGGGCTCAGAGAATTTTTAACCACTATTCGTTTAAGTATTACATCAAAATGAATACTGCTAAATAGCGTAATTTATTTTTTATGGCCAAATAGCCTACAGGGTTTCCCATAAATGTATTTAAGTGTGCCCCACCCACCATGTCATTTTGTCAAGGGATTTGCTAGTTATCCAGGACCGAGAAAACAGCAAGCTTACTAGGACAAACAGAACAAAACAGTCCATACGCAAGCCACTCTCTTAAAGAGGCAGCACAAGTTATGTTACACTCTCTTTAGAATTTATAAGGTACACATAGACAAAACTAATGCAGTGCAATACAGTGGCTCTGCATTAAAACCTTTCTTTGATAGGTATTATGGTTGTAAGTTTATTCAATGTGTTTGAAATTTTAATGGTCAATTTGAAGGCTGTTTATTGTGCTAGTTAACCATACTGGGTTATACTGAGAGGGGTTCTCAACATTTTGTCAACTGTACTTTTTTTATATATGTAAAGGATGGACTAAATATTTGGAACACTTCTCAGTGTAAAGTAACTAAGTATACCATGACTCAAAAAGTTAAAAACTCATTATAATCCTCTGTATTACATTGAATTTGTTCTTGGTGTACATAATAAACTGACAACTGTGCGAGTGTATACACGCACATGCCCACTGAAGCTTGTGCTGCTCCATGGTCAGTCTCACAGGGAAAGGTGTACTGAGTTTCCATTAAACACAACCCTCTCTCGTGTGCTAGATCGGTATGTTCACATGCAGAGCTGCTATGTTTATTTCCAGTTTTCAGAGGCAAGGCTGTGGATTTTTTTTCGGGAAACACACAGAACTGACAGCTAGCAGACTGTAAGTTGATGTACACAAAAAGTGTATTGAATTAAAAATTGTGAATTGTAAATAAACAAACTTTTTTTTGACTTCATGGAATATCTGCTCGCAGTCCACGAGCCAGTGCATGAGAACGTGCTACACACTAGAAAACGTAAGGTGTGTGTTTGTTTTGCTGTTTTAATTTCAATCACAATTTAAGAAATACAGTATATGCACAGCCTGAATAGAATGCAGCGTGGTCGTGCACAGTACACTGTTAAAGTGTGTAAGAATATTTTGTTGTATAGATCCATTAAAAGTAAATTAACTGATTTGCCTTTTATTTCTCACTGTCCTTTCTCAGTTATCCTGTGTGGGTTCAGCTCAAGTCAACAAGATCTATTGAGCCATAGACTACGACACGGAAATTGTGTTGAAATTGGTCGTCAGATATACACTATTTTAAAAGTTTACACTGGACTTGCATGAATAAATGAATGATACAGTCATGTGTTTCTTTAATGTTTGTTGAAAATAAACATGGAAATTGAAGTGGCTTATTTTTGTGGAAATTTATGTTTTTTAACATTTTTTGAGGCCAACTCAAAAGTTTGAGTTGCAGTAAGTTGCCTTGAAATTTGGAGTTTTCAGAGCCTTTATATTTTTACAGTGTACCTGTCTGTGTGTTACTTATGTACTACTGTTAGGATAGACATATATTTAGCATTATAACAAAGTTATTTTTAAGAGAATTCCTTACTGCTGCTTCAAGCACATTGTGGGGGCTACGGTTTACTACTTTGTTTGTCTTTTGGTTTTCAAGTATGGGATGATGCTCAACACAGATATAATGCTGGCGAACTGATGGTCTAAGTAAAGTAAATAATTTCTTTCTATATGTTCACAAAAAAAAAGTAGCATGTATGTTCTTTTTTTTCCTTTGTTATGTGCAAGAATTTTTAGAAATAACAATGTTGTCATTCAGGCACACAACCACATTTCCAATAATATTATGAAACACGGCACCACTAGTGTTATAGTGCAGTCAAACAGCACAGTGAGGAAATGCAGTCCTGTACATGCGTCATACACACCTCTGTGTGGAAATGCTAAAGCAATAATCCATATTGAGTTTTGCTTAGGTAAGCATGGCTCCACTTTAGAAAACAAACAACCAGAACAAGAGCTACACTTGTATGGCAGGGAAACATTGATGTCTTGTAGAGTGACGGCAGCTTTGCTATGTAGACATATTGCAAAGGCAAGCTTTTTGAGCAGGGTATTGTATGGAAGTAAATGGTTTTCAATCTTTTCTGACTCTAGACAAAATAGACTCTTTGAAATGTGCCACACCATGAGAAATGAAACATTGTACTTACATATTAGGCTGTCGAAGATAACATTCACCTTTAAATAATTTTATGTTGTACTATATTTCAGATTTTGAGTGGACATGCACTTAGAGAAAAATACTAACATTAACAAAAGCTGTCCACTCTCTAAGACCTTTGAGAGAATCTTTGGGTTAATTGCTATTTCTTGTTTGACTGTGAATCCAAATCAGTCATATCAAGGGCAACTCAGACAAATGAGGTCACAGGAAAGGCCAAAGAAAAATGCTTATGAAACCACAAACATCAGTAACTTTTTTTGACTGATGACTATTTGAAACAGCATTGCACACAATCCATAACTTAATTAATTAGCAAACACCATATTTATTATTTACATTTTTGGCAGTGACACTTACATAGCTTGACTTACACTGAGAAAGCAGATAGGTATTCAGGCGTCTCGAGCACACTTTGACAGCAGACATGCCTGCTGATGGATGCGTAATGGCTGTTGCAAGAACTGACAGTATGACCTTTCAGATACAAGATGTTCTCCTAACCACTGGGACTGTTCACTACCACAACATCCATAAACTTTGGCCAAGGAACTTCTAGCTCAGTGAACAAGCAACCAAAAGTGCGCAGGGTCGAAAGGTTAGCCAAGACTGCCCCGCAACTTGTGGCGCTGTCAGTTATGTGTTCCAGTGGACCTGACAACATACTTAGGCAATACTTATCTCCAAAATCACAACAAGAGGCGATAATAGACTAGAGTTCTGTCCTCATTTTCCAGTTCATTTTTCATTTCCCCCCACCTCTCTTTTCCCTTCTCCACTCTCCTTTTCACCAGCGCTTTGTGGTGGATTGTTGAATTTCCCCTCCTCTAGCTATCATCCTCTGTGAGTTAGCAGAATTTTTCACACAGCTTTTGGCCTGAGATCAGTGAAGCACCTTGGGCACAGAACAAAATATAGAACCGGGACGCAGAGACAGACACAACCTCCCGCAGCAATCTCCTCCCAAGCAATTTTGATAGCAGGGGTGGCGGTGTGGGTTATTCCCGCTGTAATACACTATGAGGCCCTAAGCTTGTTCCCTGCACAGTAGAGAGCACTCGCTCCCCTCTGCATGAATCTCTCTTGACAGTCAGACAAACAGACATCCAATCTCCGGTTTGGATGATTACGCTGCTATTGACCATGACCTTATCATTCATGTGTAATTTGTGTGAGAGAATTCACACTCCGTTTTATGGCGGCAAGAAAAGTCTGTTTTTTTGTGTCAACAAAGACAGTACAGAAACTTATTCAAGGCTGGTGGTGATCATTTTGCTTTACAGTTGCCTTGACTATATAAAAAAAAACAACCAAAAAACGGATCGAGGTGGATCTGGGGCCAGTTCCAAAAAGCAGGTTTACTGAATTATCTGGATAACTCTGCTGAGTAAAACCTGGAATCCTTTCAAATCAGGAACATGGTTTGATATTACTAAAGAAAAGACTCCAGCTTACTCTTTAAACCAAAACAGGCCTCTGGGTGAACATTTAGCCTAACATTTGAGCTTATTTTTGTTTTCTTTGATGGTCCACCAGTTATTTCATTGATCATGTTGATAACAATGGCAGCCTTTCAATGAAATATGAACTGCCAGTGAGAGAAGCTTAGCTTTCTCATTAAAAAACCTTCTGCATCCATCTATGCCACTTTTGATGCCTGTAGTTAGGGCTAATATTGACGGTTTATGTGCTTGAATCATGTTTATGTAGAGAAATAGATCAAGCTGATGTGTTATTTAAGCTCTCTCATCAGCTCCTCTACGGTATTCACAACAAGCTGAATCCCGTCTGCGATACTGTGTAGATAAGAGAATTAATCCATGTCACACTAACGGGACAAAGGACGAGTTAGAATTTACATTAGCTCATCTTCCATTGTCAACTAATGCAATTACCAAGAACCTGTGATACTTTTACAAAAAAGTAGTGTTCCTCTGTAGCTGGCTCAGGCTCTAAGAAGGAATGAGTTACATGGAGAGATGTTATTGTTTCAAAAAGAGGCTTTAAATTTGCACAGCTGAATGCAAATGAATGCCTTTGAAGTACAGCAATCTTAGAAAATGAAGGATATCCATTTTTTTTTGTTGCATGAATAAAACGGCAAGTGGCAAAAGTTGGCACAAAGAGAACCTAGATGAAATAAATGAGAGGGCTGTTTGGTTAGTGGTCAAAAACAACAACATCAACCATCACATCCTATGAACTGTTTCAAAAAGGAAGAGTCTGTAAATAGTGTCAGTCTTTTTTGCGTTAAAGAGCATATTTTTGTTATTGAAGAGGAACCTCTATCAGGGATGTGCAGGCAATTACACCAAATGCTCCCATGCATGAAATCCCAGCTGGTTGTTATTGATAAATTTCCAAACACCTCCAAAGACTTTTCAAATTACCTCTCTCCCTTATTAAAACTTAACTCATGCATTTCACCCCCCTCTTCTTTTTTTCCAAGGGTATGTGCGAGCGTGTTTGTGAGATAGTGCAGGAGCAAGCAGGAAAATATGCTCGAGAGTGAGTGAGAAAGAGACAGAGGAGGAGAGATAAACAGAGACAGGGAAAGAGACTCAGAGAGAGAGAGAGAGAGAGAGAGAGTATGTAGGATTGGAGTGCTGGACATATGAACAGACAGCCGCCATTTATCTCCTCCTGGAGTACCGATGGGCAGGGCTTCATTATTAGTAGGGAAGCCATAAGCCGAACAAATTTTGAGACTCCTCTGTATTCAAGCAGCACACCTCTGCATTAACACAAGCCATTTCTCTTTACATGGCTGAATGAGATTCCCTTTAAAACCATCTGAAGGTCAAATGAATTGCTATACTCCAAGGGTATCACAAATCTCAAGTTCTCCTCCCTAAATATTCCCTTGCTTGGGTGTTATCCCGCAAGGATAGGTTTGCTTATTTGAAATGACATCTTAATTGCGCTGAGTGGAGATGAATGGATTGCATAAATGCAAATGAATATCTAAGAACAGTAGTTTAAGTAATTTATTTCCTCTGGAGCAAAACACCCTTCAACATGTGAGGTGTGTTTAGACTTTTCAAAACATGAATGCCACTTAATGTCTTTTGTCCTCAAAACATATTAAACACACAATTCAGTTGTGTAATCACACAGCACATTTACTATAAACTATAAAAAGAGGTGACAAGATGCTTTTCCTGGCCCTTTCAACTCTTATTTCAATAAACCATTTATCTACACAGCCATGGGACATTTCCTCTCACCAAACACTGAAAACCCTCTGGTCACATGAGATCTGTGCTGCGGTTTGTAAACAACTGACCGGCCATTCATGCAGGATTCCCGCTTTGGTTTGACAACCTCTGCAGAGAAGTCAGACAGACCACCACATTTGTTGCCTCTGCTCCTGAACCCGTCCTGCCCTCCAGCCTAAGCCTGGCAGATAAGAACATCCCGCCCATGAACACATTTAAATGTAAATGTGGCTCCACGTGGAGGCCTTCATGAATAAAGACACAGTCCTAACTGCGACAAGCCTTTATTACAGTGTAATTAATCATCTCATTGGGTTAGAGATTAATAGCGAGGGAAAATTAAATGCACCTTTGCACACTCTCTGCAGAGATTGATTTTATAAGCCTCAGAAAAAATAATGAAAGGTGCAATAGGATTAAAATAAATGGCACTGCATGTTGTTCAGCCCTCAAATATTTTCAGGGCGTAAATATTTATCAGCAAAGTGTTAAGAGACACAGAATGCCAACCATCATCAGGGCTACTTTAGAGAGGAGCACATTTCACCCTGATGGATGTGCACTTTTTTTCCCTCTGAAAGCATAATAATGCACACCATAGATGCCTGAAAATGCTACATAAAACAGCAGCCCCTTTTTAACACTTTTTACATGTGTCACACAGATGTACTCACAAGGACCTACTGAATGAATTACGTATTCCTCTCATGCAACCCCCCCCCCCCATCCTGTCCTTTGAGACACAGACATAAACCCACAGCTATAAAGTAAATGCACAGTAACACCTCTCACCCCGATAGCATACAGGCCACTGGGGCCACGGCAGCGCAGACAAACAGCAGAAGTGAGAGGTACTGGTGCCATGCAGCGACGCAAGGAGGCAGGCTGCCACTTCTGACTGGTCTATGGGCTGCAGAGGCTGGATTAGTATGCATTGGCTGTCTTGAGTCATGGTGGGGCATTGTGTCTATCCTGACACAGCACAGGTGGGAAGAGTGAGTGTGCTAACAAAAAGGCAGGTTTGCTTTGATGCTATAACACTCAGTCATCCCAACAATATGTCACTGCCTCCTTTATTAGTTCTTTCCCACTGATGTTCTTGTTGTGGAAGGTGGCGGTGGTGATTGTTGAGCGAGATGTTAAAAGGAGCATATGCATCTGTTGTGTGGAACAACAAACTCTAACAAAATGAACATGATGGATGGCTTTTTTTTATTAATCCTTAATTTACTGGCTGAGTTCACTAAGAACATATTCTTATTCATGGTGACAACGCAGGGGATCAGTAGCAGAGAGAACAGGAGTAATACACGGCCACATAGCTGGACAGAATAATGGGGTTCTTACCAGAAGCTAAACACCTGCTGCTCTCATCACAGAACTGGATTTATAGCTTTTGATGGCAAAGACAAGGATGATGATGAGGGTGAAATTAATACTAAAGTATTACTATTTTACTGTACATAGTACTGCAGCCCCCAAAAGCAAGTGGCAGTACTGCAAAGGCTACTCTTGCCGTTTGCCCCATATCTTTGACTGCCTCTGCTGCTGGCTGCTTTGAGGCGATATTTTTATATTAGAGAGCTGCTCTGATTCATGTTTGACCTCCTTGCAACACCAGCCCTTTTGAATGCAGTGCTGGCAGAATAATAAATGCTCTTGTTGGTATAAAATGGAGGAGTTTCATGACTGTGAGGATTAAAAAGTAAATTCATAAAATGTTCACGTAGATGTAGTGTAAAAAGCATGAAGAAAGGCAACCACCGGACTGACAGTTAATTCCTCCACATCAGCTGAGGTGAAAGTGAAATTGGAATACTGATTTTCTCCATGTGAACACACTTCAACTGATTTGCATGGCTTGTGCTGCGTGAATCCTGCTTTTATACTCATGGTTCGTGTCTGGTTTCGGCAATGTTCCCAGGTTACAGCCCGAATAAGCTGTAACAGGGCATGGATCTGTCAACGTAAATGGGATTAAATATTTCACAATATCTATTCTTCTTGAAGGTCATTTCTGACATTTGCTGGTCAACAACATGATGTCATCAAATAAAGACAGGACCAATGTGTTTCACCTTGCTTCCAACATCCCTAAAATGTATGCAATGTATAAAATCTATATTAAATGCCATGACTCATAAGCCACTGCTTGCCTCTAACAAAAGCAGACACCAGATTGCAAGTCTCATCAATGGTGCACTCCATTTAACATGAGCTGACAGACAGATTGCAATTTGTTTTACACACACCCTTTATGACAGCGTCCTTTGCCATCCAGCAAACATCATATCATGTAGGTACTTAGTGTAGAGTTTTTGCTCAATACATTTCCCTCTTGACCTTGAGATAAGGTGTCATATATTACGCTGTTACCCCCGCAAAAATTAAATCTCTGTGTGTGTCCTTGTATCAATGATTAAAGTTACAGCTGTCAACGTTGTGTTGTTTAATTTGCTTGGTTGAAAATAATTACATAGCAGCACTTGTGATTCCATCGCCTGTTAAATTCAAAGGACACAAGCGTAAGCAATGGATGGTGTAACTCAGACTGTTCTGTACTTGCGTACATGATTGCTCCACTAGCTGCTTTTATGAAGAGGTCTTTGTAGCCTCCTGGCACCAACTACCCCACCAGCCCCTCCAGCGCTACTGTTGATTCATGTGAAGGGGGTGACACGTCAAGGCACATACCTGCTGGGAGCTGCTCCTTTCATCCAATAGTTTTCCTCCTATATATATATACACAATCCTATGTTGTCAAGTTACATCAAGCTGCATGACTTCAGACGCCTGCTGTGCATGAACTCTTGTGTACAACTTATCCTTATCCCATCGCAAAAGCACTGTGTTGCGTTGTCAGATCATATTATGATGGCATATGCAGTAATACATCAGTTACACAGAGGGCTACAGCCCCTTTGATTCCTACAGCTGCGCTCACCTCCCAAGGAGCGCTTCCTGCTCTATCGGCACGTGTGACCTGCCATCAGTAAACATCAAGGGCAACCTAAGTGATCTATGTTCTGTAACTTTTTGTTTTCTGTTGTTCTCTCTGATTCCAGCATCCACATGGCTTTTCACCTGAGCACCTCACATCAAGGTTTTCGAGGAAAATATATATTTGTTGGGAGGTTTTATTACCCCCGCCAAGTAGGTTATGTTTTCCGTGGCGTTTGTTTGTTTGTCTGTCAGCAGGATTACAGATAAACTACCCCAACACATTAGAACTATTTCTAATGAAACTTGGTGGAAGGGTGTAGCATTGACCAAGGACGAACCCATTACATTTTGTAGTGGCTCTGACAATTCACAATTTACTTTTCACTTTTGGTAACATTGCGAGATCGGTCAACTGAAACACTGGTGTGGCAAAATTAACTGAATTTGAGGTGCACGTCGCGAAAGGTGTGCAAACATACAACAAAACATAAAAGCCATTTCCAACATCACTGTAGAAACACATGCATAGGTATATAAGAACAAAGTAGGGATGGGATTTTTCTGGATAAATATAGATTTCCAGATTTTCCTGGCTTACTGTGTTACTGTTGTTGTTGGTATTTTGAATATTGAGAAAAGAATATCCTGCACATTGCTCTTGCACAGCATCACAATTTCAGAATCCGAAGAATCAGAATCAGATGGAGCTTTATTGCCAAGTAGTTTTAGACATACAAGGAATTTGCTTTGGTGATAAGGTGCTACACGCAGACAGACATACAGCTGACATAAATAGATGTAGAAACAGAAGAATAGAGAAAAATAATACAACTGACAATATAAAAAAATTAAAATAAGAATAAAAAAATAAAAATAACAATGGAACAATAACAATTTACAATTAACAACAAATTAACAACAAATATGTGCAATTTATTGATCATACTGACTGGTCCCTCTGGACCTTCGTCAAGAGAGTTTTTAAATCATTCTAAAAACAATCTTAGGTCCACTGTGTAATATTTAAGAGGATCTATTGACAGAAATGCAATATAATACATTTCATTACTATGTTTTCAGTGTTGTATAAAGACCTCACATAATGAACTGTTATGTATTTATTTCCTTAGAATGAGCCATTTCTATCTACATACACCATGGGTCCCTTTACACGGAAGTCGCAATGTTGCGCTGCCATGTTTCTACAGTTAAATATGTACAAAGAAGAAGAAGTAGCAGTAAGAGTTAGAAGTAAGAAGAGACGTGAAATTTGGACAAATGGAGGGCCACAAGTATTATTTAGCACAATAGCCGGCAGAGCATGTCGGCCACCATGGCTTCTCTCCGCCGCTTGCAAAGGGAGGGATGAGTGAGTGGTTAGCGAGCTGTTGGTTGTAATCAGTTTGCAATTCGCAACCCTCACCTCTAGATGCCACTAAAACCTACACACTGAACCTTTAAATAGATAATGCTCTCCTTACTCTGTGTGCACATGTGTGAGACAACTACTCTTCTGTGTCTTTCAATAATTGACAGCGACATGTCTGCAATTTCACATATAAGAAAAAGTGAAAAGAAAGACAGGAACAAGTGAACCACTATGACACCTAATCAAGTCTATTTGCAAGAATATTTACAGAAATTGCACATCTCATTAATGAAAACATCGGCCTTGCGGCTTTCACAAGTCATTTCAAGTTGTGTAATCATATAGACTACTTGTATCTTGAGTGTACCATAAGTAGGTTTATAAAATCATGAAACTCCTTAGAGCACGACATGCCATGGTATCTCATCATTCAAGTCTTTGGAGGATAAAGTTTGCAAGTTAAATATCCAGCACAGTTCACTCATCACTGTTACTACCTCTCTCTGGCAGAGTCACATTTTCAGTGCCCTGGGACCTAAATGATGAGATGTCATGTTTGAAGTCATTGAAATGTACTGCTATTGGGTAATCTTTATCATTTATCCTTACGGCACTCTTGTGTTCATTTATTCTCACTTATTCATTTCATGGTGTTTCACAATTGTCTGCCAGATGCATAAATAGGCATCTGTTTGCTAACATGTTCGCCATATGAGCTTTATAATGTTATAATATGTCAACGTTGTTTTTACAGCTTGTTCTCTAGAGGACAAGGAAAAACACTAAATGCTGCTTCAAATTCACAAAAATAATTAAAAACAGTATATATATTTTTTTAGTACACAGACACTCAATATCTGAGACAAGCCCATTCATGTAATCATAAACATCCAAAGGGACATAATCCCAAGAACCCAACGATAACGCAAATACTGGAAATTTGTTAACATGATAACCACAGAGTTATACTCCCAATCTCTCTATTAAAGTTATCTCTGTACAGGATCAATACCCAACAATGCAAATACCTTTCAAACTGGGACAAGGAACATCAATCACTTTACAATAAAATAAGACACCGTAAAAATACCTTTGAAGGTTGGGGTGAGACATTCCTTGACTGTAAATGGAAGATTCACTTTACTTTTGAACTCTGAAATTGCGCCGCAAAGACGGCAGTGAGTATCTTGTTCTCCTGATACATTCAGTGATGCCCCAGAGAGACCGGACTCTTCTGAATCAGCTTGCATCTGAAAAATCCCAGGGGAAGCCCTGTGTGATGATAAAAGAAAAAGCTACCCTAAGGTAGACAGATGTCCCAATCACCTTCGGCTCTGGGAATTGTCAGATAGCTCTTCTTTGCATTAAATAACACATACGTGGATCAAAAACATCCAAGAATGGCTTAGATCCTTAAGATTTGCTTTGATGGTAAGTTAGGAAGTGTGTATGGGGAGCAAGCTTAAACAACCATGTACCCTTCTCTTTTCTCCTTGCAGTCAGGGGGAAACCCCCGAATTTTTTTTTCTTTTTTCTAAATGTCTGATGGGTAGAAAGACCTCTGCTTCAATGTGCCAAACAATATGCTAAGCAGCGCATGTTTCTGATTCGGCGAACCATACATGGCTTATGAAATATATGGAAATCTGATATGAATAAAAATCTCCAGAGAACCTTTAATATTATAGCCAAATGTCAGAATTTTAGATGCTGAAATGGGACCTAGTTGTTATGCTAGTGCACTCTTGGTTTGTGCAAAATGTAAAATCTCATCTTTTACCTTAAGTGAAGCAGTGACTGTGGGCAGCCTGAAATCTCTCACTTTTCTGTTCTATTCTGGCCTTCTTGAGATAAAGACTCCAAAGTCAATCTGCCCACTACTGATCACTGACTCTAAGCCACTTTTATCCTCACTCAAGTGACCAGGAATCTAAAGTAGAAGTCCATTCTTCCAACCCCACAAAAGCGAGAAAACGTACACCACTAAGCTAAAAGCTTAACCTCCAGCTCAAGTGGTGCTGTTGAGCTTAACTCTGCAAAGCTGACATACTCACATCAAGAAAGGCTGCAGCAGAAAGGAAAGAAATCGCTGACGTCTTCATATTTGATATGATAATGAATTGTTTTGGAACACAAAGCACTAAACTGAAAGCTGTACTCTTACCATATGTACCTCTTTTATATGTGATGCATTATTGTTCGTTTGCTTGTCTGCGACCTGAGAGTATCTCAAAAACCATGAAATGTGCCGTGCACATTCATGCTCCCAACAGGGAGAAACCCATCGATTTTTGTGACCCGACTTTACTCAAAAGCCACCTTGAGGTCAAGCATTGCCGGCTCAGGTGGCACAGTGCCTGGGTGGTTAGAACTGTGTCCTGGGTTTGCACTCCCCTAAGGTTGACTAGAGTGATAGAAATGCAAGTTAGGTACAGCATTAGCAATGCTTTGAGTAGTGCTATTGACCAACCCAGTAGCTTTAAACAAGACAACCTTAGTAGTGCTGTTGACTGTTGGCATTTGTTCAATTGTAAAAGACAAATTCTCAAAAGGACTAAGAGCAATTTAAAATGATACTTGTCCTAAAAGCTATCATCAAGTATCAAACACTCAAACTCTATATGCTTGAAAAGTGGCTGTAAAAAATTAGTAGTTTCAAGACATGCTTGCATTCACGTGGATTACAATGTATTCTAATTGTGGCACGCTTTCACTGTGTTAAAATAAAGACACAGAAGATTCTGCTCTAAAGTGTTAGCAAGCTAACATTTACTAATTATCACAAAGTATGACTGATGATGACTTGGAATATCATTTCACAAACTAAAATTTTGACGTGATGATGGCGCTAAAGGAAAATTCAAGGAATCAATGTAATACAGTTCATTCACTTGGGGACCATGAATGCACCAAATTTAACAGCAATCCATCCAAAGTTGTCAAGATTATTTAATAAAATCCGAATAAAATGTTGGCTAACGGTGGTACCTGTGGAATAGTCTGGAGATCACCAGTAAGTAAGATTTGTCCTGTGAGAAACATTTACCTAATTTCATTGCAATCCATCCCACAGTTCAGAGATTTAAATCTGAACAAAAGCCTGCAGGTAGTGCTAGAGGAAAAGTCAGCGGACCACCAAAGTTACTAAAATGAATTGTCTGGGAACATAGAATGTCCAATCCATGACGTAGATGCTGAGAAAACTTTGACCTGTGCTTGTGACACTAGAAGAAAAGTCAGAGGATCACCAGAGCAATGAAGAATTTATCTACTTATCTGTAGCAAATTCTGGGGCAACCCATCTAGTTGTTGAGATATTTCAATCAGGGTCAAAGAGTTGGGCTGACAGACAGACCAACCAACAGTCCAGAATTGCCATCCCTATAATCCACTTGTCCATGGTACTGCAGGTACATACAGATAAACAGTGGAGAAATGGATTATGATACAGGAGTGGTTTGAGAAGAACATTTATATTCCTTTTACCCCCCTGAAAACGTGTCATACACATTACTACTAAAGTAAAGCAAGTAAATTTTACTTTGTTTTATTTCATCAACAGAAAGTTATGAATACAAAAAGTACCACTAAAAAACTGTCCAGCGTCAGTAGATTGACTTTGGTAACTTATTATATTTTTGCTCTTGTGTGCCAGCAATGCGTAAAATAATAACACTTTAATACTATACCTACCATAAAGGGCGGAATTGCGTCGCTCCTTGAGCAATAGTCTTTTGAACAGGCTATTGAAACTTGCAACTTTGTTGCAATATCGCAGACATCCGGAGCAAGTAGTGGACTGCTGAGTGTGTTTGTGTGTGTTTTCGTGTGTGAGAGAGGCAAATGTTGAATCACGTAAAAAGCAAAGATCTCTCTCTCTCTCTCTCTCTCTCTCTCTCTCTCTCTCTCTCTCTCTCTCTCTCTCTCTCTCTCTTTATTTATTTATCTCCGCCGGTAACATGCAATCTGTATCAGATCTGTATCAGATCGCATTTTAATACCAGGTGTAAATGGGGCGTGAGACCCTCACGAAGCTCAGATTATAACTCGAACCCCGTTTGTTGCGGAGTGATACGGATCTCTGCAAAGTAATTCGACTTAATACCCGTTATATACGCTCATTATATCCCTGCTATGAACCAATCAGATTGCTTTATTTTTCATCAAACACTGGGTGTCAGTTTGTGTGTTTAATCATAAGAAGTGAAAGCCGTGCTCAATCGCAGGCCATTCCTCAACCTCTCTTCTCTGTGTAGAGTCGAGCTCTTGTTTTTGCTGACACATCAAAGGTCACGTTGAGACGAATTGTCATCGAGAAATGGGTCCTAGCAACTTTGACACTACTGTGAATGTGTGTTTGTGTGTGTGTGTGTGTGTGTGTGTGTGTCTGCTTTGTAACTTGATGCAAACACTTCGCCCAGGAGATGCCTTGTGCCAAATATTTTGTCACAACTTGTTATTAAGGCTTTAATCGTGTCAGCTCCTTTATTAAAGACAAACAGTTCAAATGAATTCAAGAATGTTTCGGGGGAAATTTACGAGAGCTCTGATCAATTTCATAGAGAACTACTAACTATGTGGCGCTGAAAGAAATACCTTGTGTAATTTAATCAGTCAGCCCTCTTTAAATTGTTGACATGCTTCTATGTGATTGTACAGTGAGAACAAATGGAAACGTCTGACCTATTTGTTCAGTTTACTTTTCAAAAGTGCACTTGTAATTAAAGGTGGATTGTGTGCATGCACACCAAAGTCACATGCATACACATGCTCCAGGCTAACTTAATATCATGCCAATTATTAACGTTTGTAATGCACAAGGCCTACTCTCTCCACGCATCTGCAGCCAGTATCTGACCTCTTCACCTCTCGATCTCCTTCGATCCCTCCTCCATGCAGTAAAGGAACGCAGAAGCAGCATGTGAGTGTGATAAGGAGCAAAAAGGGTAACAAAAATGAAAAGGCCTGATAAGGCACATATGCAGGATTAACCCAGACTCTTTCTTAAAGCTAACTGAGCGATCCATCAAAAGTATTTCTTCACTCCTCCTCCTGCCAGCTCAGGTTGAAAATTTAAGACAGTAAGATGCCAATTCATGAAATTCTCATTCAAGTCTCAGAAAACGTATTTGTTGCATGAATTGCAGAAGTTTGGAATTTGTTTGACATGTTCATATGACTAGGTTTTTATTTTGAGATGCATTGAAGGAGTTAACCTCCTGGCTCATTCAGTTAGGGCTACAACTAACGATTTTTTTCTTTATTTATACGTCTGCCAATTATTTAGTTTCAATTTCTCAGAGACCAGGGAACAATTGCTTGTCGTGGCCAATTAATAGTTAAACGAGAAAGATCAGAGAAAGACAGGAAAATCTCAAATTTGAGAAGCTGAAATCAATAAATGTAAAAAAAAAAAAAGACTAAAACAATGAGTCAATTACAAAAATACAAAAAGTTTCCAATTAACTTTCTGTCACTTGACTAACCAACCAACTAATGGACTAATCGTTTTAGCTCTACATTCAGTATACCATGACACTATGCCAAGGATCACTGCCCCTTCCAGCACAAGATAACTGTTTTGACCAGCCGACTATTCTCCTAGGAGAGAAACAGGAGATCAGAGCATCTACAACCGACAAAAGAAAGTAAAATTATTCCTGCATCCTTTCAAGCTTGTACTGTGTCAAGAACACCTCAGCTCCCTCAAAAATTTGGTAAACAACAAACCTACGCACCTGCAGCATCCCTTACTGAGAGTTTCTTTTCTTTTCTCCTCTCCTGCGACTACATTAACACTTGAAACTCTGTCTCGACTCACCAAGCCCACATATCTTACCTGTGAGATATGTGTCAGTAATCAGTATCGTGCCCAACACCAACTCGAATACTAGTTATTCTCTCATAACTCAATTTTGACAAACATTAACAGCTTCTGTACATACCAGATGCTGTCTAAATGGCGAAAATGAAGTTGCATTTACATGAGATGTATTGTTACTATTCTATTGTGAATGTAAATGTTTTGACATGCAAACCTGTTTAGTGTAAAGAGAGCTAGAAGAGTTGTGAATCATTGTCTGGAAACAGACTTCCAACTCTATTTGCGAGACCTCTGCTCATCTCCCTCCTCTACATCTAACAGCGTGACAGTAAAGTTGATCTCAAGGTGGGTCTTGTGTTTACAGTTTACGATTGATTTTATCTTCATAAAATGAATACTGAAATCCCTCCTGCTTCTTTCTACCAAAAGATAGCATAGATGCAGACATGGCAACATTTCTTAGATATATCAGTCACTTATATGTGTTTCACACAGTTTTTTTAAATCTTTTTTGTTGCCATCATTGGATAGCATACAGTAGAGAGCTGACAGGAAATGAGGGGAGGAGGCGTGTGTTTGGATATCAGTTGGCAAAAGAGCTTGGTTGAGGTGTAATTTATCAATTTTAATTCCTCATCTTCCGTCTGATCCAACAACACAGAGGAGGAAGGTGTGGATGGAAGCAAACAGTCTTAGACTTAGGCCAAAATTAAACTTGCCGGTTATCTGGTTTGTGTGCTTCCTACAAGCCGGTACAAATCACTGTTGCAAAAATAAAAGTAATTTCTGATCTAACACTGCCTTGGTTAAATTAGGGCATAAAACAACTTGTTTAGAACTGATGTTTACAATGCAATGACTGAACAACTTGCTTTGATCATAACATATTTCTTATATATTGTGTTTTTATTCTTTCTTTATTTTCTTTGTTTTCATTCTTTTATATATATATATATATATATATATATATATGCACACACACACTCTCACAAGCAGATTCTGCAAAGATCAAAGCACAGGAATGGGAAGTAAGTCCAAGACAGTTCATACAGACAGAGCCGACGCCCTTGTTTCAACAGCCAGGCACAAAGCCCAGTGCTGTCTGATAACTGGTGACACAAATGAGTGCCTGATACACTCAATTTTACACCTCTAAGGGCAATTGCTGAAGATGCTTTATAACTACATAAGCTTTCTCTGGACTTGTGGAGGTTTGGTATTATGCTGTGCTCTGATATTACCCTTTCAGTTTGTTCTTATAGTTTTAGTTCACTGTGGATTCAAGCACAGTTCACTGTTAACAACTTAACGACAGATCACGACCTCAGCTTCCTCAAGAACAACAGTACTTTTGCCCTCTCGCATTATCTGCCCAGGTTACGTTGACCTTCCGCTACTTGCAGGCCAGCACAATCGGACAAAGCCCCTCACCCCTGAATGTTGACAGATGTCACCAGCTGCATCTTAATGACAGTAATGACAAGCAAGAAGTCAGTTTTCATTACAACCTCAACCCCCAGCTTACCACCAGACTCTGACTCCCCACCTCTTTGAAAGAACTGAAGCATCCCTTGGTTGTGTAACATCCGAACATAATCCAGAGTTGAACCTGAAGCCTCGGGGGAAGAGAGTGAAGTAAATAGTAACAGTAGAATTTCTTGCTTGAAGCTAGCTTGTTCATGCTGTAACCATAAGTGAATTACATTCACAATTTTTATTTGGAAATCAAAATGGAAATCTTGTGAAATTCAATAAAATCATCACTCAACACATGAGGTTCTGTCTGAAAAAGGAGCCAGCCAATGGTCTGAAATGTGTTGTTTGAACACCTGCATAAATATTAAAGTGTCTTTGTTAGTTGTAAGCAATGTAATACAAGTAACATAGGTCCAAGTATATCAGTGCAGAAAGAAAGCTATTTTCTATAAAGAAACAACAGACAGATTTTAAAAAAATGATCTTATGACCTATTCAGCCAAAAAATCAAATATCTGGGGCGGACTTTTAAGTGTACAAGCCAAAGAGGGTGAGTTTATAAATTCTGCATGTTGGGTTCTCACTCTCAAGTATGAAACAGGCAGTGTCACCGTCTACACACACAGGTAACAGTACAGTCTCTTAAGGAAGCCCTTTACTACTCTGCTGCCTGTCCGACACACTGCTCTCGACACAAACAAAGTGTGGCTTGTCCTAGTCTGTAATCCAGGAAACGACACTGCTGTCCTCGTGCATCACTGAGCCTCTCTCTGAGCAGAGGGACTGGATGCATCCTCACCTCTCGATGCTTTTAGCCTCTTCACAAGGGATAAGCAGTGCAGAACAGTTAGACTAAACAGCATACTGGACTTTAGCCTACTTTAGAGGAAGTCTGAGACACTTCTGTAGTGCCATCAATCTTTTTCATTAGCACTGTTTGGATTTAAATCATGTATTCATGACAGCTTCTGTTACAGTACTTCCCTCTACATTTTGTGTTTTTACCACATGGAGTGTTGTAATCTAATGATGCCCTGATAGTTTAAGGTGGATAACACTTTACAGTGAGGTTAACAAAATATTTTTGCACTGCTTAATTTGCTGACCTCGTGTACCATGATCTGCAACCATGTGTCAATAATTTAACATGACTTTTAATAAAATAATTTTAATAAAAAATTTTACATTTCCTTTACATGTTTAATTTGGGCAAGATTTAGTCAAATTAAAAGAGGGTTAGTGCACTTATGCGACCACATAAGCAGGGAGGCGCTGTTTAATAGACTTTATCATGAGGAAGAAATTCAAGGATTTTTTTAGGACAGCATGATGGCTCATTGGTAAGCACTGCTGTGTCACAGCCAGACGCTCCAGACTGTTTCCTTGCCTTCTGCTCAGTGCATGCTAAGACAGCATCACTGTCAGCCTGATCAGGAATAAGTAGGTTTATAAAGAGCATCAAGGGCTGAAACATTTTCCTTCATCAAGGGACTTTAAAATGATTGATTTTAATATAATCTATAGCATTGTACAAGGGCAAATAATAGTGGTATTTCTCTGTATACCAAAACACAACAATGGTAGCCTGCAGCAAGATTTGTATGATTAATTATAGATAAAAAGCTCACCTGAAATCAAGTAAGTGCTACTTAGTGGATTGAATTATACTTGGATACTTGGATTATAACACATTTCAAGTAGATCCAAACATTTAAAATAAAAATCTTAAATCATACCCTCCACTAAACACACAATTGCTTTTAATATCCGCATTCACTCCCACAGATACAACCCAAAAGGGAAAGGCAGTCCGGCGTTATGCAAATGAGGTCTTAGAAATACTGACATACCAGTATATCCATAGACACATTTTAAAGATAGAAATAACACTGCTGCCAAAATATTTTTGCTTCACGAACCGCTTCAACAACTGCACTTGTGTTAATGGAGTTTTGGGCCAAGTGGGGGCAGCGCAACAGGCTGTAAACACAACAATGAGGTGTTATCACCTTATAGAGTAATAATGTAATAATGACAAACATGTAAGCAAACAGTTTCCTATTACACACCTAGCAGACATAGAGCAACATTAGCATGTATTTCAAGTTGTGTTTTTAGTCTCCCGAAGAAAGTAAGTCCTATATTCACTCTTCTTTTAGCTCTGTTTTGGTGTCCACCAGCTCTAAGAAACATATTTAGCTCTTTAATGCTCACCAGCTTGTCACCGACATTGATTGTCAGCTTTTCAGTGCTTGGCTAAGACCTTTTTTAATCAGAGCTTTGCTCAGACTATTAAGTACTTGCTCAAATCAACTCTCATAAACCTGTCTCAGTCTGCCGTGGCTGAAAACAATGCAAGTGAGAGCAATGACAGTGAACCAAATGATGGAGTGGTGGGCTATGAAACCAAAACAATGAGCTAAAAGATACTAAAATGCACCGTAGAGTTGAGGGGAACTGCAGAATTGACTGATAACTCTACTGAGACTGTCCTGTGAAGAGGTAATATAAGAGGTTGGTGTTACTCTTCTGTAACAATGGTAGCGAAATGGCTTCACTCCAGCAGAATACATGATGTGATAAGCTAAAAGGGTGCATTACAGAAAATGGGTGCCTGCAGATGAATAAATGATAAAATGGCTTAAATCCATGTGATAGTTTCTCTCTGTGGCCCAGAGCAGCATGTTTAGTAAAGCATGTGAATGCCAACATTAACAAGGGCACTGATGAGACTGCATATGTGACGTAAAAAGTAAATACTTTCTTTTAAAACTATTTGAACAAAGTCTTCTGTTAAACATATATAATAATAGACATGATTATTTTCATTGTAATTAGTTGTTCCAGATGCTTTTTTCTTTTGCCTGGTCTGAACCAAATGCTTTCCAGTTCCAGTATTGAACCAGTCTTAGAGAAATTTGAAGACCTGTAAACCTTCTATGGGAATAAAATGTGTACTATTGGAATACAAATCACCTCTGCTGCTCATTGCCACACAGATAACTGCCTCACTAGATTCATTAAATGTTGTCTCTGCTTACAAACCGATCAATACCATAGCCAAGAGGAAGCCCTCTACTGTGCCCTTGATATTCAGCACTGTACAGTAAAAGAAAAGAAATCTTGGACATCGCTTAGCAATACACAGAGGGTAGACAAAATAATGTCAACACTTCATGATGAAAGGACTTTGAAGTGTGTAAATCACCATTATAATCGCTGAGCAATGGCAAGTCAATGGTTACATGCTAATTAGCAACATTTTTCAAAGCCATATGTACTGGATACTGTGTGACAGCTGTGCCTTCTTTATGTTGCAGGAGTGTTAACCTTGTCACATTAAATCTTTTAACTAAAGGAGATTATTTGTCCTCTTTGGAGGTCTACTAGTTGTCAAGTAAATTAAAGTGCATATTGTAAATTGTAATTCTTATGGATCTGTACAAGTTCTGCAGTGATCAGGGCAGGAACTAACAATGATTTTTATTACTGAAAAATCTATTGATCTTTTTTTTAAACTGATAAGTCGTTAAGTCTATAAAATGTCCGACTGAAAATTCTGATGCCATATTTCACTACTAACTTACTGTTAGGTTATAGTAAGACTGAGGACCGGGGTGCGGATACAGAACACTCAAGGCCAGTCAAGGTAAAGAGTTTATTCACGGAGGACTGAGGAACTAGTACAAAGTGGTAGTAGGTGAGATGTGAGCAGGGGCAGGCCGTCCTGGGCAGTGGCAATCACCTCTCCTAGAGATCCTCCAAGCAGGACAAAACACCGGATTCTGCAACTTGAAAAAGGAGAAAGACAGAGGAACATTAATCTGGGTTCAGGCAGAGAACACACTGGAAACAAACTAAATGCTCAAGAAGCAAAGCTGGCCTGAAGCACTCAATCAAGTGATGGCTAGGAATAATCTGGCGATGACTCTCAGGGAGCCCCACATCTTAAGACCAGGTGTAGATGACGATTGGCAACAGGTGTGTAGCCTTGCCAGGTGATCAGCTCCCTGCCAAGGGAAAGACACACCCACACACGCCCACAGAACAACACAGGGGAAAAAAGGAAGAAACCTCCAAGTGTCACAGGACCAACTGTGACATTTACATTAATATAAAACTGACAAATCAGCAAATACTCACATTTGAGTTGCTGGGAAAAGAGAATGTTTGGAATTTTTTGTGTGATAATAAACTGAAGTGATTAATATATTAACATTTCAGCACTAGTACTGTATTCTGAACTGGTTTGGTAGAGAAGTAGCTGTGTGCTATTATGTGTTGTTTTATCTGGTGTTGTATGTTTTGTGGATAAATCTGTTAGCCATGCAGTCAGTTGTTCATTGACCAATCTCAGCTGGGATTGGGTTCTGATGCTTGAGCCTAATTTCAAGAAGCTCCAGTCTTAGTCCAGTTTGCTTCCATTTCATTCCATACAGCCAGTGACTGTAACTTTAGCAGCTGAGGCTATGTGGCGAGGCTAATTGTTGTGTCTCCTCAGCCAGAGTCATTGCAAGGGGGAGAATCCATAGAGAGCCAGCGGAGGACCAGCCATCTGGAGAAGTAGGAGTGTTCCTGGTGGACTGGTGGGCTTAAGTTCACCACATCTCATGAGCTGTCTCATAGCCAATTTAACTTTGTGAACTAGAATTTGTCGCCTGAACTGAAATTATTACAAACTGATTTTGACTGATGTGTTTTGCATAAATTTTAACTAACAAATAAGTGTAATGCTGCCTTCAGGGTGCTGTCAGAAGTACGAGAATTACAAGTTAAGCGTGAATGAATGATATAAATGAGGAGGTAAATGAAATAGGACAGTCTGTAATGTCTGTATTTCAATATATTTTTTTTATGTCGGATATAATTATGCCCGTTCATACACACAAGGATACAACCAATAACTGGTGTGTGAGCTTGTAGTTAAAGCCCTTACATGTATAACTTTGTGAATATATATTCTATATTCTAAATTTTTTTACAGTATGCATTGCTTTCAATCACAGTCAATCATTTTCAAATGCACATACGAGCTTCTCATCTTCGGTTTGGTTGTGTTTTCATGAGCCTGATGAAATGCTAAGCAAAATGCATTGCTCATGCCAATGTTAATTAAAGGTCCTTGATCATAAATATTTTTATGAACATTTACATTCGCCTTGCAGTTACCAGAACCTCTTACAACACAGAAAAACAGTTTGTGAAAAGCTTTTTTTAGCTTTGTAAAAGAAACTGATGGCAAAGTAAGATTACCTCTTTGTGACACATTATGAAAAAAAAAACATTTGTCATTTGTGTGATGCTGCCATTTGCTTTCTTTGAGAGAAAACTGGTAATTATAATGAACAATTTATATTTTTTGTTTGTTTTATGAGCTGTTTTACTGAATCGCTTCTCAGAAAGTGGCAATCTTGAAACAAGCAATCAGCTAGCTTTCACTAGTTTGTTTAAAGGCTTTGGCTCACTATCTTCCATTATCTCACTGTGCCATAGAAACTATGCTTTTGTCTGCAGATGTTTTCAGAGGAAAATTATTGGCAAGTATTTAATAACTGCTCCTCATTACAGTTGAGTAGTCATCTTTGAGCCAGCACAAATGGGACACAGTTCAGTTGTGACAATCTGAGAACAGCTTTGTCCTGATATAACAATGTAAATTACTTAGGTATCTAGTTTGAGGACATAGCATTAAGGTTATTGGCAACACAAGCATTGGTAGAGCTAAAACTGGTGGTAACAGACTGAAAAGAAAAGGCTAATTAAAAATAATGAGCTGTACAGTTGCCTGTGTATCAGTCACATACAGTACTAATCAACCTTCATCAGATCTAGTCGTCATTATTTTATATCAATAAGCTTTCAGTTTACAAATGAGAGTCAGCAGCCATCACACAAAATACATCACGTTTACACAGTCCTGAACAGTGAACCAAGGACAAATGCTCTTTCCAATGATTATCTTCAAAACGAGGAAAAATTGTCTCTTCTCCTCTTTCTAATTGTCCTTTTAATAGTATTTCGGTGTAAAGTGATTTATGTAATCAATTCCATTTCCTTGTGCATGAAAAATAACAATTAAGCTTGAAATTTATTATAGATTATATTTCTGTGTCATGAAGGTGGCGGAAGGCGCTCTTTATTATACAACAGGACTGCATGAAAAAAATAATTTTACTCCCTAATTGCGTGTAGACATGCCGTGTACATCCATCCATTAAGACCAACAGTAAAGGGCCTGGTCATGCTGTGTGTTAAATCTAAGCATTATCCTGGGGTCAAAATAAGTACTGATTAAAACAAAAAGAAAACATTTCTTTTAATAAAAAAAAAAAAACATTCATAAACATTCAAAAATAATACACTCATCCACCATATGAGATGTCCAGGAGAGCTGTAAACACTGTAACAGTGCTGGTGCAGCTCAGAGCAACCCCTAGGGGGCCCTTAGGGTTTGCAACACTTCACCTCACTTGTTTATGTTTCTCCTGTCATGTCACACTGTACTAGAACTTAGAGAGATATTAAAAGACTTAACACTTGTCTTGAGCCAAAGAACCAATTGTCTTATATTTGCCAACAGATCCTGTGTGGTATAAACATCTTGCAAAGCTTATTAACAAAAATACACTATTATAGATACCATAGTGTTTGTGATCCATTAGGTTTGAATGTAAGAGTCACGTTTTGGTAAAAGAATATGCCTACGTCTTCTATGCTACAGTTTAATCAGTGAGGGTGGTGATTGGTAGGTGGCAACCAGAAACTCAAGGTCACATTTCTAACTACTAAAACAAAGCAATAACAATAAACAATAACCTAACCTCTCACATTTCAGCCACAGTTGTGACAGTGTAAATATTGATTTCATGGGATTTAGGGATTTACTCGTGTCTTTTCCTATTTTTCCATGTTATTGAAAGGACTACGTAGGACAGATCTTGGCTTTAAGTGCAGGGCAATATAATTGAAACACTTAGGTGGTATGATGTACTTTTCCATTATCAAAAACACTATAAACAGACAAATTAAGCAAAAACTACATTCAACAAAGCAAGTATAACGGGCTCAAGAGTCAAGCTAAATTTGAGGTTTATCCCATCCTTGAAAAAGGACACAAAGATTTCTTTTAAGTCGACAAATGTGAATATTTATCTGTGATTGTGACATTACAGATTCCTAGCTTATGCTGTGTGTTTACTAGTCAGAGTACATCTGGAACTATGACATCAAGCATTTGCATAATAATGTAATGATTATATTTTGTTGTTGAATAGTACAGTACTCTATTCTTCAATATTAAACTGTTCTGTTGTGTGTGAAAGGGATATAGAAATAAAGTGTATTATTGTTATTCTTGCCATTACCTCCTAAAAATCCAATGTGACTACATTTGATTTCAGCCATGGATGTAGTGGCTTTAAGTATATATTGCATTTCATATTTCATCTTGAATGCAAACTAAACACCAGTATTATGAATACATCTGGTTACATCTAGATATTTCTCATCATGGCTTATTCAAATATTTTAATGAATGTTAATGAAAGCCACAAAAAGGTGCTGAAAACTGCTTAAGGCTGAAAAGTAAGCCATACATCCTGGTGACCCAACTCATTATGACTTTTTTGATTGACAATGATGTGTTCCGGTATTCCCAGTAGAAAACAGAGGGTATGTTTCTATAGCCAATTACAAACTCTGGGTTTCACAGACAGATTGTTTTTGTCTCAGGGACAGAAAAGAAAATTCCCATGTCTATTACATCTGTCCCTGAGAGGTATACCTCTAAAGGCAATTAGCCTCAGCCTCCCAAAGGATCACCTCCATAGGGATGACATATGTTTATTGTTTTTTACGTTCTTAATGTTCAACTGACAGAAAAGATAAATTGAGTGCTCTTTATGGGTTAGAAACACAAGCACTGTAATTTATTCCCACAATGTCTAACTCATAGTTTAACTCATCGTTCTCAGTATCAAAGCCTCTTTTGATACTTTGATGAAAAGTTTTAATTGGCTTCATTAGCGACACGTTCAATGTCTCCTGAGTTGTTTCACAAATCAAACATCTAAACTTGTAAAATGGATAAATGCCCACATGTTTTCCCTTGTCTGAAATTTATGATAGCTATTTAGTTATTTAGTTTTAACTGTTTATCTCCCTTGTTGTCTAAATGTTCTGTGGCTCACGCCAATGCCCTAGTCCAACTGTCTCTTTGTGTTCACAGATTTATTCTTGACTTGCATGGTCTGCAAGGGTATTCAAAGGAAATGTGTCCTGAGTACAGAATAAATCCCTTTTCACTGACATCTGTCATATCAGAAATTGTGAACCTAATAGCTTGTGCCATTCTAAGATTTCATGAAGGAATGCCATACCGGTTGAAAGTCATATGTTTGACCGTACTGTAGTAAATGGTTTCCCTTTTCTGATTTTTTTGGTATTGCCGTGGGTCCACCACAGACACAGAGTATCTAAACCTCAGTTGCTCTTCACAATTATATGAGGCTTTTATCATCTCATTATGGCAAGAGGGGCCAGGTATGTCAGCAAGTCAGGTGTTCTTGTATAAAAATTAGATTTTGCAATCATGGTGTACAATAATATGCTTCAGATAACAGCGTCATTCAAATGGCAAAGTTTCTTTTGGTGGGAAGGGGAGGGGGTGGGGGCTCAGACTGTAATGAGATCCTCCAGGATTTGCAGTGGGATGTGAATGTTACCTCATGTGGATACAAACCAGGCGCAATGAATATGAGCCATGTGTGGTGGGAGGGAGGAGGAGGAGGAGGAGGAGGAGGAGGAGAAGGAGAACAAGAAGAAGAAGAAGAAGAAGAAGTGACTTGAATTAAAAGCAATCATGTATACAGGCCACATGTGAATGCGCAGTAATTTAGTCACATAACTTTCGGTATTCATGATCAGTTCTGAAAAGTTGGATTACTGTGGTCTAACTGCATCTTTGTAACGATGCATTTGAGTGAACATCATCATGCTTCTGCATAGGATGCAAAGCATTCGAACTGCAGCATGCCCTGACATTATTTCTTTTATGAAAACAAAGTGATGAGACAATGTCCCATTGATAATTTATGCTATTCCGGAAAAATTCACAACAGGAAGTGACTGCTGTGCCTTCACGTAACATCAGACAGTACTAAACTGGGGGAGGTAAGTTAGATTTGTGAAATTCATCTGGTGGCATTCCCTTTGAAATGTTCATCTCCTCCCTGACATAACAATGTATTATGCTTACATGTGTTCTTATGTTCAGATTAACTATGAGAAAGGAACTACTACTAGGTAGTACTTATCACAACATAGTAGCTGATGCCATATCTTTCCCATTATTTATAACACATAATCACAAACGAATTTAATAATACCACTGTGAGCCATCCCTTATAGCCACATTTTACTATGCTTGTCCACAGCAGGCAGGTTCTCATTGACATATTTTATAATGTAAGAAAAATGGAAATTAATACAAAGCATGCCTAACCTGGGCAGAGTGTAATAATAAAAATAACTAGAACTGCAAGCAGTTGTAAGCGGGGTCCGAGCCTCCCGGCTCAAGCCGCCCCCCCTGGCCCCGCGGAGGGCGCGCAAGTCTGCCCGGGCGCCCTGCCGTAAGGTCCCCACGTTTGGTGTTGATGGGCCATTCCAAACAGAGGCAAAACGTCCTGCCTTTGAAAATTCCATAGGAATTAATTGGATTTAGTGAGAGATTTCAGCTTTTAGCGCCACCTCTTGTCCACATTGCACCAAAATTTTCAGGTGTGATCAGGGCCCCATGGGGAACAATTGCCCGAAATTTGGTATGCATTGAAGTTGTGGTTGCGGATATATGTAATGCATGTAAGTTTTTTGAATAGCGCCAACTAGGGGCTAACTGTACGAAATTTTGCACAGCCCCTCAGGGGGGCATGCCACATAAGGTCCTCAAGTTTTGTGTTGATCGGCCTTTCCAAGCCTGAGATATATTATACTTCCTGTTTTTAGCGTTTTTGCAAATATTTGTTACCTTGCAATTGGGACATTTTTTGTCGGATCTAAATTCCCTCTACAAACTTTCTTCGGCTTGGTCCAGAGATGGTCCGTGCCAAGTTTCGTGCCGATCGGACTTGCGGCTTCGGAGGAGTTAATTAAAATAGGTTTTCCAGTTTTCGCAATTTTGCAAAATGAAAATGTCATCGCACAGAGTCGTGTCCTATACCATCGGAATCGGCAGCATGCCCCAAACACTTAGACATAAGGTTTATGAATGTGCAATGTAGTGAGCCGTAGTTATGAGGCAAAATGTCCTTTGGTTGAAAATCCCATTGAAATGAATGGGGTATTTGAGCTTAGATTATAGCGCCACCTTTTGGGCGAAGTGCACCAAATTTTTCAGTTGTCATCAGGGCCCCATGGGGAACAATTGACCCAAATTTGGTGTCAATCGGACTTGTGGTTATAGAGATATAAAATGCATGAAAGTCAATGAGATTTTTTTTGATGACTTTAATCTGCAATAACAGCGCCACCTATGGGCATATTTGGGTGAAGTTTGGTTCCTGTAGTAAGGGGACCATGCTGAACAATTCGGCACTGGTTTCATGTCAGTGTGAGTTGTGGTTATATAGGAACAATTTTCTTGGATTATATAGCGCCCCCTAGGGGCGAGTTGCCCCAAATTTTGCACAGGCCCTCAGGGGGGCGTCCCACATTAACGCTCCAAATTTGGTGTCGATCGGCCATTCCAAAGTGAAGATATGACATAAGTGAAGATTTGACATAATGATACAATTTTAACAAAATTAAAATTAAAATTTTAACAAAAATTTTCATCAGCTTGGTCCAGAGATTTTCCGTGCCAAGTTTGGTGTCGATCGGACTTGCGGCTTTGGAGGAGTTAATTAAAATAGGTTTTTCAGTTTTCGCGATGTAGCGGAAAAAGAGTTTAGGCGGAAATGGGCGTGGCCTGTACCCACGAGATTCAGCTCGATCCCCCGAACGCGTGGCTATAAGGTTTTTGATATTCGCCTTTGTAGGCTGGAGCTCCAAGCCCAAACGCGTTGACCTTGCTTATAGCGCCCCCTAGAGGTAGAAGTGTGCGGATTTTTGCGCCTGAGTTACGTGCAGTGAACTGGACCTACCCTAGGAGTTTCGCTTCCCTAGCAGTTACCGTCTAGGCCGCAGTATGAGTTTTATGCACGGAAGAATAAAAATAAAAAAAATAAAAATAAAATAAAGAACGAAAACAATAGGGTTCCCAGCCGCTTCGCTGGTACTGGGAACCGCGATGCCTTGCATTCGCGGGTTCCTAGCCCACTTCGGGCTTGGACCCCTAATAATAATAATAATGGATGGTAGAAGAATGGTAAATTAATCAGTATTTAGTTATTATTCAGTAGTCAAATTGGATGGAAACAGGGGTCACTGGGGTCTTGGCTGTCCTCAGATCCACAACCAGCTCCTTAGTCACCCACCAGAGCCCTGTGCTCAGTCTCATCACCCTTGCTGATACATCCAGCCCCAGCAGAGTCATCAGAAAATTTCTGAACTTCTTACACTTCCAACTCCTCATGGAATGACATGCAACTAATGTCCCAGACCAGGAATCAAACCAAGGATGTTCCAATTATATATTATCTGTCTTAACGTGCGTAGCACGCCCTGTTAAACAGAGCAGAAAAGTAATTTTTTAAAGTCCATGTGGATATCATCTGTGAGCTGAATAGAAACAGATTCATCCTGATGCAACTGCCAATTAATTTACAAAGGTAGGAGAAATAAATACCCACTTAAATTCAGTGATACCTAAGTTGAAATTGGAGGTACTTAAATTGAGTTTTTCCAGTGCAGGCAACTTGATACTTCTACTGCATCATTACATTCCAGCGGGAAATATTACTACCTTATATATTATACTTTTTACTCCACGACATTTATCTGAAAGCTGCAGTTAATAGTTACAGAATAAGATTTTACATGCATGAGTTTATAAAATATAGTGCACTAGGATTTAAAGACCAAACAGCTTGTAAATTAGTTAAACCTACCTACAACTAAAACCGTAAAATACTACTTATATCACTACTTATACATTTTATCAATACATTAGTAATAGAATTCAATAACTCAAATATAATGGTGCTGTTTCTCTGCATTATGTGTACTTTAAAGTAGATTTTGCCAATAATACTTACAAACATTTACCTAAGTGACATTTAAAAGTAGTATTGCTTCTTTAACTTCTTCCACCACTGCTTAAGTTGTTGTGACAAAAGGATTATACATTTTTGTGTCTTTATGATTTTATTGGGAAAGGTCTACAACACAAATGTTCCTTATAAGAAAATATCTGATTCTGTCAAGCGCACTGAAAGTTTGTTAGTGAACACAACACTTAAAACTATGCAAATGTTAACTGCGTATAAAATCAAATGTATTTTATTCCTCTGTTCAGTATTTGCATAAAGTTTATTGTAATATTAGCAATATTTTATATTTGTCTATGTATTTACAATGTAACTTGTGAAAAAGTAAGCAGTGTGCTTGTTTCATATGAGCTCAACTATTACTGACATATACTGACTATATACTGACAAACATTTCATATCTTATTATGCTCTTATTTAAGTTGCAACCAGAGCTTTTGAATATTGTTTGCCATTAAAAGTAATCCTTCATCTAGCCAGCAAAAGCTTGATATGATGTTCACTTCTGAAGGAAACAAACAAATGACATTTAACAATTTTAAAATCCATAAAATTCAAACCTTTTATTATAAGTTGACCTGCTAGTCCTTGCTGGCTGACATCAAAATGACATATGTAGGATACAAACACATTGTCAGAATCGTTCTTTTTGAGCTGGAATTTCTCTCCTGTGAACTGTCAAAACAGAGGTAGGATAGAGACAAGAAACCCAAAGAGCGTTCATTATTTACTGTTCATTAGCAAATCTGTTGCTTTAACTTAACCATGTAATGCTGATTTGTTTTTTTAATAGATGCCCTAATCTAACATTGCACTGTGAAGTGCTACAAGGAACAAAAGAGTTGAGGCCATTTCCAATATTAAAATGGCCAGAATGTTGGCTTTCATGATATGCAAATTAAGGACAGAGTTTATTTATTATTAATTAAAATTAATTCATCTATGCCGGTGATTATATCGGCAATATATTCCAAGCAGCCCCCTCTTCTCAGCAGTAAATTACTGTTTTCTATGCAGGCTTTGTATTTGATTAACACGTTTATCTTGGGAACATGCAATTATGAAGCCTCCATTAGCTCTCCATTGTCTCCCCTTATTGAAATGGATTTTTCACCTAACAGTTCGTATGGTGGTCGATCCTTAATTTAATCTGGATCTTGAGGTAGTATGAAAACATCAAAGGTCTCTGAGGCAGCACCTTGCTCCCGGTCTAAATAAAGCCTTGCTAACTCTCTTTCTAAAATAAATGTCCCCATAATTGGTGGCCGCGGCTCCGGCACATGCACACTCTACTTCTTCTTTTTTTTTTTTTTTGCTGGAGCCTCCCTTGCGAAAACAAATCCTCCATTCCCGCAGCCGCATTACTGCATGGTCACTGCGCCAGAATCCCCATGGCAACAGACATGTGCAACAGTCTGCCCTCCCTGCTCCCGTCCCCTCCACCCCCAGAGCTCCTTCCTCCCTAAGAAACTCAGTGAGCTACAGAGTACAAATGTGCAGCATCTTCCACAATGATCTACAGAGGTAGATGCTGTATAAGGGAGAAAAGATATCTTTCATAATAATCTGTCAACTGGAAAATCTCTTTTAGTTCAGCTGGTTGCTATTGGAAACTGCATGAGGACATGGAGTAAGGTGCAACAAGCATGGCAGACAGGCTGGAAGTAGGTGGTATATATTCACTGTGACAAGGAGAGACAGCCTCTCGATCCTGGGGGTTTCTGGTCCACAGAACAACATCAAAACCAGTTTAAAGAGCAAGATCTGCATCACTACACTCTTCATTCAATTTTTGGCACCATAAAGTTATTGGATGATTTGAATGGCACAAGCATGCACGCACGCGCGCGCGCGCGCACACACACACACACACACACACACACACACACACACACACACACACACACACACACACACACACAAGTATACCTTCTCACTTTGTCTCTCTTTATTTCGGTCGTTATCTGGCTCTTTCACATGCTCATTGTCTACTCGTCTGGCCCTCTCTTCCTTCATTCTGGTTTCACTTCAGTCTGACCTTAACTGTAATAATATTGTGAATTGGGGTTACTGCGAGTGAAGAAGTCAGGCTGACCGGCAACCCCTATTTCCTGCTCTAACAGCACCTCATCACAGTAGAAAAGACTTGCTTTCTCAATCCACATATGTCAGTGCTTGCACTTCCTGCTCTAAAGTGAACTGAGGCCCAGCATTAAAGTTGAGTCCCCCTCCCCACTTACCTCAGTGGGGGAACATCTCTGGAGTTCTATTGTAAACTGGACAATAAAAACAGTCAAAATATCCTCATATTGTTCACATCACTTTGGGGACAAGGGTATTATGTAAGACTGAATTTAAGTGTATTCATGGTTCATGTACAATACACAGTAACACAACAATAAACAGTTTAATCCCAAGCAAGTCTGCTAAAGATATTAATCTAGATACTGGTGGTAAAATAGTAAACTATTGATGGACATTCTTTTTGTCTTTATGTCTTTCTTGACATTTTATAAATCCCTAGAATTCATTCTTTATACATCTGGTAATTTATCCAGTTACTGAGTTTGTTTAAGTTACACTATTGATAAAACAGGGTACGACTCACTAAATATAAACCATTTTTATTATAGCAGTATTTTAACACTATATATTTCAGCTGAGGGCTGTGTCGCCTCATCGCAAGAAGGTCGTGGGTTCAAACCCCGGTTGCCCTGGCCTTTCTGTGTGGAGTTTGCATGTTCTCCCCGTGTCTGTGTGGGTTCTCTCCGGGTGCTCCGACTTCCTCCCACCATCCAAAGACATGCAGTCTAGGTTGATTGGCGACCCTAAATTGTCCTTAGGTGTGAGTGGTTGTTCGTCTATGTGTGGCCCTGCGATGGACCTGCGACCTGTCCAGGGTGTACCCCGCCTTGTGCCCGATGTCAGCTGGGATTGGCTCCAGCCCCCCCGCGACCCTGTATGCAGGATAAGCGGTTGACAATGGATGGATGGATATTTCAGCTGAATAACTCACTATACACTGTGTGGAAGGCTAAAACTGACTGAAAGTGAGAGTGAAGTGAGAGCGGTGGATTGCCCCATTGTATCATGCTGGCTCCCTTTCTTTCACTTGCAGCTTGATTTAAAGGTGCAAGGTCATCAAGTCCACATGACATCCAGTCCAAGGTTATAAAAGGGCGGGCTCTTTAACCATGATTAGCAGCAGCACTAGACTACTTCAATTAGTGTCTAATCGTCTCCAGCATTAGAGGTGAACGGCCTGACGCCTGAGCGATTCTCAAATACCATCACTCTCCCGCCCAATGCTACCAATATCAATGATGGCCATGATTCGTTCCCTCCCGTCTTCTGCATGTTTCTCCCATTTTTCCACATGTGCTTCTTTAGGACATTTCTGTCCTTTATAGAAGGGAGATCATATCTGTACCTGTCACTTACAGTACATCACTGTCTTTACGTGTCATTTGCATTTGCTGTGCCAGCCACTTCCGGTTCATCTGAACCAAATGTCAAACTCTCTGACAACATAAAAGGTCACTAAAGAGCAGTTTAGGCACTGTGTTTAATATCACTGTGTCTGTGACTGCAATCTGGCCATAAAATAGCACTGGTGGCGGTCTCCTGAGTGAGAGAGAATTTAATGTGAATTATGGATAATGAGGACTTACAAATGAGAGTCAGTATGACTGATGTGTTTCCCATGTTTTGGCGATTGGGATTGGGGTCACTGGCTTTGAGGCAGAAAAGTCAAAGCACAATTGAAGCCGCTTTAGCACTTTTTTCCCTCTTTCATGTGCTCTATTTTCTTTTTTGTCTCTTTGGACTGTGGATGATCATAGCCCACAGCTGTTAATTTCACAGTACACATGTGCAATCGCAGAGGAGCAAACACATGAGGATGCATACACACACACACACACACACACACACACACACACACAAACATGCCCACAATTCTACCACAGTTTTCTTGAAGATTTATTTAGTTGCACGGAACAGACTAAAGGATGAAGGAATATACTGCAGCATGATTCAGCCTCATTAGAACAACTACATGCAGATTCTAGCTTGATTTTGCAGATGTACTTCCAATTTGAGAGCAACCAAAAGGATCTTTTTTTCCCCCCAGACGCTATTATTATGTCATGTGGATCAACTTGTGAATCACAAAGAGAAAGGGAGGGAGGAGGATAGACAGAAAAGCAAACAAAAACCAAGTCTGATATTTAATTCTCCAATGAAACCTAATCTTCCTCAGCAAGGGATTGTTTTGTGTCGGCAGGGGTCCATAGCAGCAACATCTCTGAACATGTCTTGGACCATCTCCTCCACATTACTTGCAATTTGGTGGCAAGAGGAACCCTGGGCGCCCCAGTAAACAGTCTTTGGAGACTTTCGCTCTCTTTCTCCATCTCACTAATTGGTTATCTATCCTCATTTTACCCTCCTCTTTGGTATTCAGAAGATGAGCTCCTTTTTCTTTGTCTTGGCCAAATAGCTCAGAGTAAGTCTTGGACGATAAGAACAAAATATCTCTTCATCAATGCCACATTTTCATGATGGGAGTACAGTACTTCACCTCTGGAAAGTGTAGGGTAATATTTAAGGATGACATAATATCCTGGTTTTGTCCCTGTGGCTTCTTTATTAACTACTTGACTCACCATCGCTATCTTTTATAAACAGACCAGGCCATTTATTTATTAAAGGCATTTCATTTGTTTCAATTTGCTGCTAGTACAATGTCACCAATGTCCCTGTAATAACTATATCAAGGGTTTACAGCTTAATTTAACATATCCAGCTCAGCTTGGCCTATCTGCAAAACATTCCTCTGCATTTCCTTCTCATTAGTCAGACTACATATGAATGTATGACTCAGCTCATACTCATATGAACTACACTTCATGAGTCTGTGTAAAACCGTGCACATTTACTGTCCCTCTGCTTTACTTTGTGTTCATTTCAATCCTGTGACAAGGACTGAGGACTCATGATCCATCTGACAATAGTCATGGTTTATGTATAAATGTATTTGTTGTATTGTCCTACAATATGCACATGTGTGCTGTGCCTCTGGCATAACCACTGAGATATGTAATAATGTAATTAGAATAATAAATAAATTTTAAAAAAGGGGCTACAACTTGATATTTCTTCATTTAAGGCAATGAACAATGTAAATTAGTAATGAGTATAACTGATAAGCTCAAAAAGAGAAGCTAATATAAACAATTACAGGCTTTAATGTGTTTTTTATTTGACTTCCCCAAACAGAGATCACATTTGCACACTGACTTGAATGAAAAATCAATGCAGAACAACTTTCTGACTTCTAAAGTAATGTACTATACTGGGAATACGTTAGAATGATTTGGTAATTCTACACTTCACTTTATAAAAATAAAAAAACACCCACATTTGTAATTCTTTTAAATGAGTAGTTTGATATTTTGGGAAATGCTCTCATTTGCATAAAATCACAACGTGTCTTTGTAAACTTCAGCTCTTGTATAAAAACAAACAAGATATATTGTGTTAATTAGTGAGCTTTAAAGGTGCTGGTAAGTAGAGGTTTAACCTTAGGACAGAGCCAGGCTAGGCATTTCCTTCCAGTCTTTATGATACTCTATGCTAACTGTCTCATGGCTTCATATTTAGCATACAGATAGTAGAGTTCTTGTCTAACTGTCGTCAATACAACCAATAACATTTTTTCCCATAATTTTGAACTGTTCTTTAAAACAATGCCTTCCTTATCACCAAATAGTGAAACCATGGCGTATTCCTTAAATGGGGTGGCTGTTGGCTCAATCGGAGCGGTCTTCCCTATATCAGAAGGTCAGTGTTTTGATGAATGTGTGTGAATGGGATGAATGTGTAAAATAGCTTTAAGTGGTCGGAAAAATTAGAACAGCACTATACAAGTACAGACCATTTACTTGATGATGGCGGACTGAATATTTCAGATTTTTTTAGCAATCAAATTACATCCCAGAAGAACATTATCAAAGAACAAACACACACAAAGCCAGTGTTGTCCTGTGTCTCTCATGCCTTGATTTACATTTGTTTTTTCCATCCTCACTACCTCCACCTCCAAGTTCAGGTTTTGTGTTTGTCATCTTGATTATAGACTGGAGGATTATAACTGAATATTTATTGGTCTTTGTCCATGCACAACTCAACATTAATCATTGCTCTTCTAATCCAGCCTGTCTTTTATCTTCCCACATAAAGGGGACTTAATCCCCAAATCCCTGTTTACAGCACGCAGTCATTTCTCCTGCTCACTTGATGAAGTGCCATAGACTAGTTCTGTCAGTTGACAATTACAATTCGGCAAGGTTAGGCATGATACTTCAAGGTATGTGTTTCATTTAAACTCCAATGTGTGAGGTTTGTTTAATGGCCTGCGCTAAAATAAACTTCTGAATTTATTCAGCATACCATGAACCAATTGAGCTTCATAGAAGTCTAGTTTATGCTGCACACATAGTTTTCTGTTTTGGGCACAATGACGCAACTGTTCAGCTCCTCTCCATCATACAGGATAATGTAAGCTCTAGGTCCGTGTTTATGGAGCATCCTAGGCTAGGAAATTAGTCCTTACTGGCATAAAACTCTTAGAGCGGTGAACCTTGGATCCCACCTTAAGGAATAGGAGTAAAAGCAGTTTATCAATGTTCTTGAACCAGGGAAAGCCACCCTGCCCTCCAGGATTTAGTGGAGCTACAGAGCTGTCCTTGGAGATCCCAGCAGGACTACAACGATAACACAAACATTCACACACATTCCTGTAGCTGTTGAAGTACAGAATGTAGAATAATAGATTTAAAATAACAAGTTAAGTGGATTCAAACTTGATACAGGAAAACACTGTGATTATAATAATTTTACCGCAAAGCCTCAATATGATGCATATGTAATAATTTCTCCAACACTACATATTCATTAAGGTTGCCATCATCCAAAGACACGTCTGGGCAGTGAGAGCCAACTGATGGCAGTGCAAAACATTGACTGTATTGTAATTGTAGCCAAGGACACTGGCATTCAATAATAATAATAGGCTTTTAATGCAGTAAACAAAAATTTAATAAGTGAAGTGGCTAAACATCTAAAAACAGTTTTAGATTAAACTGAACTTGTGCATAAAAAAACACTCCTATTTCAATCTGCCTTTTCACTCATCTTTATGCTTTACACAATGCAGATAAATCATACTTTATAGTCAGAAACACACCTAAGAATCAGAGGGATGCTTGTTCAATTCTTTATAACAATACAGAGCCCACTATTTCTCATTTCTTCTCATGCAAAGTTGGTAGAAATTACTTGATTATCCAAAAGACAATACATTCACAGTATAGAGCCTCGACTTTTGTGTTTAAATTTACACAGGCATTACTGTAGGTTTCCCACCTCATTCTTAAAAACTACACTGCTTTGTTATTTTTGGAAAACAAAATTGGAATGAATTTACAGCATCATTAATGAGTGTTGCCATCAGGACTTATGCCAGTGGTGGCATACTTTCCAAAGGCAGAGGAAATGAGCTGGCTAGTATGAACCATTTTGCCTGCCCAGGTCCTTTTCCTTCCAAGCAATCCTATTTTATTCTGAAGTTTCATTTAGTCTTAGGTTTAGGATGTCTTTAAAAGTCCAATCTCTACTATTCTATTATTATTATGAATCTAGAGGCATGTCCCTACCAATGTCTAGCGACTACTGAATTGTCCATGTAACAATGCATTTGATCCAAAAATAAATTAAATATAACCATTGTTGTTCATCAGTGTCTAGTCATTAAATGTGGTACACAAAAAGCTCTCGTTGTCTAATACCAGCCCAATGCCTTTTTTAAGTTTTGAAAGATTATGCCCTCCCCCCTCATATGCCTTCCAGTGGTTTGGTCCTCTGCCTACCTTTTACAGACCCTCAGCAAATTCATTTCTAAAAAGCAACAACTTCCAAAACTAGTGAGTTATTCAGCCCAACTGGGGAAAACTGAGAAATAATACCTTAGTACCTTGTACTAATTGACAAAAGTCCATTAGTATCCTTTGGTCTCTGTGCACCTCACCTCACCGATATCACTGATGCTTGGGAGATGGGTACCAATGATCTTCTGAGCAGTTTTAATCACCTGCTGCAGAGCCCTCCGGTCTCCAGTCAAGATGCTTTCTATTGCTCTGTAAAAACTGAATTTGGCCTTCTTATGCTTCCTAAAGAAATACAGTCGTTTCTGAGCTTTCTTCACCAGTGTGGAGATATATACGATGACCATATCAGGTTCTCTGTGATGCTGTTTCCCAGGAACCGGAAACTGTTCACCTTGTCCACCTTAGCTCCACTGATGTAGTGGAGTGTGTGTCTTTATCTCCTTCTTCCTAAAATCAACGATCAGCTCATCGATTTTGCTGATGTGGAGCAGTAGGTTGTTCTCTGTGCACCACTTTGCAAGATTGTCAATTTCCTCCCAATATGAAGTCACATCATTGTTTTAAATCTAGCCGATGATGGTGATGTTGTCCGCGAACATCACAACAATTTTCTCCATGTTGGGAGATGCAGTCGTGGGTGTACAACATGAATAGGAGGGGACAGAGCACACAGCTCTGGGGGGCTTCGGTTTTGAGCACTAGAGTGGAGGAGGTGTGTCCACCAATCCGAACTGGGATTTGGACTGGGGTTTGTTTGTGAGGAATTTATATTATATTGTAGACTAATGTATTTCCATGCATGCTGCTCAGAGTCAGTGTCTCTCCCTCTCCTGTGCGCACGCAGGCAGAAGTGACTGAGTTACTATGGTTAGGACGCTGTTTGTCTCTGTCGAACTAAAACTTTGTGACACCACAGGATGAGAACAGGCACACTGTGATGGAATTCTCATTAACAGTCAGCTTGCTTCGTGCTTGAGCACGTAAAATTTGGATTTTAAAGACTCATTATTACGGTTTTGTTACACCTAAGTTTAGTTAGTTTTTCCAAAACTATTTCTTTATGTATTTCAATGTGGTCACTTTAAGAAACAAGGAAGTACATCTTGTGGCTAGAGTTCAGGAAGTAAGTGAGCATGGCACAGACAGTTGTTTTTTTAAGATACATCTGAGCTAATCCAGTGACATCTGCATACATCTTACGCCTTTGGCAACATCGTGGGTATGGATTGATTGTTTATTGTTATCTACAACCTCAGAGTTTATTATTTTAGGACAGTTTTATGTTTGTGAAGTTTGATATGAGAATCTGCCATTACTAATGACAGCACAGTTCTTAAGTCATATTGGAAGTTCATAGAAGGACGAATACAAATTAATCAATGAACAGATAATTGATTGCATGTTAAAAACACAATGAGATTTAATTCATTTTAGAGTTTGAGTTTGTATATATTTACGTTCTGTATCTCTGTACGTGTTAAAACCAAGCATGTATTATGCTTTTGTACATTTCAGTTTCACCTTTCCTTGCAACGTCATTAAACTTGTTAACAAGACACAAACTGTCTTTAGAGTCTTGATGTTAGGAAGGAGTTTAGGAGCTGGCTGTCAAACTATATACAACAGATTTACTGAGGACAGTACATTTGCATTTCTCTGTAATGTAGCACAGTGTGAACTCAAAACATTTTTTGATTCCCCAAAAATATATGTTTAAATAGTTAAATAAATACTATAAATGTGCAAGGGGTCACAATGAACCCAAGCTCTTGAGTGAATTAGACTCAAACCCAAGATCAAACTTCAGTACATTCAACCCTAAAACATGGATTAATCATCTACTGTACTTACTTTCAGGTTGTAAATATGGGCTTACTATAGCATGGACTCTTCACTACGGGAAGCTGATCATTTTACTTGATTAACAAACTAGTGAGAATGAACATCTGGTAGCAATTAACCTTCAAACCTGCCTTCATGCCCGTGGACCAGCATGCATCAGTAGAGCTGGGCTGAGCTCCAGTTCTCTAAAGCCCATTTCTTTCAACAACAACTGTTACACTCTACTCTTGATTGTTATCTGTCTGTATCATTTGAAATAGCAAACTTACATTAAGACATTCTATTGAATCTGCAAATGCAGACTGTGTCATTCCCTCTGTTAAGCAGAATCTTTGCCAAATCTGAATTAAAAATATTCACAAATTAGCCATACTGCAGCTCAGATCAAGTTATAGATAAATTGTCTCTTGTTTGACCTTGTTGCCATGGAGGATGATTTTGCCAGGCTGGTACAAATCATCTGGGTCTCAACATTTACTCTTGCCAATTCAGAAATGCTGTGTGTGCATGGCACTCTGGGAGAAATAAACAACATCATGGAGCCTGCAATCTTTATTCACCTGATCCACTATTTTCTGGCCAAGGTTATAGAGGTAACACAATCTTAAGAGAGTTCTGTGTAATAGCGAATAGATCCTTCTTGTGTGGGATGAGGACAAAATTAATGAAGGCTGCTCTGTGTCTGTGTGGGGTGGATTCAGCTGCTACTGTGATGCTGTGGACAAAACTTTGGTGTTGACTGTCGAAACTGCACTGCAATGACAGGCTAAATTGTAATATACTAAAATTCAGAAAATAAACAAGACGTCAGTGTATTTGCCATCACTAAGAATGATGTAGATTTGCATGTTCTTGCATTAAAAAGGCTGTGGTTCATCAATAGATAGATGGAGTTTCCTTAGAGCACATGAACGCACCACAGCACAACAAGTGTCAGCTATGCAGCTTGGAGCAGACTTCTCTGAGCAGCTTGCTAAACCAAATGGTGTAAGCATAAAAAACAGCGATCTGGCGCTTGAATATTGTCATCACAATGAGAAAAAAGTGAATTTACCATTCTTTTAACATGTGTAGCAGAGTGGATATGTGCTGTAATTATAGTATTTATTTATTGCTTTAGTGGAATATGTGTTACTCCACTATGAATGTTATTGTTATAATGTATTATCCATGCAGAACTGCAGTTCTGGATCTGTTCCAGTCAGAGCTGTGCCACCTATCAGCAAGACGAGGGAGCAGCTGCAGCAAGCTGCTAGAGCTTTATCTTTTGTTTAATATATTGTAGAGTGTCCAATCTGAATATGCACAAACGATAAATGGTTTCATTGCAAAGTTATCAGTAATCAATTCATTCAAATGAATAAATGTCCACAAGCCTATACATGTAAACATTTATTTAGTTAGGTATTGTAATGATTCTGATTATTTTGATTCTTTCTTATTAGTAGATACATTTTCAGTTAGGAATAATAATAATGTAATCTTTCGGGTAGTCTCAGTAGCAAGTTATGCTGAGATTGTTTATATTCTTTCTCGAGAAAGTATCAAAAACAGGCAGTTATGTAATAATTTTCTTAAACTTTCCAAATGATCTTATGAACCATTAACAACTCATATATAAATGGTTTGTCATTAAAATAATACTTCGTTTATAAATAGTGAACCGATCATGTATAAAGTATGATAGATAAGCTTATTAATAAAGAATACAACATTTATAACTATGTTTATAAATGACTTACTTCTTACATGTATTAATGTAAGAACAATGGTTTATAAATTATGAATTAAAAATGTACTAATACTTAACAACTGCTTCATAGTGTGTAGATAACAAAGAATAAAACATTTATAACTGTGTTTATGAATGACTTACTAATGTGTATTAATGTATGAACAATGCTTTATAAATGATGAATTCCTTATTTACTAATGCTTAACTAATGCTTTATAGTGTGTAGTTATTATAAAGTGCTACCAAGTACACTCCATCACAAAATGAGACATTAAAATACATTTTCAAAACTTGAAACAAAGATTTGAAGTGGCAGTGGTGGTCTCAGAAGCGAGCTTGTGACCGGGAGGTCGCCGGTTCAATCCCCGTACCGACAGGATAAAAATCTGGGTGTGGAAAATAAACCAAGCAGCTTGCTCTCCCCAATTTACCACCACTGAGGTGCCCTTGAGCAAGGCCCATAACTCAAACAGCTCCAGCCTGAGCTGCTTAGTGGCCAGCAGGTCAGGCTGTTGTTGTACTGGGCAGCTTCCAGGTGTGAAACGGTGTGAATGTGGTCAGGGTCTTCCTGCAAAAGAGAGGCTTCCTCTCAGTGAAGCTAAATAAAGGTTAAAGAAAAAAGATAGTGTTAATACAAGTCTAGTGGCTGTCCGGACCATGCCTCTGTGTTTACATGTTAATAGATTGATGCAATAAAATATGAACAACCTACCTCATGGAATAAAAAGATACTGCCTATACACCAAATCAACCATTAGAATAAAACTAAATAAAAAACCCTACAGGCCATTCAATAAAAAATTTGCACAATTTCTATCTGTACAAAAAAATTGGTAAAATAACCAATACACAAACGTTCAAGTGTGTGACTTGTACATTTTGTTTATAGCTGCAGAAACTCACTCACTCACTCATTCCCTCACTCACCTCACTTTGCTGATGCATGATGCATGGAAAATGTTTGGCATAACAGTCAACAATAGTATTTGTTACTTTTCAGTGGAGTCTATTTGTATATTTGTATTACATTTAGGATTAGGATATTATGTTAGTATACCCCTAAAACATAACACTGTCAGTCATCTATCTCACCAGATCATTGGTGCTTTGTCAGGGCTCTGGGGGCTGTGCTGGCTTTGACTCTGTTGCCCTCCTCTCTGCTGTCTGTCTCACATTCACCCATGTCAGCGCTAGTACTGGGACCACCATAATCGTCACTGCTGTCTCCACTGGTGGCAGCACCAAAAGAATAGCTTGTGATTTTGAGGCACTTTGCTGCATCTGTCTCATGCGACTGCCTTTTTTTTCTCCCTCAACTTTTCAGCACCACCTTTGCATTTTGTCGCATGTTTTTTATCCAGCACAAATAACCAGGCTAGAGGTTAGGTCTATGTTTTAACCGTTTTAATATGTGGCCCAACTGTGCAGCGGCCCACTGAGAAAAATCACGGTACTCCCTGTGGTCAGTCTGACCTTGGCCACAATGCTTTGGATGTAAAAAATGATTGACAATGAATTTAACTTATTAAATTAATTAGAACGAATTGTTGTCTTTGTTAGTACTTTGTTGCATTATTGTGAAATCTTTTCCTAATAATCATTTGTGTGTAATTTTATTTTACCCAAATTATCACCAAGATTTTCTTGAAAGGGATACATTTTTATAGGGCTGACCCCGAATAGTGAAGATTCGATGCTTCGATGGGCGGAGCCTGATTCGACTGTCAATCTCACAATCGAAGCTTCGCAGCGAAACAAGGATCGTGCCTTTTTGGCGATATGGGGGTGCTCAACGTCTGATTTTGCATAGAACTACCAGTTTTCTCCCAATAAGTTAATATACTGCCTATTACAATATACATTTCAATGTTTAATGCTGTAAATAAACATATAAAAAGAATAAAACTTTCAATAAATGTTTTTAAAGTGCGTGAATAAATCCAAAATTGTCACCCTAACCCTGGTTCGTCTGTGCGCATGTGTAGGCGTAGCGTGGATATGTGTAGTGGCAGTGAAGGAACGCTTGCTGAAGAGAAGGAGCTGCAGCTTTACGGTGTCCTCGCGGGACTTTCGGATAATTTATCACCGTTGATGAAGCACATAAAGAATATTTTATTGTTTTTAAATAGCCGGCTACTTGAAATAGATCCGCAAGGAAACGCGACATGCATGCAGTTATCGGACCGGTGAATGACAGGCGAGAGAGTGAGAGCGCGCCTCAGTTTAGCTGGAAATTTACAGTGTAAGTTGAATGAAGAGAGACTGCAGCTCTGCAGCTTCTCAAGATTAAAGCGGAGCTACCTTCGACTGTCAGTCGACTATAGGCAGGGCTTGACGATTATGACTCGACTATGTAAATCCTTAGTCAGGGACAGCCGTAAATTTTTTACTTAAAACAGCTTGCAGATTTCCAGGACGTTGGTTGGATCCTTTAAGAATGTATTTTCAAGCTGTAGATCTGAGTGTAATGCTGCAGGATGTGTGCTGTATACAAGAACCTTAATTGACAGAGTAACAGTAAAGTCTGCTGATGCTGACAATGGCTGTTGATTTTAACTGGAACATCCTGAGAAGATGTCCAAGGCTTGCTGTGTTTCTACAGACAATCAACATTTAGGCTTACATGTTTTTACTAAGAAGTTTAGAAAGGGAAATTAATGATAAAATAATTCACAAAATTTTGCGTCACCACAATATTTAAATGTACTGGGGTCGGTTATTTATCTAACACTACAGATTCAAATGAACCCAGTTACAGTTCATCGGATTTGTGATATAAAGTATTGGCTGAACAGAAGACACCTCTGTAAGGAAACATTAGTTAAATAGCCTGATGTTGTCAGCTCAACAAAATCAGTAATTGAATGGCTTTTGTAAATCTTTTAAAGGAAAACTTTGTGATTTTCAACCAGCCTTGTATCATTACAATGTGTATAGTATATTCAAATGAATAATGGTTCTTCATTTTCGCATCAGCAGGCGGACTTTAGCTGGCTCTGGGGCTGCCGCCTCCACGGACAGTTGGATCAAGAGAAGGCTGCTCTGTGCCAGGGGCAACTAGTGGCACCTCGGCCATAAATGTGCACCAATTGAAACAGAAGTAGAGTTGCTGTGTGTTACACCAACAATTTGGGCCACATATGGACACAGGAGTGATTGAGACACACTTCAAAGAAACCGTAAAAAAACAACCAAAGCCAGCGTCTGAGCACAGAGTAAGTGTAATTGCGACAGTGTGCTGTAGCACGGCAACCTTACAGTGTGAAAACCTACAATACACATTTTTTACGAGGCCCTTTTAAGACTAGCATTGCTATCAGAGTTTAGCTTAACATTAGTAGCCCTGACTAAGTGTTTGTAGTAGTTGGGGAAGTTTGGGAATGGGAGTGGCCTTGAAAGGCAACGGGGTCAGTGCGTTCTGGTTGTTGTAGGATTTCTACCTTTTGACCAAAGAGATTACCGCAGCTGTAACATTCGCTGACTACAGGGGGTGCAGGTGTTGAAACTGCTGCAGCTATAGCTTTCTTTCCCGAAGTTGGCAATGTCATCATGTCTACATCTGTTACTCTCCTATAGGTGAGACAGTGGCAGTGACTGAACATGAACAAGTTTTTGTGTTTGGGAGTTACAAACCTGTTCCATAGGGTGCGTCACATTTAATAAAAATATTTAAATGACCGAAGGCTTTTCATTCCCCCTTATGGGATTCATGCAAATAAGTTTCAGACATTGCAATTATGGGTAACAGCAGGCTAACAGTTTTCAGTAGTTTTGGTAATAAACACAGAAATCCAGAGTCACTGGCAGTTACACTACAGGTAAACATATAGTTTTCTCCATCTAATTTCCAAAAGTCAATTAGCTTTTCCCTCCAAGTACAACAGCTATTTACAAGATACCTTATGCACAGGCCAACTTGAAAAGAACTTGCTCCTCATTTTTCAGACTCTGTTTAAGTTGATTTGACATACACTCACATTTTCAAGTACGCTAATATTTTTTTCTAAACGGAAAAAGATCTACCAACAGATGGCCATGACAAATGTAAAAAAACAAAACAAAAAAACATTGTAATGCGTTTGTTAACCTCCTGTTTTGTTGAGCGTGGAAAATATCAACGAACAAATCGAATTAAAAAGCAATTTTTCAAAATGAAGCTAAATCCTTGGCACTGTACATGGAAAGGAGGAAAAACACCTCATGATTGATTGTGAGTGTTCAGATTTGGCCACCATTGATTAACTATGTCCTTAGTTGGCAGCACCTCAAACACTATGCCTAAATGATGATTAAAAAGAACCAGTGGAGAGTGTTCGAGAAGGTGAAATAAATATGTTCCAGTTAATTCGAATAGATGTAAATAACGTCAAAGTCTACGTTTTTGTTCTTTTTCCACTTCATTTACTTTGTTGAAGGCTACTGATGAATATTAAGTATGTTTACCCAGTTTCCTTTGTCATTGGAGATGGCTTTACACTGCCAAGATTGTGTTGTTGTATTAATTTCGCAAACAAAAGCTATTCATCAGTGTTTTTTCTGTATCTATCAGACTGTTTAACACCCAGGTAGAAATTAGACCCAAACAATAAGAGATCTGATTTTTCCAGTTAGCAAGACATTTTGGCATATCCCTCATTAACCTGATGTCATCGTGATGTACACTGCAACAAGACACACAGCTGATCATATTATTCAAATCTGTAGCTGTCCCCCACAATCCATTATAGTCAACAAATTAACACAGGGACAACAAACAATATTCATTCTATTTTAGCAAATCGGTTTGGGGTTGTTCTACTTCATGCATTGAAAACTTTTCGAGATGGTTTAGTTGCTAAATATAACTCTGTGTGGAGGGAAATCTTCACTATTGCCATGAGGAAATTTTTTGTTTTCTTCTTAAATAGTAAGTTAAAAGTCTTTAAATATAAACTGGTATTTTACCTCATGGCAAAACTGGTTCTTGTTGAGTTGTGTTAAAATTCTCTCCAGCCTCTCAAAGAGTATTCATTCCCTCTCCACAGTCCCACTCAGATAAACCCATATCCTTCTTATCCTCAGCAAATCAATACCTACCTCAGCTACTTTGGGAATCAGCCATCCACACACATCAACTGAGAAGTGATGCTTCAGAAGCACAAAGCAGAAATCCTTGGTGGGAATCTTTGCTTGCGTTAGCATCTCCAGGTGTATCTTGGTGGTATTTGAGCTTTTAGAATATACAGATGAAAGAGAAACAAGGTAACTCATCCTTATCATTACACAAGCTGGTTATTAGTGGTGTTATTTTAATGCGATGAATGAGTATTTGTCTCTGAATGGAAACACTTCGAGCATGTTACCAAACCGAACATCAAACATTGAAATATCTGGTAATCACACTGGACAAGAAACTCAGAGACTATCAGCCATCTGTAAACTCAAAAGACTCTATGTCGCTCCCTATATCCCTTTCTCCTCACTCAGAGCTCAGGCGTCAGGCCATCGCATGCATTGCAATTACAATAGCACGGGGAAACAGCACACACCCACTCAATCGCCACTTCACTGTGCTGCTCTCTGGGTGCAGGTACAGGTCCCAGAGGTGCAGAAAGGCTCGCTATGGCAAAAGCCAGGTACCCAAAGCCATAGCATCTCTAAACAGGGTGACTCACTAGGGGAATGACTAGTCTCATTTTCATGTTGTTTTTACCTGTCGTCATGTGCTGTTGTGTTGTGTTTCATGTATTTCTATCTACTGGTGTAGGATGATGTGTGTCTTCCCTGTGATGTATAGTGCTGTGAAAAAAAAATACCTGCAGGGACAATAAAGTCTAACTAACTAACTAACTAACTAATTAACTAACTCTGTCAAGTCCCTCATTATAAATGAATTCCCAGTAATTATTAAAAGTGCCTTTAGTGGAGGTCAGTGAGGTTGGTTCAAGCCATTAATCTAATTGTGTGTCATTTAAATATCATAAATCATATTGTACATGTTTACATTTGACATTTCTTTGCACTTAACAGTGCAGTAATATCTATGCCTGCTTCCTGTAATCATCAGTGCATGAATATTGATGTGGTATCTCTCCAGGCACTTCATCTAAAATGAATGAAGACGGGCCTCCAGCTCAGACAGATCTGCACAAACACAGCATGCTCATTAAAGACCAATTGTATAATAATGTGCACCTGTCTGGAGAATTGAAAGGTAGCCTTCCTGAACGGGTTTGCCCAGAGATCTGGAATTAGCCATTAAGATATATATGTTTTCCGCTGTTTTATGAGCAGCGACTGTGCCTGTTATGTTTAGTTTTACAGGAAGTTGTAATGATGTATTTACTGCCAAATGATTAGACTTGAGGGTGACAAAGTGGATTTACTGAGGTTAAGTGATTGCTATTACTATCACAATAAATAAATCACTTGTTAATTTTATTATATAAGCTTTTACTGCAACATTTGCCATATTTTAACATCATGTTTATTTGTCATTTTGCAAAGAGCATGACTGAAAGTATGAGGTGATTAATTTAGAATTTCCAGAAAACGTTTTGGTACAGCCTCTTATTTCTAAGTGCAGGAACCAAGTCAACAGAAAAAATATGTCTTTCTCTGAAATGATAGGCAATTTTGAGCCAAAATTGCAAAACAAAAATTATAACTTCATCAGGCTTCTACAGATTTTCCCTAAATGTGACAGACACTAGGAAACATTATTTAAGTTGGCCTAATGTGGAAATATTTAATGGAACTTCTATGACAAACCTACTGTACTTCATTAATACTCACTATTTCTTCATAACTTTTATATCTGTGGTGTTTGTGTGGCACCATGGATTTTACAGATTAAGGAGATACTAGATAATTTATCTTTGACTCACACAAAAATATGACAACAAGATCAGTTTATACAGTATTGCCAAAGCAAACTGAAAAGCAAGCAATTGTACAATCTTAATGTTTTTTGATTTGCCGGCTTTGATAGGAATCAGACTGTCTGTAACTTTAGCAGTGACCTTTGTTTACGTAAATTCTGTTTCACTTAATTTCTGACAGGTACCATTGTTTTGTTGTAATTGTATTGTATATTTTGTGTGTACTCTATGCCATATAACCATGGTCTCGGGTCTGAATCCGAATCATTGAACAAATATTTTGACAAGAATATCTGAATACCAGCTTCCATTACGGTAAAGCATCACGTTCTGTTTGCTGGAGGGTTTTTTCAGAAACCTCTGTTCACAGGTGTTAGTAATGACAAATACAAAAGCTTTCATGAACTGTGTAAAATGTACAGCCAGCACTTTGGGTTTTAGTCTTGGATACCCTTCAGAGGATGGCTCTCTTCTCACTTTACAGCAACTTAAATATTGCAAACTTAGTTTTATTTACAAGGCCCTGGATAAAAACACTGAAACTGTCAGAATATTTCTATGAATATTTGTGCTCTCTCAAAAAATGAAGGTGACATAGGAATAACATTCTTTCTAACAGCTTTCAAGAAGCGCTTCGGTAAAGTACTGAACGAGTCCCACCGTCTTGTAAGTAAACCATCAAGGCTACATCCTGCCTCCACAGAGCTCATGATGACTGATAGAAATCAAATTGTCTGCATCAGTAACTCATGCAAGTCATGTCTGCTGCTGCATCTGGTCTGTTGACATACTGCTCTTTGAAGCTCGCTGAGTACGAGCTGCACCAAAAGGCTATTCTTCCTTTATTGCGCAGCTTATCACTTTCATTTTTTTGCTTGGAGACTTTCCAAAGAGCTAATTCTTTTTTTCTGGACGGCTGAAGGCAGTCAAGCCAATCCTGTGGAGCAGCTTCTGCCATGCTGCACTGCACCTACTACGATCCAAATAGGGTCATGACTAGAGGGTATCTGCATGCTGTTGAAGTGACATTCCTCTCTGCTGAGTTGGTGTGTTGTACGATCCAGGCAGCTGTCCCTAACCCTTAGCTACATCTACCGTAATTAGTTGTTTTCTCAAGCTGAATACTCCATTAATTACTCAACATATTCTTGACGTCATATAGGATCATTGATTTCTTCCCATTTACTTTAGAGGTGTTATTGAAAGTTTTTACCTCTCTTTAGAAACAATGCTTTTACTGTACCATCTGTAAAAAGTATTTATGCTCCATACAGCAACAGTAATAACCACCATTACAATTTTCCATCCATCCATTTTCTGCCACTTATCTGGCAGTAAGCAAGGTTATTGCGCTCACAATGAATAAAAATTAATTTTGTGTGATAGTAATGTTTTGTGTTTACAGTGCCTGACTACTGAGGTCCTGCATTTGACTACACAGCCTGTAACATCAGTGGCATGGCAGAAAGTCAGCTTGTCTTGCCAATGAAGGCATATGTACTGTATTAATGATGCCTGCTGAAGGGGCAAGGTTTTTGTAAAATATTGGTGTAACAAATTACATTTTCACTACGCCAACATGTGCGTAATTGACTGTTCATTAAACCTCTTCCCCAGACAGTGTTTGTCCAATTCTTGCTTAGTAGAATCTTGCTTTCGAGCATGTGCTTGTGGCTGTACAAGAAAAGTCTAAGGAATGGATCAAATAGCGTGCTAGTCCGTAAGCTGCAAAAGTAAGCATTCTTGGGTAACTAACAACAGCAGTAAACTCGGACTACTTCCAAAGCCATCATTACTGGTAGATTTAGTACAGGTTACATTTGAAAAAGCCCCAACAAGTTCATTGAGTCGGAGCCACTTCTTTGTAAAAACTAAGGCGCACCCACTGTGGCAAATCTGCCATTGTTATTATTGGAAATAGCATAATGTGCTGTGCAAAAATGGGATGCTTGATATGCATAGCAACAGTGGTAGGGCAGCTGGGCTCAGCGAAAGGTCAATTAGGACACCTACAGTATGTGTTAAGGATACAAACATTTCTGACTTTTGTGACTCATGATGGAAGCATCAAAGACAATATTGTTGCTTTATTTATTTATTTTTACTTCAGGTTTAAAGGTTCAGTGTGTAGGTTTTAGGGCATCTAGTGGTGAGGGTTGTGAATTGCAACCAGCAGCTCACGGTGCTCCTTGTATGGTCCCGTTTCCCAAGTTGTGAAGTGAGTTCATGTGCTCTTAAATCAGAATGTGGAATCAACATGGACTCTACTACAAAGATGTGTTGGATCAGCATTACCAGAGCATATAAACAACACGCAGACATCTAGTTTACAATACATGGACAACAAACTAACCGTTATAACCATATTACAAATCACATGTTTTTGAAATATGTCTATGCAATACGTGATTTTGCATGAATCAAAGTTCTGTATACTTCTTTATGTTTCATGTACACTTTATTTCTCTTATTGCAATAAAGTTTTAAGGAGGAAAAAAGACTTGGATTATTCCGACACCACATGAATGCACCATTAGTCACTGCTCATCCCTCCCTTTCTTAAGGTGGCCAACATGCTCTATAAGCTCTTTTGCTGAATAATAATAATAATAATCTTTATTTGTAGAGCACTTTTCAAAAACAAGTTACAAAGTGCTTTAACAAGTAATAATACAAAGTAATACAGTAATACAAAAACAATACAAGATAAAAGCAAGAAAACATTGAAAAGACTAAAATATACGTTTAAGATAAATATAAAATAAGTAAAATAGAAATAAAAAATATAAAATAAAATAGATTAAAATAAAAGGGATAAAATAAAGTCAAATAAGATCGGGAAAGGCTCTCCTATAAAAGTATGTTTTAAGAAGGGGGAAAAGAGTTCACTGACTCAGCCGACCTGATTAATACGTGTGGGCCTCTATTTGTCCAAATTTCTCTTCTTTTATTACTTCTAACAAACCATTCAACTACTACTACTACTTCTAACGTTACTTGTTCTTCTTCTTCTTCTTCTTCTTCTTCATACATGGACGTTTGTCCATTTGGGCTACTGTAGAAACATAGCGATGCAAAATGGCAACGTCCATGTAAGGGGAGCCACAGTTTATGTAGATAGAAATGGCTCATCTAAGGTAGTAAAAACATACATAACATTCATTATGTAAGGTCTTTTTACACCACTGAAAACATAGTTATATATATTATATTGCATTTCTGTCAATAGACCCTCCCAAATATTACACACTGAACCTTTAAAGTAATGTGTGAAGATGTGTATGAGGGCTAAGTTTTTATAAAGTATAGCATTTAATACGCATAAAGATGAATGTATAACCATGAAAAATAACTGAACTGCAATGGTGAGTATCATTTTCATACAGCACTTTCGAAATTGCGGATGCTCTTTGCCACTGCTGCATTGTTTCCTATGGTTTAACAATTTGGTAACCTGGCAACACTGAGCAAATAAAACATCACTTCAACAAAGTGTAGACACCCTGCAGACATGAGACCTTAACAGTCTACAGGGTATGGCATCATTTTCATCCTTCTTTGCTTTAACACATAAAATGTTTCTCTTCCTGTTGTTGCAAGGTGATTTGCTGTGACTGATACAACCGCACCAGCACAGATGACACGAGAAGGGGCGTCTCATAATGCTTTTTTTCCGTCCTCGCGAATCATGATGTTCTAAAACAATTGAACTTTTAAGGTTAATGCATAAAGTTTGTCTAAAAATGCAAAAAAAAAACCAGTACTGACATTTTCATTCTTTAACCTCTTTTCTGCAAATTGCTTAACTGTCATCGCAACTGGGAAAACAATTTTCATAAGTGGTTAACCTCACTGGTCACTGAATGTTTAGCAGCTGTAACGTGGTAGTGTCGCTCATAGGCAGAAGAGCACTGGCCACACCAGAGAAAAAAGTCTGCACTTTATTCTCTCTACTACAGAGAAGCTTGGGGCACGTTCAGCACACACACACAGTGCAGGCTCCCTCCCTGCATGTGTGTAAATAAAGTTCACTCAAAAATAAGGCAACATATTACAATGGCTCAGCTGTACACACATTGCCTCAGGTCCAATGGTAGTCTTGCATTTACCCTGGCAATAAAAAACTGAATTTTATATTCAGTACCAGTCTAAAATATAAAACAAGTCACAATTTAGCATGACCCCTTACAAATGCCTCAAACTGTTTTTTTGTGTGATTGCAGGCTAGTAAACATTACGGATTTAAACTTCAACCATCTATGGTTACGCTTACAGTATGTTTTATTATTATCACAGAAAAGAGGTCAGTCTGATTTAAAGAAAACAAAAACATTTATGAAAGGGCTTATCACATAACTGTTAAACAAATGAGGTCTTATTTTTATGTAGTTTAGACATTTTTATGGATAAATGGCATAAAGCTGGAAAAGGGCTGTGACCACAACATGACCACTGTCAAGTCAGCCACAATACAAAAACTGACAGCTGCTCATAATTTCCACCAATAAAGACAGCTGACAGAAGCATATGAGCATTTTCGAAAATATATTTAGGGATGACTCTGTAGAGATTCAGATATCTTTAGTAAACAAGTCTGTGACTTTAATAAATACAGTTTATTGAATTTATTATTAGAACACGCATATCCACATGTGGCTTACTGCTAAAATAAAGCTATATGGGCTCATTTACTCATTTAGCTGACACTTGAATCCAAAGCAACTTACAACTCAAGGACACATTGGTAGCTGTGTCATAGTGGTAATTGAACTTCCAACACCATAGGCATGTGTGAGGTAAGATCATCATGTATCATCTTAATCCTGTAACAAATGCAATATATTGCAGCAACTTGAAGCTACATGTGATAACAGACTTTTTTTTTAAGAAAAAGAGAATTTTGGTGTATTAACAGCTTCACCTACAGCTGTAGGTGCTTGATATTCTATTCACTATTCTTACTACATAACTGTAAAAGAAAGTGCTAGCAAAGCTTATGAAAACGATCATTTAGCACATGATTTACTTTTATTTTATGTTAACTGGTAGTTAGTTACAGTGGTCATCATTCAAGCATGATTTTAACAGGCTTCAGGATAAATTGTGAATACAAACATACTGATATCTGCACGGTCGCTGAGATGCATGTTGACGCTGGCTTGATTTAGATCAGACCATCTTTCATTCACGCTGTGTTTACCCACAGTGAGGGAAAGTATTTTTCACAAATCCTGCCTATGCTGTCTCATTAAAAGCCGATCCCTTAAAATCCCCCATGTGGATCTCCAAAGAATAGCTGCACTCTTAAAACTGCACCTTTAATTTTAATTTCACACTGAAAGGAAAACTGTGATTACTAAAATGACCTTGCCTAAGATTTGTATTTGTACAAAGAATTATATCTAAAATATCTGTGAATCTCTCGGTGTGAAATCTGAGGAAAAAACAACAACAGAAAAACCTCAGTGGAGTATTTGGTGTCGTGGCCGTTAAAAAGCTCTTCTTCCTAATGTTGTTATAGATAGTAAGAGATATAAGCAGGCTCCATGCAGCGGCAGATCTGCTGCTCATCTCCACTTCAAACCAGGGTACACAGCCAGACGCACGCTGCCGCTCTGTATCCACCATCTGTATCTACCACTGACTGGGTTTATATAAGGTGTAAGAGCTTCAAGCAGTGGGGAGGGAAAAGGAGACAGGGAATGAGGGAAAGATCAAGAGGAAGGAAAATCATACTATACTTGTGTTCAGTCATGCCTTGTGGACGGCACAGCGAGAAAACATCCAAAACATGGTAAAGAATGTCACATGCTAGCTAAATGTGCTTTAATATAGACACATGCTGCTCCTCTGTCTGACCTTACCTCACACTCTAGGCTTACCACAAAAATATTTCAACTCCCTGCACTCAACACACCCACAGTTTTCTAGCTGCTGGAGACAGACTGCGCTCTGAAAGTAAACTTTACTGAAAAGAAAATCTACATGGTTCATGGGCGTGCTGTCGACTAGATCCAGATAAAAAAAAAATAATTAGAATGGAAATTACTTTGATATATTATATGTTTTACTTACTTATTACAAACTAGCTAACTGTCGCTACAGTTGCTGCTGCAAAGCTAACAAACAGAGAGGACGAGGCAGTCCAATTAGAGCCAGCACACCAGCTCCAGACAGCGATACTCACAGTATCACACTCACACTCAACAGTATGTCTTGGCAAATTAGTAAGCAAGCTGAATGTCCATGGGCAAGTAAAAATCATGGCTGCGATGAGTGGAATAGTGTTGTGTGGCTCGGTCCGAGCCACTTTGTTTGTTTCCCATTTACAGAGCCAGGGCTGTGTACAAACACTGGATTTATATACTGTTTATTGCACTTATGTCTTATTTGTGTCCAATTAAATCAGTCTGAGTCTTTTTCAACTTAAATATGTTGTTGTACTGGAACAGCGTCAACTCAGGTGTGACATCATTCCAATGAAATGAAATATCAAACTATGTTTGTTGTATTTATGTTGTCAGCAGTGTTGGGCAAGCTACTTGGAAAATGTAGTGAGCTAAGCTACTAGCTACTCTACATTAAATGAAACCCCCAGTGAAATGGAGCAAGCTAAGCTACAGCAACTTGGTAGTTAGGTCTATATATATATATATATATATATATATATATATATATATACACACACACTCTCTCTCTCTCTCTCCTTCTCTCTCTCTCTCACACACACACACACACACACACACACACACACACACACACACACACACACACACACTATAGGCCTAGTTTATATTGAACTAACTTCATTCTACAGTAGCAATAGAAGAAAGACTAAAAACCTGCTCCAAACAGTGTGTGTGTGTGTGTGTGTGTGTGCAAGAGAGAGCTAAATCAGACACACAGAAACTCTCCTACTTAGTACCATTTCATTGCAGTTAAATGTATTTCCTCATGCAACAACTGCAACAAATGGAGAACCATTGTTGTTTTTATAAAGTAACTTAATAATCACATTATTAATTATATATTTTTTATTGTTTATATGTGAATTTGTGCTCTGGCAACATTGCAACCTAAACAACCTAAACATTCATGGCAATGGGCGAAAGAGAGAGAGAGAGAGAGAGAGAGAGAGAGAGAGAGAGAGAGAGAGAGAGAGCGAGCTCTCATCTCATGGAAACAAGTTTCTGCCACTACATATCAAAGTTTCCTCCTCACTAGAGGAAGAGCTGTCCATTCTGGACCCTGATCCTTCTCACAAGAGGTGTTATAATAACTATCGTAATAGAAAGTAAAGTCGCAAACATCAGCCCATGGATCTGTACGTGATGTCACCGTCTCACGGAAGCGCTTCTGCCGGCTGCACATTCAGGTCTGTGTGTGGCGGTGGCGTCACTTACTGATCCTTCAGAAACTACCGCGCTTCTCGGTCAAATAAAGGGCTTCGTTACGGAAAAGCTATTTAATTCAGAAAATAGCGACGCTACCACCAAGCTACTGAGAAATGTAGTTAAACTAGTAACGCCGCTACTTGTAGCGACGCTACCACCCAACGCTGGTTGTCAGACATGATTTTTTTTACCATTATGGCCGTAACTGCCTAACCATGTAGCTATTATCAATAAATATAATAAATATTTTTGGAACTAAATGTGGGCTTATTTGTGACTTTTTATAGGAAACTAAAGCCACTTTCATTCAGAGATCCCACAATAAACGTGGAAAGAATATCTGCCAATATAACACATTTGCTCATTCATACTAATTTAACCTTTGCTGCATAATCCCACAACCATGTGTGCTTTCACATCCGGCTTTAAGGACCAGCAAAATAGAAAAATACTGTTATGTCTAATACAACACCAGCATGCTGGCTGTGGCGTCTCACACAGGTATTCCATCTCTGTAACTACCATTGTTCTGGCTCCATACTGTTCATACAGTTCAGTAAGCCAGCATATTTGCACAATATTGTGCAAATATTCACAGTACAGTGTGAAAATGGCACAAGGTACTTACAAGTTGGCTTTTCTTTGTCTGAGGACCTCAACTACAAGCAACTGTATTATTTCACATCATTCTATTTATGTAGTAATGATAAATTTGCGACTCTGCTTGGTTTATGTATCTTACAATACTGTGTAGACCAATGTAGACAGGCAGTCACCTCTGGAAATGTATCATATCTCATATATAATCTCATGCATGAGGTTGTTTGTATCATGAGGTCTGACATGAAATCCCGTGGTGTTGGCGGCCCTTGTTGTGATTCAGGGAATCAGGGAATCACAACAATGAACAGTTCCACTTCCTCGACAACAGGGTGTCTGTGCTGGTGACCATTTCGACATGTTGCTGCAATCAGTTGCTCAAAGGGTGCAACTGATTGGCTGACAAGTTCAAACATCTGCTCTCCTCAAATGTGGCTCCAGTCAGTCAGAAAAGAGGAACGCAATCCATAACCGTCATGTCAACAAGTCATATCACCATATTTCTGAATTATTGTTCAATAAACCTTTCTCACAGAGGACATTTTGACATGTCACAGTAGAAAAAGCACAGGTGTAAATAATAAAATGAATGATGGCTGAGTTTTAGTTTTAGAGGTTCTGGTTTTGTGCATGCTGGCTCACTGTCACGGCTTACTGGGGCATTTGAATAAAACACCATTAATGTTATTAGCAACACCTGTGCTTTTCCTGCTGTGGAAAAGGCCAATTTCAGGAATTCAAAGAAAGACAAAAGTTAAAAAAATAATCCTGTAAACATTCAATTGTTCATTTAATTATTCATTTGGCCGGCACTCCTCTTCTTGTGTCGGGCTCATTTACACAGGTAGATATATTAGATGTAGTTCACTTGAAGGTTATAAGGGAAAAAGTGATGAAGCAGACTGACTGGTCCATCAGTACAAATTAACATAAAAAAGAAGCACAGAGGCTGCAGACTCACAGTTGGAATTGAAGTTTGTGATCAAACAGTACAGGTTATTGGCTTTAATTAGGCCTAACAGCCTTGGGCTGCATTTGTAGTTTTGGCAATGACATTTGGGAGCACAACAACCTGAGTGCAGTGATCATTAGTGCCCACCCCTAAACCACCTCAGGCACAGTTAACAGTGTTAGCTGGACAGAGATGTCTGAGAAAATAAGTGGAGTCCCGCCACAGGTAAGAGTTAGTATGTGCTAAGGTTTTAGTTCAGACAGATTTGTCTTTAAAAAGGTAATCTGACATTATTCAACAGTGGACAGTATATATACACAGAATATGCAGTTTGTGAGCACTGCTTTGCCAAGTTGACTACCTCAGAGTGAACCACTCTGTCCCATAAGGCCACGTTTAAATGAATCATTTTTGGGCATAATAGCAGATGTTGGTGGTGCATTTTTAATGTGCCAACCATCTAACCTGTACACAGAAGTATACTGTTAATGTATTTTCATGCACATCTTCATCAGGACTTTCTTCTGTGGGGTAAAGCCAAAGGTCAGGACTTTTCAGCTCACACCGGCATATTTTACATAATCCAAAGCCATTTCCCACTGCTTGCCTTACCTATAATGAGTAGAGCACAGTAAAGGGCATATTCTAAATGTCATTTCATGCACTATTCAAACGGACAAGCTAAGGATATATTGGTAAACATTACAGTGTTGCTTTGCAAGATGAAACAGTATGTGTGAGGCAAAGATCAATTTCACAGCCAGCTATACGCTCTTTTGCTTCATGAATTTAAATGTTTATCCAAATATTTTCTGCCACCCTGAAGCTCATGTACGGCTTGGAGTGCTAATGTAGACAAAAGGGACTTCTGATGAATCTAATGTCTAAATGAAAACACAATACAATATGCTTGTCCTTACATTTATTTTGCTTCCGTTGTTCATTATTTCAACACCAGCCACCAAAAGCTCTTATTCATAACCCGGACTTTGTTGCACCTCTGCATTGCACCTCATACACTAATTTCACACGTTTCTTACGCTCACCAGAAATCCTCTCTTACTTTTGCTGTTCGTTACTGCTCTTTTGAACTTTTAGTTATGGTAACGTGGCCAAGGAATGTGGACACTACGATACTCAAGCAACGGTTCATGACACAGTAAATAAAATAATCGTCCCCTTTGACCTTAAGATGAAAGATAAGGGATCACAGGTACTATAGATTTCCAACATAAAGACACTTCCGAAACAAAATCAGAAAACGAATCCCTGTCCATTGTTCCCTTTGCGTCCAAAAGTATATACCATCTGGGCTCCATTGAAAGTAATGTAATTCACTGTTTATTTAATAAAACACACAAGAGCACTGAACAAACATTTACTTAATTTTTAATGTCTGATTGATGACGGCTACTGAAAAAAATGGGGCATCTGGGCCCTTTGGCTACTCTTATGCAATCTCTTTCATTTGTATTATGTTTTGCTTTTTGCTTTTTCTCAAACTCTTAAAACAAACTCTAATTCTGGCACTGACTGTGAGATTCTAGGTTATCCATTAGCACAGTTAATGAACTAAATGCAATTTGGCTTTATGATATAATGCATTATGACAGTTGACCAGCCTTTTATTGTATATTTGGGCACTTAGGAGTCTTTTTCAAGATGAACACTTGTAAGATAATTTAATCTGTGGCTTAAGGAAATCATTAAATAAATGCATTATTGTTCTTGGAATATTTAAGAGCACTTATGGGGCTAATTTACAACTTTTATTTTCATTGAATGGGTGATGAATGTGCTAATTTAAATCCTTTAAATCCTTTACCCAGAACTATTTTGTCATTTTTTATTACTTACTGTAAAATTGACAATAGGGAGATGCTGAAACTGTCCCCTGGAATGATATGTGTTAAAAAAAAAAAAACTGTGTAGCTGAAAAATTAAAATGAAAACCAGTGTAAATTACATTGAGCTTGCAGGCAGAGAATTTTCCCCCTGTTGTATAATCGTCATTTATCAGAGTTTAATGGAGCAAACACCCTGTAGCACACCAGTTTGTTACCTGCTAACACCGCAGTCTTCTGCTGTCTGTTGTACTTCATTTTAACTAAAGCAGTTACAGTTTAGCGCTGTGCAAATAGGTTTTCTGCTTGTAGTTGTTTAATCCCCCCTCTGGGATTCAAGCACTTGACCTTCTGGTCACAATCTGGCTTTACTGACCTCGAAGCCATTAGCATCTACAGTTTAATGTCTCATCTTAATGCTGAATTGCTTTTTACTTTGGCACACATTTAAATGTGCTTTTCCATTAAACTACAATCATTAAATGTGAACTTTCACACAAAAATCAGCACCTGCTTATAAACCTGAAGTCTGATTCATGCACTTAAGTCAAAGTAAATACAATTTAAACTGGATAAGTCTCACCTGAGAATCATCCAGTAATCAAGACCTGCAGTATATATCCCCCAGCTCTTCATCCCATTCTTCGCTAGATTGTCCACTCATCTATGTGGTACTCATGGCACAGCCAAACTCTGGGCTCTTGTCCAGTGTTCATGTTGCCTGGTCTTTTGCCTGACTCTATTTTAAGCTTATCCAGATAACTTCGGGGTTAACCCTGGGTTTTCAGTACCACGACGGTGGTTCACTTCTTAGCTCGCCATGGTAACTTATGCTGAATGGCTAACCTGCTCAGAGCAGGTTATGTTCCAGATAAGAGATCAACTCTATAAAAGCACCAACTACTGACCAATCAGTTATCTTGGAAAATGACATCACCATCTGTAGGACATCCCACAGATTGTTTTATAGGCTGCTTTATGTTTGCTGTGATGCGGCCAAATGAACAGCGCTATCATCCTACAGAGACTGACTGAAGCACGCTGCTGAAGCCTTGTTGGCTACGTACTTGTAGGCGTTTAAGATGGGACCGTAAGCTTAGCCTACTTACCGCTTTGAAATAGAGTTTTATATTTTTTATTTGCTTTTATTTGGGAAACCCAGGGTTGACTTACTGAGCTGATAACCAGCTTTGTGTGACCGCTTATCCCCATAGCGATTGTTAGAGTTACTGAAGCCAGACATCGAAAAGAGGTCCTTGTATGTTCACTCGCTTTGGGTATAGGCCTCAGCTCACTCTGCCTGCTTACGACTTCTTGCAAGAAATTTCAGTTGCACATTTGTGAAGATGTGAAAAATACTGAATTTCCTTTCATGTTCAGTTGGTCTAATATGTATGTGTGTGTGTTCACCCCATTGAGCCAGCATTGTCTTTTAATACTCTTTAAATGCAGCCTGATATCTGAACATTAAAACATTTAGATGAAGACGTTCAATCTTTTTTCTTTTGTAAATACAGAATGGAGACATCTTGGAGTTCTGCTTCACCTTGGAGGTGACAGTGAAGATGTCTTCATTTCTGACAATGAGCATTTGGTGGGAATTAGAGAAACTGCTTTTAATTGGTTTATATAATATCTCTTACAAAGAGTTGTCTGTCACCTTGTTCACTGCTCTATCATCTTCATCAGATTTTAGCTGCGTAACACCTCTAAATCCCTCCAAGGTTATATCTCATTCTCCATGTCAGTGCACCCACTTGATCGGATAATTTCTTATGCTGATGAAACACAGCTCTATGTACCTGAGAAAACTGCTGATTGAAGACGCCTCTGCAGTCAAAAAAAATATGTCTCAAACTTTGTTCTACCAAAAAACACCTCATTACTAAACTAAACTCATTTAAGATGTCATGAACTGGTGAGAGTATTTCAATTATTTGATAAATTTTATTTATTTATAGTATTTTTTCTAAGATAACTGAGCTTTCTCAAAACAAGTGAATTCATGCATGCATAAAACTCACATGTTTAATCAATGAGAGGTTTAATTGCAGAGCTTTGGGAGGAATAAGGGGGAGTTGTTTACAGCTGTGACTACACAAGTAAAATGCACAAAAAGATGTTAAAAGTTGTATTTTCTCTTTAACAAAACACACTGGAAAACTAGTTCCAGTTGATTGGTTGAAGATGTTACATCTGATGGAGGATTTAAACTGAATGGATGTCTGAGCTGCAGAATGCCATGAGGGTCGGCCACCTCAATAGAGGATTTGACACAGAAAGAAAACATTTCAAGCTGCAGTAGGTAGGTTTTGATTTTGAGTTAAGGATCCATTTAAGTTCAGAAAATGTAATCCTCCTATTGGTTGAAAAGCCCTGAATAATCACCATTGTATCAGAATCTCATGAGCTGGGCTGTAAAGTATACCCCCAACACTCCCACAGGACCCTGCCATTCAGTGATGTTTTAAGTGTCAAGACTTGGGTTTAGGTTAGAATTACGTTAAGGTTAGGGGGAAAGCACTGATAGCAACATTGGTCTGCTATTTGTTAGCTCACCTGGTAGACCCATGAATACACCACAAGGCTGAGTACTTACCAAAGTGGCCCTTGTTTGAGTCTTTTGCTGCATGTCATCCCCTCTCTCTCTCTCTCTCTCTCTCTCCCCAAATTTCCTGTCTGCCCTGCCAAAAATAAAGAAAAAAGACACCCAAAAATTTTGCAGCTCAGGTTTCTCTACATTCGAGGCACACTCTGGAGCAGGAGAGCGTTCTTTGAAACTTACAGCTTAAAAAACATAACCCTGCAAATTCTTTAAAAGCAAATTTACCTTATTTTGCATGCCACAACTTTCGCCAATTACATACACTGTGAGCTCATCTTGTCTCAATCATTGGTTACTCAAACACAGTAATTGTTCTCCAAGTAACAGGAAAGGGTAACACATAGCTCAATAACACTTCCTCTCTAATGTGCTCCGCTCCACTGATTATCCTCCATGATGACACTATTACTCTTCTCCCCTGGCAAAACTGACAACAAATTGACTGTATAAACCAAACCTCAACGCACCAATACAGACATAAACCAGCGCTTTTCAGCCTACTTTTCAGGGTGTCATCTGGAGGTTTGCTCTCCAATGGTTAATTGAGCCAAGAAAGTTTTGTGGCTAATTCTCAGTGAACCCTCTGCAGTGCAGCACTTTTCTGTTCAAGATGAATCTTTTAGCTTAAAGCATTTGGGGCTACAAGAAGATGGGCCTAATGCACTTCTCAGCTTAAACACTGCACTCTACATTTAAGCGCTCTGAAGTCTAAAGGCGCTGCTGCATGATTCACTCAAAGTGCTGTT
>NC_060168.1:11828435-11834423 GCF_021292245.1 Micropterus dolomieu
CTCTCTCTCTCTCTCTCTCTCTCTCCCAAATTTCCTGTCTGCCCTGCCAAAAATAAAGAAAAAAGACACCCAAAAATTTTGCAGCTCAGGTTTCTCTACATTCGAGGCACACTCTGGAGCAGGAGAGCGTTCTTTGAAACTTACAGCTTAAAAAACATAACCCTGCAAATTCTTTAAAAGCAAATTTACCTTATTTTGCATGCCACAACTTTCGCCAATTACATACACTGTGAGCTCATCTTGTCTCAATCATTGGTTACTCAAACACAGTAATTGTTCTCCAAGTAACAGGAAAGGGTAACACATAGCTCAATAACACTTCCTCTCTAATGTGCTCCGCTCCACTGATTATCCTCCATGATGACACTATTACTCTTCTCCCCTGGCAAAACTGACAACAAATTGACTGTATAAACCAAACCTCAACGCACCAATACAGACATAAACCAGCGCTTTTCAGCCTACTTTTCAGGGTGTCATCTGGAGGTTTGCTCTCCAATGGTTAATTGAGCCAAGAAAGTTTTGTGGCTAATTCTCAGTGAACCCTCTGCAGTGCAGCACTTTTCTGTTCAAGATGAATCTTTTAGCTTAAAGCATTTGGGGCTACAAGAAGATGGGCCTAATGCACTTCTCAGCTTAAACACTGCACTCTACATTTAAGCGCTCTGAAGTCTAAAGGCGCTGCTGCATGATTCACTCAAAGTGCTGTTTGGAACAGCGGATAGTGTCAGAAAGGCCTTTTCCAGCAGTTCAATTAGGGGGAGGTCTGTACATTTCTTTTTCTTTTCTGAAGCTGACAATTTTAAGAAAGTATCCGACTCTCTGCTGCAATTGGTCAATTGATAGATGTGAAAATCGCCAGGACTTCATGTCCTCTGCATTCTATAAAAGGCTGAACAAGTTTTGATAACGCAACTGTCAACTGATGATAGCTCTATAGTTGAATGTCAAAATATTCCAAGTAGGATTTCAGTTAAAATGACAGGCGCCTCACCTTTTCCCCATCCAGCGGAGTAGATACCTATTTATCAAAGAATATGGACAGAAAGTTTCAGTGTCTCAGAGCAATGAAAGAAACCTTCTATAGAAATACATTAAGAACCAAGAGCTAGAGGAACAGAAGTTAAGTGGGGCAGATTTCAGTTATCAATTCTGTCCAGACCGAATGAAATGATTGGCCGTGCTTATTACCATCCTGCAACAGCTACAGATAAAATATTTTTCTATCCATTCTTGTGTCAGAGCATTTGATTTACTGATTGCTGTCGCGATGTAAAGAAAATTTGAACAAATATGACAAAATAAATTGCCTACCCCAGCTTTAAAGAGGTGGTATTATGCTCATTTTCAGGTTCAAAATCTTATTTAGGGGTTGTACCAGAACAGGTTTACATGGTTTAATTTTCCAAAAACACCATATTTTTCTCATACTACATTGCTGCAGCTCCTCTTTTCACACTATGTGTCATACGCTCCGCTCTTGAGTTACAGAGTGATGCATCTTACTTGTACAAAATCTTTGTTGGGAGTTTCTCATGTGAATTTCCGGGCCCAAACAGAGTAGGAGTTGCATCGTCTTTTAGGACTAAACGTTGAACTGTTGCCGGTGTTCTGATGATCTCTGTTGCCTTGCCGAAAAATGCTACCATAGCGCAAATCGATAGACTCGACTCTACTCGGCCCTGCTCCTTTTTCCATTGCAGATAGTACCCAGAGATAGTACGTAGCTTGTCGTCATAGCGACGCCACACAACTGCCGCGACGTAATGTTCAATGCGACACACACACACCAGCGATCCACACAGCTTTCTCTTTTTTAAGTTAAAACGTTTCAACATTCCTGAGAATGTAAAGACAAATAAGCGGTATGAAAACCTTCCAGCTGTGTTTTCCTCTGCTGTTGTTGCTGCAGCGGTCTGTGTGACGGCGGGAGCAGAGGGCTCTGTGAGCGGGCGGCTGGCCGGCCTCACACGCTCCTCCCGCGGGTTGGCACAGACATTCCCCGCAGCCACCTGCGGAGCTCCTCAACTCCGAAAATATTCATCACATTTTTGTTCCGCCATCATTTCTCGTAAAACTGTCAATATTCCGAATCTACACAGCTGATTTCTCACCTCAAAACTTCTCAGAAGTGGATTTAGTGATGAAATACAAAAACTGTAAAATATAAAACTTTCTGTTGCTGGCTTCTGTCTGGTGCAGCAATGATGATGCAGTGAATAGTGTATATTCTCTCTGACCAATCAGCACTCTGTCTGTTTTCACGTTACATTTTAGTATCCCTCAGCTCGCTTGGAACCTCGATGGAGGTGAGGTGATACGAGAAAAAGTACCTGGAAGCAGGTACAGGTACAACATTTCTACAATGGAATACCAAACAAAGGCGAGTCGAGCCAAAGGGCCTCCACTCAGACTAGCTTGGCATGAGGGCGTGCCTGACCCCCGCAAGCTGCTTGGCAAGCTTTATGACGTGTTTGCACTGTGACGTCACAAGTAAAGGAAGTGAAGGGCTGGACTACAAACGAGCTGTTTTCAAGTGGTTCAGAGCAGAGCTTTCTGTGGGAGATGGGAACTCCCTTTGGGCTGGACTTTGTGCTTTTTCACACAAACCTGTTACATGCACTAAAAAGATATATAACTCAATAAAGGAGAGGGAAAAAGCCAAAAAGCATAATACCACCTCTTTAAATGAAAAATTGTTCTTTCTGAAAGTTGAGTTTATGCTCAGAGTTTTAGAACAAGCTACACTCACCGTGTGGAAATCACTGAAGGTTTGAACAGTACATGGAATCAGCCAGGATGATTTATTCAGCTATGTGCAATTTTTGTGAACCATTTACATGGAAAAAGTTAAAACATTAAAAGGCATGGTGTAAATATGTATATTAAACCAACTGACTGAGATACTATGCTGCATGTCAAATAGTGTGTGACACGCTGGAACTGCACGACGGGGGGAAAGAGGGTCTTGTGATTAGAGTGATTAGAGTCTACTTAAGGTAGATTAGAGTCTATATACCAGAGCTCTCCAGCTCACCTAGACTTTAATCTGTCACTCCTAAGTGTCTCACTAGCTATTAACAAACCCAGGCACACATTAGGAGAGCTGATATCTGACTGACTTCTTCTCAAATTGGGGTGCTTTCGTATTCTCACTGTGGGAAATCAGGGAACAGAGGCCTCTCTAACCACCGTTCATGACCACCGCCAAACAAAACATTATGATTGTCTATTGATTAAACTCTGATTGGTGTGATTTGACTTTGAGGGTTTCATTCAGATGAAGACTGTGAATGAGTGCACTCCTGTGGGGTCGCCTGCCATTTCTCCCATATGCCACAGTTTCATAATGATTTCATGCCCCAGTGAGTTGCTCATTCTCTTGAAAAGAAACGTGTGTTCCCTACAATATATTATTAGCTTCCATTTTGCTGAGCAAACGAGTACAAACATCTTGGTCATCGAATCATGGTCAGGTTTTGGACCATGAAATTATACTATTTACAGGGACTTCATTTAAGAGCTCCTAAATGATCATAAAAATGCTTAATTTTAATTAACACACTTTGGAAATACTGCAAAGAAAATATAATTTCTATTGAGTTTAAAAAAACAGATGGTTTCATTAGTATTATATTAATCTTCAAATTGGTCCGCCAGAGGAACATATAATTTTCTGTTCATATTTATTTTTGAATGGCTTTTGTATCACAAACAATGCTGTGATATGCCAATACAGTAATTAAGATGTCTGATAGGATCTCAAAAGAGAAATGATGATTAGAATTGTGTGTGGCTCAATATTCCAATAATTGTCAGTACGTGAGTGCTCGCTATTAACCTCAGCTCACCTTTGAACTTTTGAAAAGCGTTAACAAGGATGAATCATACAGGGTGTTCAAGAACGCTAAGTAAGCTTTACAGAGAGCTTTATAGTCAGACATTTATTTCCTGTTAAGCCCCAAATTAGATTTCTAAGGTTGAGCAGAAGCATGAATTAGAATCAAATTTTGTGTTCAGCAGGAAAAAAAGAGGTAACATTGTTGCCAAACTGGAGAAGTCCTGAAGTCAGAGTGTATAAAGAAAATTCTAGTTCATTTATCCAGAGTGGACGCTAAGCACTCTTACAGAAGAGTAGTCCATCCGAGGGTCTGGATGTTTGGAATTGGAGGCAACAGGCCAAATGGTTTCATACTCACTCAGGGGCCGTACATGCTAGCACACTGGCTGCCAGTAGCACTCTCCACAGGGCAAATTACTCCTCAGAGTGCAATTCACTGCTGCCTTTCAATTTGCATGTTATTTAGTTGCCTAGTCACATGACTTTTTCAGTCTGCTACATTATATGTCATCTTCTTCCAGCGTGATCAGAGTTTTTGGTGCTTCAAATGATCAGATGTTGATCAGATCATAAATCAAACTTTTAATATATTTCTCTGCAGGTCCTTTCTTTGTTTATTTTCTACTGAAGAGGCATTTGAATGAATTTACAAAAGAATTATTCCCAAAAAATGAATTGAAATGCAAACGAGAAATGCAAGTGAACCATCGGGTTGCAAAATGACAGATGGTTCCAAATTAAAATCAAAGCAAACAAACACAAATCAAGGGGTATTAGTAACTGGTGAAAAAATGGTATGACTCGTACCAACCGCATTCTCAGTATTTAGCAAGCGCTAGAGCCTGACCGCTAATGTATTTTTGAATACCCATATGGACATCTGATAATTTCAAGTTTTATATAAAGAAACATTTCTTTGCAAAAATGCCCCAAAATACTGTTTAAAACTTATATTTCACATTTGTGTATAATCACCTACTAATCAATATATCAATCATGGCAATATGGCAGTTGGGCTCTTGCAGATATATTGATGCATTTCAAATGAAGATTTTTTTCTCTGATAGACATTAAGGATAGAGCTGGAACAATTAATCAATTACTAGGTTGCTAAGTATATATAATCTACAACCATCCATCCATCGTCAACCACTTATCCTGCATACAGGGTCGCGGGGGGCTGGAGCCAATTCCAGCTTACATTGGGCGTAAGGCAGGGTACACCCTGGACAGGTCACCAGTCTGTCGTCGGGCCACAGATAGACAAACAACCACTCACACCTAAGGACAATTTCGGAGACACCAATTAACCTAGCCTGCATGTCTTTGGATGGTGGGAGGAAGCCAGAGCACCCGGAGAGAACCCACGCAGAGAACATGCAAACTCCACACAGAAAGGCTGGGGCAACCGGGGTTTGAACCCACGACCTTCTTGCTGTGAGGCTAACCACTACACCACCACGCTTTGTCTTACATATTTGCTGACATTAAAGCAGGCTTTAGGGGCAGCTGTGGTTCAGGAGGTAGAGCAGGTTGGTAGTTAATCAGAAGTTAAACCAATAGTTCAAATCCTGGCTCCCCCAGGCCGCGTGTCAAAGGGCAAGATACTGAACCCTGGTTTGTAGTTAGCTAACACTGTGCAGCAAATATCCTGGTATTTCTACTCTTTACTCTAGTATTTTCTTTGGGCCAGTAATCAACTTTAATTTTGCTACATTTTCCATTGCCTTCATTGCTTTTATATATATATACAGTGGGTACAGAAAGTATTCAGACCCCTTTAAATTTTTCACTCTTTGTTTCATTGCAGCCATTTTCCAAAAATCAAAAAAGTTCATTTTATTTCTCAGTAATGTACACTCAGCACCCCATCTTGACAGAAAAAAACAGAAATGTAGAAATTTTTGCAAATTTATTAAAAAAGAAAAACTGAAATATCACATGGTCATAAGTATTCAGACCCTTTGCCGTGACACTCATATTTAACTCAGGTGCTGTCTATTTCTTCTGATCATCCTTGAGATGGTTCTACACCTTCATTTGAGTCCAGCTGTGTTTGATTATACTGATTGGACTTGATTAGGAAAGCCACACACCTGTCTATATAAGACCTTACAGCTCACAGTGCATGTCAGAGCAAATGAGAA
>NC_060168.1:11834443-11835402 GCF_021292245.1 Micropterus dolomieu
CACCCGGAGAGAACATGCAAAATCCACACAGAAAGGCTGGGGCAACCGGGGTTTGAACCCACAACCTTCTTGCTGTGAGGCTAACCACTACACCACCACGCTTTGTCTTACATATTTGCTGACATTAAAGCAGGCTTTAGGGGCAGCTGTGGTTCAGGAGGTAGAGCAGGTTGGTAGTTAATCAGAAGTTAAACCAATAGTTCAAACCCTGGCTCCCCCAGGCCGCGTGTCAAAGGGCAAGATACTGAACCCTGGTTTGTAGTTAGCTAATACTGTGCAGCAAATATCCTGGTATTTCTACTCTTTACTCTAGTATTTTCTTTGGGCCAGTAATCAACTTTAATTTTGCTACATTTTCCATTGCCTTCATTGCTTATGCATGCATATATATATATATATATATATATACACATACATACATACATACACACACACACACACACACACACACACAGTGCCTTGCGAAAGTATTCGGCCCCCTTGAACTTTGACCTTTTGCCACATTTCAGGCTTCAAACATAAGACATAAATCTGTAATTTTTTGTGAAGAACCAACAACAAGTGGGACACAATCATGAAGTGGAACAAAATTTATTGGATATTTCAAACTTTTTTAACAAGTAAAAAACTGAAAAATTGGGCGTGTAAAATTATTCAGCCCCCTTAAGTTAATACTTTGTAGCACCACCTTTTGCTGCGATTACAGCTGTAAGTCACTTGGGGTACGTCTCTATCAGTTTTGCACATCAAGAGACTGAAATTTTTGCCCATTCCTCCTTGCAAAACAGCTCGAGCTCAGTGAGGTTGTATGGAGAGCGTTTGTGAACAGCAGTTTTCAGTTCTTTCCACAGATTCTCGATTGGATTCAGGTCTGGACTTTGACTTGGCCATTCTAACACCTGGATATGTTTATTTGTGAACCATTCCAGTGTAGATTTTGCTTTATGTTTTGGATCATT
>NC_060168.1:11835422-11836313 GCF_021292245.1 Micropterus dolomieu
TTTTCTTTTTTAATAAATTTGCAAAAATTTCTACATTTCTGTTTTTTTCTGTCAAGATGGGGTGCTGAGTGTACATTACTGAGAAATAAAATGAACTTTTTTGATTTTTGGAAAATGGCTGCAATGAAACAGAGTGAAAAATTTAAAGGGGTCTGAATACTTTCCGTACCCACTGTATACACACACACACACACACACACACACACACACACACACACACACACAGCCTTGCGAAAGTATTCGGCCCCCTTGAACTTTGACCTTTTGCCACATTTCAGGCTTCAAACATAAGATATAAATCTGTAATTTTTTGTGAAGAACCAACAACAAGTGGGACACAATCATGAAGTGGAACAAAATTTATTGGATATTTCAAACTTTTTTAACAAGTAAAAAACTGAAAAATTGGGCGTGTAAAATTATTCAGCCCCCTTAAGTTAATACTTTGTAGCACCACCTTTTGCTGCGATTACAGCTGTAAGTCACTTGGGGTACGTCTCTATCAGTTTTGCACATCAAGAGACTGAAATTTTTGCCCATTCCTCCTTGCAAAACAGCTCGAGCTCAGTGAGGTTGTATGGAGAGCGTTTGTGAACAGCAGTTTTCAGTTCTTTCCACAGATTCTCGATTGGATTCAGGTCTGGACTTTGACTTGGCCATTCTAACACCTGGATATGATTATTTGTGAACCATTCCAGTGTAGATTTTGCTTTATGTTTTGGATCATTGTCTTGTTGGAAGACAAATCTCCGTCCCAGTCTCAGGTCTTTTGCAGACTCCATCAGGTTTTCTTCCAGAATGGTCCTGTATTTGGCTCCATCCATCTTCCCATCAATTTTAACCATCTTCCCTGTCCCTGCTGAAGAAAAGCAGGCCCAAACCATGATGCTG
>NC_060168.1:11836413-11952789 GCF_021292245.1 Micropterus dolomieu
GGGATGTTTAAAGCTTGGGAAATCTTTTTGTATCCAAATCCGGCTTTAAACTTCTCCACAACAGTATCTCGGACCTGCCTGGTGTGTTCCTTGTTCTTCATGATGCTCTCTGCGCTTTAAACGGACCTCTGAGACTATCGCAGAGCAGGTGCATTTATACGGAGACTTGATTTCACACAGGTGGATTCTATTTATCATCATTAGTCATTTAGGTCAACATTGGATCATTCAGAGATCCTCACTGAACTTCTGGAGAGAGTTTGCTGCACTGAAAGTAAAGGGGCTGAATTATTGTTGCACGCCCAATTTTTCAGTTTTTTATTTGTTAAAAAGGTTTGAAATATCCAATAAATTTCGTTCCACTTCATGATTGTGTCCCACTTGTTGTTGATTCTTCACAAAAAATTACAGTTTTATATCTTTATGTTTGAAGCCTGAAATGTGGCAAAAGGTCGAAAAGTTCAAGGGGGCCGAATACTTTCGCAAGGCACTGTATATATAAATATATAAACCTTTATTTAAACAGGAAATGTCCCATTGAGACAGAGTCTCTTTTACAAGGGAGTCCTGTATAGCACAAATAAAACACAATTTTTCAACCATGAGCTGAAAAACAAGACATTACGTAAATTAAAATACAATACAGATTTACACAAAGTTTACAAAATATTTACATAGACAAAAATGCAATGAGTTTAAAATATATAAACAAATGAAATAAGGACTAAATGTAGAGATCTACCTACCGTTAAGAATGTCAGATATTCTTTTTTTAAAAGCAGCTAAGGAAACTCTTAACCACTCTGTAATCTGCATTTTGCTTCATTAACCGAAATGAGCAGTCAGCTATCAAGAGAATAATCCGATTTTTTTGGCTGTCTGTGCTTTTGCCAAGCAAGTGTTTTGGTTGGCTATATGTCCATAATAAAAGATATAGGCAACAAAAGTAGGCTGGGATGCAAGTGGATATTTTAAAGTGATCATATCAATAAGTTCACGTAGATTTAAAAAGCAAAATATTTGTATTAAACAATAATTACAAAAACAAAAATTAATAGCTAAATTACAGATAATCAACAAGCAAAGCAAACATTCCCTAGAAATAACCATGTTGCACAGCGGCGGTTTTCTAACTTGATGCACAGCAGATGAAATTTATTATTAAATATATTATACTTTTATTGAGTGAATGTTTTATGGGAGTAATTGTGCTTTTACTTGAGTAAAGATTTTCAGTACTCTATTCACCACTGGCCAGCGGCCCCAATACTGACGTTGACATGGTGAACATGAGACAGCAGAGATGAGGTCAATAGCAGGACAGAGTCAAAGCCAGCACAGTCTAAAGCACCAGTGATATGTTTAGATTGATGATGACATGGCTAATTTTTTTATCATATACTCAAGGGCTCAGTTGAAGTGATTACTTTACTTTAAGAGAGTTAGAGAGGTGTTTCTAGTTTTGAAAATTTATTTTAATGTCTCATGTAGTGATGGACTCTACTTGCGTAAAATTCTCAAGAATGCAAGAATAAAGGTCTCTAAAGACCCAGAGGCCCCGGGAAATGTTTTGTCCGGAGAGTGAGCTGACCAGGAATAAATCCCAGGGCCCCTTTTTTGCCCCAGTCTGTGACCATCCTTGAACTTAAAAACTTGCATCCTGTGGCAAATGTCACTGCTACGTGTCCATACACAATTTAAAAGTAGTCAAAATGTTAACACAGAGATGAGGTCATAGGAGTAGGAGTAGAAAAAACTGAGGAGGACGAGCGTGTAAGTTGTGTAGATAGCTAGTAGACATCCATATATTCATCCATCCATTCATCGTCAACCGCATACAGGGTCACAGGGGGCTGGAGCCAATCCCAGCTGACATCAGGTGAACCCTGGACAGGTCGCCAATCCATCGCAGACATCCATATAGTATCTTCTAAAATTCACGTAGTAAAATGACTTTGTTAGGGCGATGGCATGTCATAAGAGTTTGCATTGAACACAGTTTTGTGTTTACAAACATTTGTTGCTTTCCTAGATGCCAGATGAAGTGACCACAAAACAGGGAGAGTCAAGTGAGACACAGGGAATATCACAGACAGTTCACAAGTGTAACGTTACCTGAATACAGTTGTGGCTAGCTACATTAACTAGCAGCATTTTCTTTTACAGTATGTTGTCTGCTTTGTGGTAGTTATATTGTGCTCCGTCTCTCTGACTATGCACCCAAGTCTTCATAATATCCCCTCTCCAGTCTATTCTCCATCTTCTGTCACTGCATAACCCTCTTCCAACCATATTAATAAATACATTCTGTTTTCAAAAGTGATTAGAAAAAAGCATTTAAGTGCTTTATTTAAAAACAAAAACAACCCCCAGGTTCAAAGTTGCTCCTACGCACCTGGTAAAACGCCATATAAGCTAATAATTGTGACGATCAAAAAACAAACTTTGACAGTTATTATTGAGCAGAGTTTTATACTTTTGTTAAATGTTCTTGTTGTTAAGCCATATTTTTGCCTTTCTTGTTATCACACACATCTCGCAGAGGACAAGAAAAGGAGAGTAACAAAGAAAATGCTCCCAAAACAAAGCAAAGAAATAAATAAATAGAATAAAAGAAATTAAAAGAAATAATCTAAACAATAGAATGAAAACCTTTTATATTCCACCCCACATGCCTTGTTGTATGGGTGACAGTGGATACTTTTACAGACATTTTTTTTTTTATAACTGTCTGCATACCTTATTTGTCTTATTTTGCAATTAATACTAGGTTCCTCTGTACTTCATTGAACATTCAAGATTAGCTATGCTTGATCCACCTTAATATGAATATCACATTATTACATTACTGTATTACTTGAGAAAAGTAATTTTTTTTTTCAGTGCAGCATGAACGAAAAATCAAGCAACTTGTTCGTATTCCAAATCATACAATTAAGCCAAAGACATGCATTACATATCCCCGGCGTGTGACTGGCCTGCTGAAGGCATACAAAAAAAGGTTGTCACAATTGCCACAACCACTAGAAAATGGGTTTTTTTTCACTTTGTCCATTAGTATATTATTAAGTTCTGAGAACACATCACAATTGAAAAAAATAATAGGTGCTGCAGGATGTCATTGTATAGTGCCAACTTTTCAGCTCTGTTTACCAGCACTGTACCTCGTAGGTTGTATTTGTTGTTACAGCACAACATTTTATACAGTTCCGCTATTTTGAAATATCTGTTTTTTAATGCGTGTCTTTGTAGGTTTTGTGCTGTTGTCCCATTTGCATTTTCAGTCCAAAATTGCAGCAGCGCTACCGCAACGCCATGTAGCAGCGGTTGTCCAAAAAACACCACGTTACGCGTCTTTGCTTTTATATTCTGTATTAAGGTTAAAGACATATTTTCAGGAGTAGGTGAAATCGCGCACTACAGTTGATGTCCAAACTGGACGTGTTTAGAGTTAATTTTAGAAGGACCACACTAAAACTGCTGTGCTGTATTTTTGGATCTTCGTAAAGCTTTTGACACAGTCAACCATCAGGTCCTTATTGCCAAACTCTCTACTTTTTTTCTCCTCTTCTGCAATTAAATGGATTGAATCATACTTAACTGGTAGAACTCAATATGTTTCTGTGAACAACCATAGTTCATTAGTCTGTAATTTACGCACAGGGGTACCACAAGGATCGATACTTGGTCCGCTTCTATTTAGTCTATATATTAATGATTTGCCATCAGTTTGCCCTGATATCAATACACTAATGTATGCAGATGACACTGTTATTTATGTGCATGCCAAGACAAAACATTTGGCTGCTGTCAAACTAACCACAGCTATGGGTCAGATCACCGACTGGCTAAATCGTTCGTGTCTTCAACTAAATTTAGAGAAAACTGTGGGAATGTTTTTCACAAAGAGACAATGTAAGCTGGGTTGTAACAGTAACACTGTGTCAAATATAACGATTTCAGGTCAAAACATTAGGATTGTGCCACAATTTAAGTATTTGAGCATTACTATTGATTCTAATCTTTCTTTTAAAGCACATATTGAGAAATTGTACAATAGGGTAAAGTTTAGCTTAGCTAATTTTAGATATACTCGAAATGCACTTACTTTTAATGCTGCAAAATTATTCATGGATACCATGATTGTGTCACATCTAACATATTGTTTGACAAGTTGGGGCCAAACTAATAGCTCATCACTAAAGCCACTAGCAACTCTTTACAAAAAACTCTTAAGGTTCTGGACCAGAAGCCTAATAGTTCACATCATTGTATTATCCTTAATAATCATAAACTGTTGAGCTGGGAAGATGTAATGAAATACAAAAACATTTGTTTGGTCTACAAAATTTTGCATAATATTGCTCCTGCTCCTTTTAACTCATTCATAATTCAACGTAATAATAGCAGTCAGACTACCAGATGCACCACACGAGGTGATCTTCTAATCCCATTTAGGAAAAGTACATTTGGTCATTTATCATTTTTTGTTAAAGCAATACAAAACTGGAACTCTCTCCCCACCACAATTAAAGACATACATACGTATTCCACCTTTACTATATACCTTAAAAACTGGCTGTCCGACAATTACAACTGTACACATTAATTTGATTGTTGTGATATGTATTTGATGTGACATGGTCATGGTACTGTAATCTGACTTCTGCTGCCTGTCTCAATGTTATGTCCTGTATATGCTTCAATGTGGCATTTGTGTGAATATTCTTTGTTTTGATTTGTACTGTTTTAATGCATGAATTTTTTTTTTTTGTGTGTGTTTGTCTCAATTGTGTGTCACACGCTTAGTATGTCTACTTTCTTCTGCTTAGTTTTGTTAAATATAATTGTAATATATTTTATTGGATGTATGCCTATTGACAACTGGCCGGGGACAACAGTTGGAAATTAGCCGTAGAGGCTAAAGCTGCTCTTTTTATCAAAAGGGACTGTCCACGATATTATAAACAAACAAACTAAAACTAACTTTATCACTTTATAATCTTTGCACTGTTATTTGCAGAATAGAACTACTTGGAATACATGACCATAGCCCAACAGTATGTAATGTATTTATCTAAAATATAATGTCAGCTTCTTGTATACCCCCTATTAATCAAACCTATTATGCCACATTATGCCATAAGTCCACCAATTAATTTCAGTTTTCAGTTAAAGAGTGCATAGTGTCAATTGTACAAATTAAAGTTTGTTACGAATAATTGTGTAAGACCTGGAAAATTCAACTGATATGTATGTACTCCAATATTTACACGTTGCATTAAAGGTCCAGTGTGTAATATTTAGGAGGAAATTGACAGAAATGCAATACATTACTTTGTTTTCAGTGGTGTATAAAGACCCTACATAATGAATGATTATGTTTTTATTACCTTAGAATGAGCCATTTCTATCTGCATACACTGCGGGTCCCCTTTCATGGACGTCGCCATGTTGCACTGCCATGTTTCTACAGTAGCCAGTGGCGTAAGGTAGTAACAATGGGCCCCAGTGCAGGCTGTTATGATGGGCCCTTGGGCTACACCGTCACGAAGCACACGCACACACAATGCGTTGGTGTCTAGAAAGGAACCCTATATTGGCAAATTTATGTGCCTTGTTTCCTTGTTTTGCCACGGTTTAACAACTGATAAGATTAGATGCAGTAAATACCTAATTTAAACCTTCTTAAATTGATTTCTTTCCATATTAACATATTAAATCGAACAGTTCTCTTTGTGTGCATCTCTCAAACACACACACACGCTGCTGCTGCAGCAGCTGTATTGCGTGCACCTGGACGCAGAAGTCTAAAGTAAAGTACCATCGTGATGGATTTTAGAGTCAGTGTTACCTAGACTTTTGTATTTGCAAAGTACAAAAGTCAAAGAGAAAGTTATAAGGATCATGGCCAGTGCTGTCATTGTCAAAATCCTGAAACGTCACTACAAACAGCTGAGTACAGGAGGCGTGCACAGTGCTGAAATGACGCAGACTTTTACGGACAATTTCAGTACAATAACCTTCCGAATCACAACAATCACATTCCTCTTCAACAGAGAGGCAAGACATAGTGAATAAAAAAGAAAAGTGGCCTACGCATAACACAACACCATGTTCTAAAAACAGGCCAGCTACGGCGCACACACAGTTTTATACCCACACGCAAATCCACACAATTAAACAGGTAGGCCTACTCAGCGGCGACTTGTCCCCAAAATGATAACAGCCTTTAAAACAAGCGGCACAGCAGCCACACAAAATCCACTGACAAATAAATTGTAAACCTATTTGAAAGGCATCCGACGAGCCTGCATTGAGCAAAATCTTTCACAATGGCCTCAGTAATCCAAAACAATCTTATTTGGGAGCTTTTCGACCCTCTCCTCCAGTTCTTTTCTCTCCTTCAACAACTTTTATATGTGAATAGCATGACTGCTACCTTGCACATGTGCTCTGCTAGTCTAGTCAGATTTTCACCTGGTTTCTGGAGTTTGCCATCTTGTCACATGATCAAATACAAACTTAAGATTGGGCAGTCATTTACATATTACCCATCATCACTGCATATGTGGGCAAAGAAAATAAGACTCTGTGGAATCTATTTTTTTTATATTTCACTGTATTCCTTATAGCCTACTGCTTGCCACAGATGTCTGTGGGTAAAACTACTGACTGAGGGTAAAACTACTGCCCTTGAAATATACAGTTTGAGTTTATCATTGAATGATTAGAATATTTTGCATTGTTACCATGTAACTGACAAAGACAAGCTCATAACTCGGTGGGGCTGCTCCTGTTAAGGGCCCCCAGTACAGTGCGGGCCCCCAATGCAGCTGCGCTGTCTGCACTGTCTATACCTACGCCCCTGACAGTAGCACAAATGGAGAAATTACTCTACAGAGCGTGTTTCATCACTACGTTGAATATGTACGAAGACGAAGAGGAAAAAGAAGAAATATTAGCAGTAGTAGTAGTAGATATAGTAGTAGATGTCGTCTGGTTTGTTAGAAGTCAGAAGAGAGGTGACATTTGGATGACCTTCATTGCAAAAAAGAGGAATAAAGTGTACATGGGACATAAAGAAGTAGACAGAACAGTATACAAATATATAAGTAGACATAATATTGTAGTCTATAGTATATAAAGATATTAAAAGAGGACCATATGTTGACAGTGTTCACAGCCTCTGTGTATTTGTATATACAAATTAAAGTGATATAATGTAAAACCTCATGGAGAAAAGGTACAAAATTAGTTTTTTTTACTGCTGAATTTACAATTGCCATTAGAATTAATACATTTATTATAAAGTACTTATTTCGCCCAAGGAGCACATGAATGCACAGTGAGCCATTGGTTGCAATTCGCAACCCTCGCCACTAGATGCCCCTAACACTTACACACAGAAAGCTGTGTCAAATGCTTTAAATAGCCAAGAAAGACAAGATCTTCAATAGTTAAGCCTGGTTAACTCTAAGAGCAGTGATTAGTTGTCTGACAAACTACGATTCTTACAGAGTATGAAATATTGTCATTTTAATTGAAAAAGAAACTACTTACAATGGACTACCAATGACTGGAGGGAGACAGCATAATTTCAGACTCTGCTTTTAGCTTTTGTGGAGGCAGAGTGGCGGGAGAGAAGAGAAACATGACAGCAACTCTCCAGAATGAGAAAATCGAAGGCAAAAATTACTGAAAGCAATAATAAACCTCAGCCCTGAGGAACAACTACCTCAATTGAAACAGAGATTGAAAATTGGTTCTTGAATGGCGATAAAAAATATTTGCCACAATTTCATTGACAAAAGAACTTTTTTCATATTCAGGAAGTGTCTCTTAAGTAGCTTTGTTCATTATAACCCTCTGTGACATTCTTGCAAATTGTACAAAATCCATGACGTGTTAAAGAAGCTTTACAAACTCTCAACTACAACCGATATGTATCTGTATTTATTGTGATAACCTTCCCTGTGTTTGTGTTCTATTGGGGCAAAAAGGTGTGTGAGTCTGTATGGAAAGCCCTGGGTAAATCAAGATGGGAAAAAAAGCATCTTGCAAATGTTTTGTTTAAAATGTTTTGTTTGTTGTATGAGAGAGCTGAACGACCATGTTTTTTTTGTAAAGTATTTCATTATGGACACGATATTCCGGAAAGACACAATAAACAGTTCTCTGTTCCTTCCATGTCACTGAACTTGGGTCACCTAGTCCTTTCAAACACCTTTCAAGCTCTTTTCTCCTCACTTGACTTGTTCAAAGCCTTGTGTATTACATCGGTACAATAAGAAATGAGTGACCTCAGGGTATGCTACATTGATTTTTGAAACTTTACTTCTTGACTGCATAAAAGCTTTCTCATGTCTGATAGAGACACCAGAAGACTAGCATTCATTATTTAGAGTCAACCATTCAAGATCTGTGCAAAAGTTGAGCAGGCAGCACTGCTCAGTGGTTCAGCTTCCGATACAAAATAACATTTAGATGTAGTACAAATAAAATCAATAGTCATATTTTGATGTGAGAATGCAAAAATGCAAAGCTTGATTATAGTACACATTTCAAAATAAGCTCTCTCTGTTCCACTACACCTGGCAGAATTGTCCTTTTTCAATTTACTGAATCACTTGGTGAAGGGGGGTTACGAGATCCCGCTGAAACCCAATTTGCTTTTAAACTGTACTTTATATAGGTGATACAGTGCACATCTTTTTGAATTTACACATATGTACGCAGTTTCCCACTATATGACTATATTTACGAAAACCAAGAAATCACACAGTCTTGAAATTTAAACCATTTGGTTCATTTGCTATTATGTGATCACCACTGTTACATTTTTATGACTCTTCTGTCTTCTATCAGGTACAATGTCTGCTGACAAACAAACTGCTGAAAAGGGAGAAGATATAAGATATTCAATTCACTAACAGAAAACATTAACCCAAAACTACAAATCAGAGTCAGAGGACCTAAGGCAGGCTGAATGAAGCCTGGTTGCTGCAGCTAGCCACCTGTGACTGCACCCACCTGTCACTCAATAATTTAAACGGGTATGTTATGTAAAGATTCACTGTCCGTACAGTGTTCATGAAGGGGTAAATTAGTTATAGACCAAAACTGTTTTTTGTACCAGGCTGTAAACATGTTTATTTCTTCTGTACAGTTGGGCATTTTAACATGGGATTCTATGGAGATTGATTCACTTTTGGAGCCAGTCTGAAGTGGCCATTCAACAAGCTGCAGTTTTTGACACTTCCGGGGCCGGTGATTGCCACTTGTTCCTTCTGGACTCAAGAGAGTTCAACAATCATACAATGACATACACATCATAAAAGAGGAAGAGAGTAATTTCTCCGCCAGCAGTGGACTCAATAGACCATAATGCAATGCTGCCACAGGGCATGGGGTTAAAGTCATGGCAATGACTATTTCTCAAGTGGACAACCTCTCCCTCAGCTAGAATGCTTACTTACTCAATGCACCTACAAAAGCAGTACAGTTAACTTACATTGACATTTGGTAGGTATTTTACCTTTAAAACTTAAAAACTAAATGTAAAAATACATATAATATATACTGAGCTGTGATTACTGGAAGAGGAACAGCTATATACAACCACTGCAGTACAGTGAATGCTTCCAAAATTCCTGAATTTAATAAAAATGACATCTATAAATCACAGAAGTGATTCACAGAAGCAGAAAAAAAATACATCACAATAGTGCAACATAAGCTATAGAAATTTAAATATGTGCTTACACAGAAGTATTTTCACTGAGAAAGGCAAGGTCCACTATCATGTCTTTAGTGTTTATCTGAACACTTGTGTGAATGATATTTAAGATTGTTTCCCGTACGCTGTGAAGTGAATGGAGTGTTTGTACAGTGAGAGGTTGTGCCAGAGACCGAAAATGAACAGGGTTGAACTCTGATGAACTGACTTTGAAGAAGAGCTTTTATCTTTTCACAGTTCTCACTGCTTCAGGTAACAAGCAGATGCAGAATCCCTAATAAATCATAGACAAAGGCAGAGCAAAGACAAAACAACAGCGCTGCAAACAAATGGCACTCATTCAAGGCAAAGAGCAAATTTATCACAGATGTTTGGAAATTTATTGTGACGTGCTAAAAAAGCTAAGGCAAAGATTATTTGATAAACTGTCTCTAGGAACTTGTAAATAACAACTGCCACACAGATTTACTAAATTGTTACCAGTCAGTTTGACTGTGTTTGCCTGACGATATACTCTTCCTGTTCACACACAAGTGATTTAGGGGGATTATTTGAGGGATTATATACTGTACAATATGATACTACAAAGTTATTTTCTTAGCTGTCCCCATGTGTCCCCAGACTGAGGGCTTTTTGCTTGTCAGATATGCTCTCAAAGTGGTGCATTTATAAACCTTGATTCCCAGCCACAGTGTACCACCATAATGTTCACTCATCCAAATATGGTTTTATTTTGAGAGAAATTGTGTTTTTCTGTATGTGGCATAATCATGAATCCATGCTCTTTGCTGATGAAATAACCATTTTGGAAGGTTAAAACCTCCTTGCTTCTCTTCTGGAGATGCCACTCTGCATGAACGGTCCTTACTGCAGGTTTCACAGATCCTTGTGGACAAAATGTTCTCAAGGGTTTTTTGTTGTTTTTGCTACTCTTGCAGAGTTTACTGTTTTTGCAAGCTACATTATGTTGTGGCATTTGTGTAGGTATAGCAAAAGAGAAAAATAAATGCATGGTGGAGCAAACTTTTGGGAACTTTAAGTAACAGAGAAAAGGTAACAATGACAAAAGAAGTATACTTCAGGGTATGTCATTAACGTGTACTCTTTTTATGTGTACTACTTTTTTTGTTTTAGGCTAACAAGTAACATAACATGTTAGTTTTCCAGTTCAGTTCATTTATTTAGTAATAGTAGTAGTAATAGGAATAGTAGTAATCCTTTGCTGTTATTTTGCTGTATTTCCCTGTTCCTTTTGTTGCCAATATTCAAAAAAGAAAATCTCAGATGATTCACACTGTTTCTGTTTCATTCTTTCTTCTTGGAGGGTAGCGAGTGGAAGGTATCCAATGCTAAAGTTTTGTCAGTGCTCATCTGTAGCTTTGCAAGTGAGATGGCAGAGTGGACTGTCTTTAAAGGTTCACTGTGTAAGATTTGGTGGCATCTAGTGGTGAGAGTAGTGAATTACCACCAACTTTCCGGTCTACCACTGCCCCCTACCATTTCAAAGAGCGAAGGACAGCGACAGTGGCTGAGACAGCACAAACGTTCTCTCTTCTAAGACAGCAGAGAGTGGCCAGTCAAGAAATGAGGTTTCTATAGGCATATATATTAAGAAATTATATTTAGCCAACTTAATAAAAATTCAAAAAGCTTTTGTTATTGCAACTTGGCCACTGACAGATAACTTGGAAAATTTAAGCCAAAAGTGTTGATAGCATGCTGAAATAGATCTCAGTCATTGCAGCAACATTTACTCACATAATCAGTTCCTCTTTAGTGGTTTTGCCTACAAACGTGACAACGTCCATGGAAGGGGAGACCTGCGGTTATGTAGAAAGAAATGACTCATTCTAAAGTAATAAAACATAATGGTTTGTTATATAAGGTCTTTGTACACCACTGAAAAAAATTGTTATGGATCTTAGATTGCATTTCTGTCAATAAAGCCACACTGGACCTTTAAGTCATGATGTACTGTAAGCTATATGAATTACACAGGCTGTAGACTAGGCTATGCCATGATTGTAGTGTCAGTTGATTCAAAGGGAGACGTACAGTAGCTACACGCCCTTTAGACAATATAACAAAAGGTTGTTTTCATTTTTGGTAATGCAAAAGTACTCTAACAAGTTACTTTTCTCTGTAAGTAACACTCTAAGATAACAAGTTACTTTTTAATGGCAGTAATCTTAATGTAGGTCACTTGAAAAAGGAATGCTACCCAACACCGGTCAGTGCACTGTGACATTAACTGTTGGGCGCAGTTGCAGGTGCAACAGAGCACACTTTGGATCACACCGAACCATACACATCAGTGATGTTGGTGAGAGGTCAAAGGACTCTTTACGATAAAATATTCATTTTTTGCAGTGATTATTGCTGAATCTCAAAATGATATATAACCTGTCTTGGTTTTACTGTTTAGGTGTGGTAAAGTTTGAAAAGTCAGCAGAAACAAAAACTGATTGTTGAAAGAGCTGTCTGAATATTTAAATATTTAATTATTTCAAGTAAAAAAAGTTAACTAAAAAAACTTAGTTCATAAAGTTTTTGTCCAAATCATTATTTATGAGCCTGTTATACATACAGTATATTCAACTCCTGTCTAATCATGCATTAGTTTGTCCAACAGTCCAATTCACTTCTGTCTGTCTGTCCAGAGCCCAGTGGGTTGCATTGAAACAGTCACAAACATGCATCAGTCAGTGAGTCACTCAGTAAGGGACAATCACTCTCCTTGGCTGCACCTCCTCCGCGTCTGACAAAAAGGACATTTTTAAAAATGAATTAAACAGAGGTGAAATTGTAAAGTTAAAAAGAAAATGCGTATGCGGCTGTGAGTGTGTATATCAAATCACACCTCCGGCCATTTGATTCCTCCAAAGTGCATTTGTGTGAAATCACTCAGCAATGTGCATCATTAGATGACGTAGAGCCCGGTCTTGTGAAAACCATGCAACAGAAGACTCAACTGCAGCGGCAGTTTATTCCAAGATTTTTTCTGCCAGTCACAGCTGAAAGTGTACACAGCACACAAATCTCAAATCTCTGCTGATGTACGCCATACAGGTGACACCTGATGACGCAAGGATCAGCAATGAAACTGGAGACTGACTTTGTAGAAGTGCAAAGGCTGTGCCCGCACCCCAAGGAATTCTGGGTATTGAGACCCACAGGCTTCACTGCCTCTGACGCTGTGCAATAGGAGGTCAGTCTACCTGAAAATTGTGCTCATTTGAAGTGAAATGTATAGCTTACTAATGCGCCAAAGCACATTTCAAGCGTTAGATATAGATGTGTACACCTGCATTTAGAACAAATTTACAGTCTAATTTGGAGATTAAATAAACAATTAACCTAAGAGAACGCACATGGAAATAGGACCATGTGCTACACTATTTCGGTCACACTGACTTCTCCTTTTGGCAAAAACAATTTCCATGTCCTCTGGTTTATAAGTGGGCATTTTAGAAGATTATTCCTGACACAAAGTCGAGCCTGAGCAGTGATGGAGGGAAGCACTGCATTTCAGAGAGACATAATTGGACGGAGAATTTGATCATGTCATTTCAGTTGTCCTTTCATAAAGTTTTGTTTAAGCTTTCTGATAAATAGTACAATATCCGAATGCTACTTAAAAGAGTAAACAGTCTTTTATATTTAAGACCCCCAAAAGACTGCGCTGGCGCTGGCACTGATGCATTGCATTGTTTTTATACACTTACTTCAAAGAGGTAGGGTTCATGGGTTATTTTGCAGTTTGTTATTCTTTATGATTTTTGTGTGTTGTGTATGTGCGCGCGTGTGTGTTTGTGTGTCTCTGTGTGTCTGTGTGACACTGCTTGGGATCAAAGTAAACTGTTAAACAACACACTGATTTATGCATAAGACGCTTAACGACTCCTGCAAGCTCACAATTTAAGGTACAGTGTTCTTCTTCAGCTTTTACTGTTTATTCAGGTTCAAAAGGAATGGCACACACAGATAACAGATACATAGTATATACACATTAGACACCCTATGTGTTTATACATATACACATACACAGGGTATCTAACATGTTCATACATGAGGGACAATTAACAAATGATTTGTAATTACAATATTAGGGATAATTATGTTAAACTTGTTATCCAGAGCAGCATTTTATTGAAACTCGCAACCTTTTCATATTACAAATTGATCACGTTACAATAAGAAAGTAAACATAAGGTGGATTTGGGGCATTTACAATGCAGTCAACTGAAACTACAATGATAAATTGCTACATCATGGGGGAAATGAATATGATGTGATTTGATGAGACAAAGATTATGATGAAGTGAAAGACTCAGTGAACCAGGACGTACTCAGTGGCTGTGGGCATCTGTCCTTATGGACAGTTAGAGGAACACGATGAGGAAAACATGCTCAGCCAATACATTTTTACTGAGCAGCACAGAGTCACAGAGTCAGAGACACGTCTCTTTTGATCTGGTAGTCTGGTAGCATGCTATAAGTTATAATGGAATGCATTTATTTGTCCCTTTTTATTAGAGAAAAAAAAACCTGTGTACTTTCAGTACAACATAATCAAATGTGTTCAGTGTGAAAGGGGCATCATAGCAGCATGCTGCAGATATGACTGGTCTCATCTCAGGTAATGTTAAGTACTGCTGGTATACAGTAGTAAATGACCTCATTTAATGAGGGGAGCATCTTCAACCCATTTGCCTGCCGTGTGCTGGTGCACGTTATTAACATAAAAACCCAGCAGCACACCCTGGAGTTTAATACGTCCAGGATTATATGCACATACTGTCAGCCTCTCGCCTGCCTCTGCTTCTATCTCTCGTCCCTCTCTCTTTTACTGGCATGGCTGGTATGTAAACTGTTTCTCTTGCATGTTGCAGTAATGAAAAGAGTCTCATGTAACTTTGCGTCCAGCTATGACATTTCTATTTGTTGAGAACATGGCTGATGCTTTGGCAGAGCATGAGATGTTGTATTACAGCCTGGTCAAGTTCTGTTTCAGATTTAAGCACTTGACCTTTAGTAGGAATCTGTTCTGTTTATTTGCTCGCAGATGTTTACTTAGGTTGGATAGGTCTTGATAGCCTTCTTTGTTTTTCCTCAGGGTTGGAGATAGTCCCTTGTGGCTCCCGTTGAGCCATCAGATTAACTTGATTCAGGATTAAGGTGGTTCAAACATTTGGGATGAGTCACATTTTTTGGTCATATTATTTCTATGGTCTGCTGTCTCCTGCAAATACAGTAACTACTGTGTCAGTTTTTGCTCAAATTTCAGTGTTGTGTCTGACACTCTTACACACTGAAACAAATCTTCCCACCATATTTAATTTTTTTAAAGACTTTTTTGGGGGGGATTTTATTTGACTTTATTGGAAAGTGACAGCTGTAGAATATGTAGTATTTTAGTGCCAGCACAAATTAATTTTGAATGTAACAGTTTTGAATTTGAAATAGTTTGACCTGAATATTGTATGCTGCATTTGAGATTGTCCTTCACAGATTGAAATTGTATTTAACAGTTTTGAATTTAACATTTTCAAACAGCGGCGTAGTGTTTAGCCCAGCCACCTCACAGCAAGAAGGTTCTGGGTTCTGGGACCTTTGTGTGCATAGATTGCATGTTCTCCCTGTGTCAGTGTGGGTTCCTGGCTTCCTCCCACAGTCCAAGCACATGCAGGTTAATTGGTGACTCTAAATTGCCCTTGGAGCACTGGTTAGCTGACCTGGTAGAGCACGCTGAAACTGTATTTCATAATTGAAATATAATCTAATGTTTGAAATAGAATTTAACTCTCGCTTTCAACTTGTGAGTATTATTTAAAGTTTCGTGGAGCTCCAAATTCAGTCCAGAATTCAGTTTCAACTTTGCTGCTCCTCACAGCTGTGTGTGTATGAGCCATGTCATGTCAGCCATGACAAAATGGGAGATAGTACACAGCTACTCTCATGGCCTACATACCCAGAAAGCACTGCAGTCCAATGAAGTCCTTTGAATGGAGCTGGACTGAGCCAGAGTTCTTCTATTCTAGTCTAGTCTAAATTCAATTTCAAAGCATTAGATTGAATTTCAGTTTATCATGATTATAGCCTGGACTTCATAGGCAGATATGAATATCAATAGGGAAGAAATGATTACTTGATTAGTCACATGACATAAAATACATTTGCAACTATTTTAATAATCAATTAATTGTTTCAATAATTTTTCTGCCAAAAATGCCACAAATCCAGCTTCTCAAATGCAAGGATTTTAAGTGGGGCTATGTCTGCCATACACAGTATCAGTAAACTCAATGTGAAGATGTCATCTTGGAAATTATAATGAGGACTTCCACTATTTTCTGACATTTCTCTCAGTTAAATGATGCAGCCCTACATAGCAGTACTTAAATCAGATAATATGTTAGCCAATTGTATATGCAGTATATACAGTAATACAGTAATATATATATATATATATATATATATATATAAATATAAATAAACATATATAAACTATAAACTATATATATATAAAAATAAATATATAAAAACTATATATATAAATATAAATAAACATATATATAAACTATAAACTATATAAACTATACATATATATATATATATATATATAAACTATATATATAAACTGGGACCATTTTTTTAGGCAAACTTTACGCGTAATACTTTGGAGTAATTCTGAGATGTTTGATAAATACAAACTCCAGTACCCTGACAAATCCCAGCCCACAGAGATCTGTGAATATCGCACAAAAACAGAATTATCCTTTAATTAATCTCTACATTACTCTAATCCTGATATACAATTACGTATATACAATTTATTTTAAAATATTTTTTAATAAGGATCCCTTAGAGTAGTTAGTAATGCAATTTACTGTCATCATGTCATATTAGTTTCTTAGTTTCTTTCTTATTTCTTATCTTCTATTTTCCTCTTGTAAGACACTCTGTGACATTAATCTGTGAAAGGTGTTATATTTAATAAACTTTACTTACTTACTTACCTTAAGAAACCAAGAATGCTCAAACCTTGGCTGTCTGGTGATACTGAACTGGGCTATTGCACATCTGCACGCTCTTAAAGAATTTCCCGAAGGTACCACTGCTCCCCAGTGCGTGTTCCAGTGTTAAGTTTTCAGGTTGTAAATACCATCGATCTGCAAGAATTGTTCTCTCCTGGCTCACTTATTGACCCGGACTAGGAGGATTTACCATTGTTAACCACATTTGCGTAATTATAGTCAAGTCAACTTGCTGCATCAAGGCTGGCAAAGTATCTTGAGTTCAATTAAATTTAAAATTGCCACACGAATTCTACTCCTTTTGTAAATGTGCCTCCAACAGGCTTCATACTTATCTCCCATGTTTATCTAAACTGGGACCATTTTTTAGACAAACTTTATGCATAATACCTTGGAGTAATTCTGAGATGTTTGATAAATACAAACTCCAGTACCCTGACAAATCCCAGGCCACAGAGATCTGTGAATATCGCACAATAACAGAATTATCCTTTAATTAATCTCTACATTACACTAATCCTGATTAGGATCGTGAGTAAGCCTGGGGAGATGAGTGAAGGGTCAATGAATCTCCATAGATGACAAAAACACTGCAGCTGAATAGTTACAACTACAAACCTTTACCATAAAATCAGTGAAACACACGTCACTCAGTCTGATGGTTGTGGCTTTATTGGGCTGACAAGACAAGTATGCCAGGTCAGGGAGCAAACTTGATCTGTTTAAATGCCCACTTGACATGGAGACACAGGGCCTTGACAAATCTCTTTATGGGTCCCTGAAGAAGTATGACTCTGACCTGTGGTATTCACTAAGCTACAATTCTCTGGGTATAGAGCAAACTTTCAGCATTTACTGGGGCATTTTGATTTATTTTCTTTTTGTGTCCCTTTTCTCCATAGACGTTATTCTGTCTGAGGTTCAGTTTCATTGTAATTCAATCCTACTTTTTCTCTTGGAAAAACAGCTCCTGTGACGTTGTTTTTAGAAGTATCTCCAGTATTACAACTGCTGAGCCATAGCACAGATGAGAAGGCAAAGCGAAGGGGGAGGTGATCCCCACTGGTGTCGAAGTTGTTTTTATTGTTTATTTTAAATGAAAGTTGTTCCTCAAAATATTGTTGCACTGTGACTGCCTTGAACCTTTACAGTTCAAACGATTCTGACTGTAGCCCAGATCCTAATTGACATGCCGGGGAGGGGGGATTAAATTGAAAATCTGTCTTTTGCTCTTTTATAATGACTGCATTAGAGCTCACGCCACCCTGTTACCATCCCGTGCAAAGCTCACCATTTACAATACGCTCCATGTGTCCTCCTACACAGTAACATCAAGTTCGCTTAACGAGTTTTGTAGAAGAGCAGCACTTTATCAAATGGTCACCTCAGCTCATCTAACACGACACACACACACATCTTCACACGGCTGTGAAACTGAATAAGCGTGTAGGAGTTTTCCCCTGAGAACGTGTAGCTATAGAGTACAAGGAAAAACCATTGACTGTGGATTGTGATCTGATACTCAATACAACCAGTGTGGGCAGAGCATGCCTGAAAAGCCTGAATACATCATGAAGCCAATTGAAGAGCTTGAATAAAACCAAAGGCGCTTAACGTTTTGATTTTTTTCATCCTGCTAAATAGCTTGACTTAAGTATGAAAGGAAAATATTGTGTAAATAATTGATCAGGCTGTAGATGGGAGTGTATTAGAAGCAAATTAAAGCGCAACAGTCATGTAAACATCCTCCTCTAAGGCTTCCACTAAATATTTTCTCTACTCTTTGTCTCTGAATCTGTCAGTTTGTCTTTCCCCTCTTTCGCTCCTCCCTTCCCTACTCTCTGCGCCAACTCTTTCTCTAATACACTGCAGCAGTTGTAACTCTTACATCACCCCTCTCTCATCATTTTGGAGGTCGGTGGAGAATATTGAACAGTCACTTACCCTCATATTGACATGACTGTAGAGAAAGCACAGAGAATACTTGATATGTTTTTCTTTTTCACATCTCCTGGCATCTTTTTTTTTTTTTTTTTTTTCCTGTCTGGCGTGTGTATGTCTCAAGCAGGGAGGAAGAGGAGGCGCGTCTCTTTCACACATGATGGTGTCGAAAAAGCTTGATTTCACCTTGACTTATTTCCTTTGCATCCTTCTCTCTCTGACTGCTGGATGATGTGCAATTTTCACACACAGCAACCATCCTGAATCATCAGGAGACATTTCTGCAGTGGAGATTGGTGTGTCTAGAATTCACAATACCATCATGCCTCACGCACATTGATTTTTCTTCAACGCACTGAGTTCTTCAATGTTATTGACTTGGAAAGAAAGACAGAAAGAAGACAGAGGAACTCATGATGAGGATGTTGGTGCATATTCCGACGTTTGAGATAGTACTTTTAATACCCTCTGGAACTCTGTCATCTAATAACAAACAGCCTGCACTGTGGCCTATATAGAGATAAACTGTTGTATGACAGTTAAACAAACCATTATAACAAACACAAGAAAATATATAGTGGGCGCATATAGGCTACACACCTTATCATTAGTGATATTATCAAAGGAAAATGCCCTGTTAGTGTGGAATAATAGGCTCTGACATTAAAGGCATCCAGACAAATGAGTAAAGCAGACCTTCCCACTGACTCATTTAATTAGATGCTATCATTCTGGGCTTAAAATTATTCATACACATGGAAACATCCCGCCTTAGCACAGCCCACACATGTCCTTCTCAGGCACAAAGCCATAAGCCAATGTGTGTCATTCCAACACATTGTACATATTTTCGTGTGTGGTGAAAATCATACATGGGGGGCATATTAAATCTGGAAGTAGAGGCAAGCTCACTCCACTCCTAGCTCCGGTAATTACCTCTACTCCTGGGAAACAGTTCTTACATGCGTCTCCACAACTTTATACATAAACAATACCACATGTAGCATTAAATGTCTCTCACTTAGAAATGAATACATTATAGAATGTAAACAGCATGCAGTTGGATGAAAAGAAGCATGCGAACATAAAGCAGTCAGCCTGTCTTCATGCTGCCATGGGGCATCTTGTATGATTTGATTTAAGATGAAAAGATGAATTTGTAGTGAGGGAAGAAACTGTGAGTCTGTTACATGGGCTCATTTCAACTTTCAAATATAGAGAAGAAAATGGAACAGAGTTAAAAGGACATTTTTTCTTTGTGGCTCATGAATATGATCTGAATATGATTTTGAAGTTGATGCTTCAGTAAAAATCAGTGCTAGTACAGTATTTCTTGTATTTTTGCCAAACAAGAAGAATGAAATCTTTAAATCGCTAAATGTTTGTCTTAAACTTGAAGGAAACTGAATTGCTTTTTTTGTAACTGTCAATTTCTTCTGTCTTGCTGTGTTGCTTTGCTGCTGCACACAAAGGTTTCTATTTAGCATTTTACTAGTTTGTGAAATGAGTGGGCTTAATTTAATCTCTTTTCATTGTAGTGAAGACAAGTGCTTTGAGTCTTTTACTGCCACAGAATGTGCCTATCACAATAAGTTTAAAAAGAATATTGATTGCTGTTGAAACAAAAAAAGACAAAATTGTGATGCATGCAGTTTAACTCAATTTCTTCTATTAAGCTAACAGAGTGGTTCCTCTATATCTATATATACTGTCTGACGACCCCCACATCCCTGTCAGATGAGCTCAAGTGCCCCTTCATCTACACCACCCATCATGTTCTAAATGTGTTCATTTCAACTGGATGTTAAGCAACACAACATTGACTGGATATTGTTACAATACATACAACTGACCAGTCTACTTTTAGGTCAGTCTTGTCGTGTTTAAATCCCCATTACTACCAAATGACGTAGCAGACGTACTTTTGGCCATTTAAGCTGTTTATTCATTACTTTTAGCTCATTGTGTCAACTGTATTGCTTTTAGCTTATTATTACTTTAATATATTCTCTATTATCATTTAACTAACTATTCCACCTGTTTATATATTTATTTTAAGTAATTATTCCAACAGTTTATCCTCTCTTAGCTAGCTATTTAAACCATTTAGCAACTGTTTTGACCTCTCTGCTAACTAGTTTTCATGCACAGGTATTTTTATACATGATTCAGTTTAGCGGGAGGTGTATACTGTGCAGTCAGAATACTGTAGCTGGTAGCTTTGTGGCACCTGCAACACTCAACTTTGTAATCATACAGAAATTGGAAGGTTATTTTCCTCCTATAAACAAAAATGCCGATGATTTCATTTTGTTTCAATGAAATCATAATTTCCAATTTTTGAGCTGTTCCACAATCTTTCCATGTAACCCCTGGCAACTGCAGAAATAAGCCCTGCTTGAGGATCATGACCTATATTTTTAATACAATGCTTACATTAATAAAGAGTTTATTTGCATCTGTTTTGGATCAGTGCAGTGAGCAGTCATGCTCCCTTTAACCCTCCCTCAGACATCTATCATCTGGTGCATTTTGGATCATGTTCAGTTCCCTCTCTCACAGTGTTGATGGCCCACCAGATTTACCTCTCACAGTGTCAGCTGAGGTGATGCATATTGAAAAGCTTAGCACACTGTTGACATCGGGGCTCTACCATTTGATCTCCTTAGGTTCAGCAAAGCAGTGAACTCTGTTTTGTGATCTACAAAATAAATCCTATAAATGGAATCCTCGCTCAGGAGGGTGTTGAGTTCCTAGTTTATGAGGAAGTCAGTAATCCTATAAAGTCTGGATTTGCCTTTCTTTATGAGACTCAGTATTGTGTTGGATCTTATGGGCTTACGAGCTGTCATACAGGGACAAATTACAAATAATTGACAAAACCAGTGCCCTGATCACTGATTGAGGGAAATGAAAGATAAACAGCTTTTCCTGTGATCGTGCCTCTCCACTATCCTTACTCTGTGAGAAGCTGTGTACTGTACCTCAGAGAATCAATGGCAGATTCAGCCTAATTCTCACCCCTCCACCCGCTCATTTATTTTCATCCCCACTCTGTTGCAGAAACGTCTCCACTCTCCCTCGTGCCTTGTAGCATACCCCTATCATTACAAAAAGTTATTGTGCAATATCGGGTTGCTTGTACAACCAATAAACTATAGAAGGTTTCGGACAGCACATGCAAATCCTCTGACACTGAACAAGGTCAGTCTGGATTTGTGAGCGTCAGCATGTCTCTAAGACACAAGGGAGTCAAAACACTTCTCTGCAGCGTCTCTGAGAGCTACAAGTCTCTCTAAAACCTGTTTACATTTCAAAGCACAATATCCATTGCATTTTTGAGTGTGGTGACAGCAGAAAAATACAATTAAGTCGACATGGACAACAAAAATCCAAAATAGATGTTGACACTAGATTTGTTTGGGTAGAATATTATGATTGTGTAACCAGCTTGCATGATATATTTGTCTGCTAGCAGTGTGAATGTCATCCACTGAGAGCATTTTGATTAACATCTGAATACACTGGCAACAATGAGATGCATCCAGATATATTTTTTGGAGCTGGGGACTCATCCCTTTCTTTATGCAGTGAAGTCCAATGTGATTCAAAATGTCATGTAACTTTGAACATTTACCCTGTAATGCCATCAGCACAGATTTGTGACTGTTTGTGAGGTGAAATTATAGACATACTGCACTGTATTATACATCTAGGTGTCTGAATGGCAATCCTAAACTTTCAGCAGAGATCCATCCTAAAATATAAGTTATACTCTGTTAAACGTGTAGACCATTACAATTTGGATCATGTTTTATTGAGTCCTTGCTTTGCATTTAGCAAAAGTTCACTTCTTCTATCTTCAGCAGCAACGGCAATTATTAAATGCTGAAAAATGAACACACGCCATCATTTGGGGATTTATCACACTGAAACCTGCGACTATTTTTATACAATTTGCTCCCGGCTTCTTTTAATCAGCACAACCATGTGTCCATCATGGCAATGTGACAATAAAACTGGAATAGTATTGAAGTTTTTTTCCCTGCTATGCATGGATAGCTTAACTGAATTATTCTTCCAAAGTAGGGAAAATAATTATATTATTTTGTTGACCTTGGACACAGTAGTTGAGAAAAGTGGAGTTTAAAATCTTACATGGTCTTCATCAACAGATGTAGAATTGTGGATTTAAATTTTTTTTTCCCTCTAAGCACTTTATAAAGAGTGAAGCGAAGTGCTTGGAAGAAAAGGAAATGTGAACATCTATAATTCCATGACACCTGGGCTCCATCTCCATCTGCTGATGAAAACCATGTCATATAATCAAAACAGCTAGAATGGACTGTGGGGAGATTGTTTTCTCAACACAATTTTGTTTATGTGGTCATAAGTAGTGACCAGAAAAGTCACTTTATTGATGCTGTGTCAATACCAAGGGCGATGCAGACACTTAAACTTCAGAGGCAGGTTTCACAATAAAACATAATATTTAAATAACAAATATGTGGCCAGGTTTCCATTTTCAGTAAGCAACAAAGTGTCAAAGTGTCTGTATAAGTTTTAGAGAGATTTAACCTTTCAGAAAAGGTTATCCAAACTCACAAAAATGAAATGTGACACTATGTGACAGGGAGGATCTTTTCTAAACCCCTCAGCTGGAATCAAATTAAAGACTGTGAAACAAATACAGAGCAAAATACATATTTATATTTTATATAAATGATTGTGTGGTGAAAGTTAACTTTAACAACTTCAACAACTGTGCAGCAGAAGGCTTTACACCTTGTTGTGGTTAGTGGACTGCACTGTGTTAACCTGAGGCTAAATGTGACCTTGGGCACTTGCCCTTGGCAGGAGCACAGAGGTGTGTGAGTTATGACTGTTGGTTAGGCAATATGAAATGGTCTGGGAAATAATGACGTTGACTGGCCAAATACTTGTGATAGTGCCTGAGGCGTCTACTTTAGTGGCCACTCCCACTGGGAGTTGTTAGGGTCAGACTATTTTTTAGGAATTTTCGGTAAATAAATTTACAATCATTGCAGAGTTAAAGATGCCGCAGTTAAATCCTGGAGTAATACTGAGACATGTATATAGTCTGTATGTGTACCCACAGCGAACATAATCACAGATTAATGACCTGTTAAAAGCCATTTTGTTTGTTGTGTTTTGTATAATGTCAAGCTTTGGAGAAGCATGATTGAGATAAAGAGTGAGATATAGAAAATTAAACAGGATGCAGCAGCAGACTGTAAATGAATATGGGTTCATAAAGATCTCATTTGTATTTTATGTTTGACTTTGATGGCCCTCTGGCTTCTAAAATATGCACATCAAGCGGGGAACATCTGAATGGCACATAATGATGTCGAAATTTATGGCTCCATTGTTTAGACTGGAGAGGTCTTCTTTGGACAGCACAGCACACATCTCGGCTCAAAGCACACAATAGAACATATCAAGTCAGAGAAATCCCGACTATCCACTGCAGTTATTGTGTGGGAGTTCTGTACAGGTCCAAAACCAATCTGAAATTCTACTAACAATGGTTACACAGGAGAACTTATATCCAAGGACTCTGGATTGAATATCTGCCTCACAATGCCTGAAATATTCAAATATATCATGATGCAAAGGCATCTTTCATTACAATTCAAAGAAAACCCAACAGCACAGCCAGCTTCTACAAGACTGATGGAAGGTTGTGGGTTATTTGCAGAGCTGCCACTCAGTGAGCTCACTTTCCAACATGCACAAGCTAATGTTGGAAACTAATGTGCACACTTAGAAGTCCAGGCATGACAGCCATGGAGAGGGAGTAAATTATCACAGCAGCAACTTGGTTTCTCTGAGTTCTCCTATTTACTTTACTGTGTTTACTTAAATGAAGCCCTAGATCCATCAAGCAATTATATAAGTACTTTATGCTCTTTAAAAATTAAGGACTCTCTCACGCTTCCGAAATGACTTTATACCACATCGTGGTATGAAGTTCCGACATTAAATTAAACATTTCATCTACTCTCCTCTTTCTTCACTTCCTATTCATGCCAGCTCTTCTAAATCCAAGCAGAGATTTTATACAAAAAACATCAAACTTAATTTTGAGTGGCGTTGGCAGAATGACGGCAGTTTGCCACCTCTGCTATACATATATAATGACAACAAAAAATCAAGAATATTTCTGAACAGTTACCTGATTCAAAGACAGATTGTCAGAATTTAAACAAAGCTTTTATGTTAATATACTCCTGAAGCAGAGCTGTTTCCCCACACTCAAAAACCACTTTCCAATCCTTAACCCAAGTTTTTACCAATCCAGTCACTTATTGCAACTTTTTCTACAGGTGGATGTCCTTAGAATTTTATCGAAACTAGTTCTTCCCGATACCTATTACAACAATCAATCAATTCAAAGTGATCATGGCATACAATTAATTGCTGTTCACCAGGAGGGAGAGAGCAGCAGTCATTTTACTAAGAAAATCATAAACACTATGCTTATTTGGCGTATTGTCCCATTAGGTCGCTATAAGCCTACTCTTTGAAGCTTTTCAACCTGTCCACACTATTCAGTCCACAGAATGTAAATAAACCTACTTTGTAGTCGTGAAATGCTAATAAACGCATCACTAGCATTGGGGAAAAAAAGTTAATTTAACAGTAGGCAAACAAAATATCACGAACGTTGAATTAATAACTTTCACATACCCACAGCGGCACTGATTGCTGCAGGAGCTTATTAGTCTTACAGTTCTGACCAATCAGGAAACTGCACCAATTTAAGGCTGTTCCTCGGTACCCATCCCTAATACTTACCCTAAGCCAACCTGAGTAAGCCTCCCTCCCTACCAACAGTTTCCTTCATCTTGATTAGATGCAATTACTTAATTATAAATAATGTAATTATATTGAACTAAAAATAGCAGAAGCCGTCTCACGAAACAGGCGAACTCTGTCAGAAGTTGATTGCAATATGTGGAAATAAAAAAAGTTCACAGCTAAGACAGATTATATTTAGCACTTGGAAACAAATGCTGTGTTTACTGTTGGCCATGTTCATAACAGGCCACCCACAACTTCCCGAGTCCAGACAGATTGTGCTAGTTTGTCTTTTGTGCCTGCATGTTGTGGTGACCCACTGTGGTCAGCGAGGTGGCCGACCTGCATTGATGTGCTCCAGACCAGACACAGCTGTGTAAATATTGAGCCAGGCCAAGCTGAGGCATGGCCATCAGCCATCAGTGTTGCTGCATGCTCTGGCATCAGGTTGTTTGACCAGCGGCTCTATTTTCTAACCTCATGCCTCCATAATTCTCTGTCTTTTATTCTCCAGCCACAGCGGTACACAGCATCTTGGGCATTATGTTGTTATGGTGGCATATGTCTGTCTGTTGACACATTCATGTTAACGCAGTCACTCAAGAACTTCATTCTCACACCACGGGATTCCTCTACAAAGCAGACATTTTGATTGTGAAGCACCTTTCATTTGCATATTAATTGCTTAAAATACGGATTGTCTTTAAAACCCTGTGTAACTACTTGATGCTTTACAATACAGAGATCATATTAATACCACTTGGGTTATGCAAAAACAGGGAGGTTGACACAGAAAATGTTCCAATTCATGCATTAATTAGCTTAATTAATGACTTCATTATCATGACTGGTTATGTTTAATATATCTTGGTGATTATGGTAGAACAGGAAGCAGCCTCTTTTTTACTGTTGTTTTAGGCTGGGATCTAAATTGTGTCAAAGTATTTAAAGACTAGACTTTCCTGAATAACTGCAAGTTTTTACAACAGACAACTCGGGTTGATTTCTCACAATTAGGAGATGGTGTTGCATCTCATACAGCAAAGTAACTGTTTTGCAGCACAACTGGGGAAATGCATTTATCTCCATCGCATCCTTTTGGAAAAGGTTTAATTTCCAGCCTGTGGCTTGACCAGTTGGCTTGGTGCGTCCTGTTACAACCAACCAGGGAGCATTCATTAATGGTCTCTGGTTGTCTGCAGACACATGATAAAATACCATTATCAGCTCTGCAAAGCAATTTGGATTGTGCAAGAAGGAACGGCACTGGCTTTCATAGATGTGTGTTACATAAAGCAGAGAGTGACAGGAAAACAACACATACAAGCCTATTTTACTCCCTAGTCTGTCAATGATGTGTCATGCTCTATCCTCTGCACTGTTGTCATGGCAAATGAAGACTCAACATCTGAAGTGATGGTGTGCCTGGAATGGCAGGCTATTGGCACTGAGTCAGACTGTTGTGTAAAACTCCCTTGTTATCCCTGTTATTTGGGAGGTCTAGGACCAAATTACAATATGATAGTTCAGCAGAAGAACAGACATCAAATGATAAATGTACTCTATTCAACAGGCAGAGAAAATATGTGTGTGAGAAATATGACCATGTATTTATGGAAAGGAAAAAAACAAAGTCAGGTCGACATACTTCTTTAACCAAATTGTTTCAACCAGACAGTTTTAATGACTTCTTTTTAGCAGCAATGTATTTCTGCATTAAATACTATGATAAAATGGTGTAACATGGTAACATTTTTATTCAAAGTAGGTTAAAAAATGTGTAGATCTGAACATTGAACACGCTTCATATTCCTAAAAGATATTATTTATAGCCTACTTTCCTGGGAACCAGTAAGTCTCTGTCAAATAAATATATTTCAATCATGTCTTGACATGAGCTGTAAGTAACTGAAGGATAATTATTTCGGAAACATGAATTTCTATTCTCATAACTCCCTGGTACTCAGGGTCATGAAAGACCTGACTCTGACTCTGAGCAGTACATATAGCTATCTTTGAGAAAGACCTGTTCCTGATAGAATATTTATCACACAAGATTAATCTCTATGGCTTTGACAAAGCATGAGGTGTGCAACTCCAGATTCTTAATGACCTCTGTAGAAATCCACAGCTCCGATGCATGCTCACATCATAATCTGCAGTCGCCAACGGTCAAATGTCATTTTTACAGCTAGATGTGCTATCAATGAAGGACGTCCAAAAGAAAAAAAATTGCCAATACTGGAAATGATGAGGTACGTGCTAGCTGAAAAACAACTACAACTACATACTACATAAATGACTAAAGAAAGAAATCTGCAGAGAAAACTCCCGCACACTAGCTTGCAAAAAGTATATATGTATTGGAACAGCACTTCAGTGCTAGACCTTTATCAGGCAAATGGTGTTACATATTGAGAAGCCATCTTTTGTAGGAGGTGACTTGATTGTCTACACCAATCACCTATTTCCTCATAAAATAAGGCAACCATTACAAACGAATGTTTGTAATGGTTGCCTTATTTCCATCTGGTTAATGTGTAGTGAATATACATCAAAACAATACAACAAAGTGCATGTCTGCAGCTACTTAATGGTCTTGATGATAAATGTACATCTTCATATGTTTCCTGAACTATCTTAAATAACAAAGCATAGCCCATATAGACAATAAATGGGTATGAATATTCAGAATCACAAGTAAATGTTAAGCAGGAATTCATCATTATGTCCCTTTGGAGCCAATGTTTGCAAAGTATAAATCCAGTAAGCCTCACGCTGTTTCAGTAACTTATCGTGGTCACCGCCCCTAAGTGGTAGGGTGACCTGTTCAATGCCACAAAACCGTGGTGAGGCAATGTCATGCAGAGCATCAATGAAGTGTACAACTATGGGATAAGCCCGATCATTTCTGCGTGTGGTACTTTTGTAAAGAAAGAAATCTAACATTTGTCTATAACTCCAATTTATTGAGCAATTGTGACTGATATGTGTGTCAACATCCAGCCAACAATATCATGCCAGACCAGTTTTACCTGGTTTTAAGACTATAATCAATAAACAGTCAAAAACACCATCTGCACTTGCCATGAATGGCTCCATATTGTGATCTAAGTTGCATTGCTTCTTGAATGCCATAAAGGAAGATTATTGCACGTTCTGCAAAATGCCATCTGTTTGATGCTTCTGTTTTGAAGCAACACTATAGTTTGCCTGTTGCCAGAGCTGCTCAATGAGCTGTAAATGAAAGCGATAAGTCATTCAAGTTTATGTCTTACAAAATATGACAGCCTTACCAGATTGTAATCATATTACCTAAGTTAAAGGCAAAGCTACAGCATCTAAAAACTGACCATTATTTCTCTTTTGACATACTGCAAATTGTAGGATGCACTACAATATGGGCTCACCTCACTTTATTGGGGTGAAACAAATTGATCATTAACATGCTGATTTTCCACATTGGCTAGGGTGGGGCAATTAAAGTCTGTAGATAAATGAAAACCCAATCTATATCACATTCCATCTGGGAAATAACAATCCTATTACAAAGTAACAACTCTAATAAAATGTTATGGAAGCCCTTACAATTTTCAAACGCTGCAGTAAAGTTTTTTCTTTACCCAGGTTCAGGGACAACTGCTATGTTTCCCCTGCTAAACATGTAAACAGAAAATCATTAAATCTCCTGTTTGTCTGTGGGTAGACATGATGTGATTGCAATGAAGTAATTTATTCTACAGATGTTTCTGCAGAACACTCTGCCTACACGGGGGAGTCATGATTAATTTATATGTGTTTGGTTAAGAGCATGTATCCCGGCCCTATTAATATTGCTCTTTTGCAGAATAAGATCATATCTCTGAAAATTGAATATTCATCACCTTAATGAGTCAAGAGTCTAGCCTGCATCCCACAAAAGTTGGGAATTCATTCAGATATTAGCTACAGGTTGTAAATCTCTCTCTGCAGATTCCAGATTTTGGAAACGCTTAGTCAGCTTGTGAGAGGGGAAAGGGCTTTATTTAAATAATCCTCCCGTGAATGGCTATATAAGCAGGGACTATTTACCGGATGGCTGATCAGGTGAACTGTGTGTGTAGGCCTGCCTCTGTTCAGTTGTCTGACTATTTAACTACTGTATATTTAAGCATAATTATACACATTATTGGCTAAAGAGTCTACACTCGTTCACCTTCAGACAGCACAATGTTAAACTCACTGTAATGTTATCACATCTGAGCCCTGGCCTTTTCACCAGCTCTAAACCCTCTTTGTGCAAATCCCTCTGCCTATATCCCTTTGTTATAACAGGCACTAATGCGACAAACTGATTAAGCACTATTAACTTGCAAATTAGTTCTTTTGTTCTAACTTTATCCCCATCAGCTTTGTCCACTTTAAACACCCTTTGTCCAACCACACAAAAAAAGATTGTACTGTCAGCGATGTCGCTAAATTGTCCACTTCACACTTCAAGTATGTCTGTATGAATTGTACACAAAATCAATGAGAATAAAGTGCCACGTTTGGCATCTTTCTATACTAATGCAAAAATGAAAATACAGATTGGCTTTAAAAGTGTGCCCTGCATTACTACACAACAATAACATAACACTGACAATGATAAAAGCACACACAACGTTCACTGATCACACATCTCAACATGGAAATCTTGCACAAAAAAATGATTCTCACATTGTATAAAAACAGATGATGAGATGTATCTACAGTAAAAAGGCTAAAACACGCAACAACACTGGTCTGATTCTGTTAAGAAGCTTGAGGCACAGAGTACGTCACTCAAAGGAGACTTCATTTGTAAACAATACAAAAAAAAGCAGAACTTAAACCCAAAATAACCCCATAGCCAAGGTAGAAAATAATACTTTGATTATCCACAGGAAATGCTGTTTGGAGATGTATTAAAGTAAAAACATCCCAACATATTGGATGGAGGACTTGCTAACTGCAGCACGGAACACCTTACTAGTCTGGTGTGTAGACGTATAGGAGGCTGTGATTAACTGTTTGTGTTAAATCTAATGATACATTTAGAAACTCAATATGTACTTTTGTCGCTATTCTGGAGCTTGTATTGTGAAGTCTGCTTAAGCTACATGTTATAAATAGGTATACTATCTATCAGTTCTTTCCCATTGTGTACGTTACACTGGAATCCAAAGAAAACTGATTTAAGACAAACATACAGCACTGCGCCATAATATGATGAAGATTGGGGGTGAGAGGTTATTTATTATTATTTGCATTATATTTCACTGTCCCCACTCTTCTCACTCCCAAGCAAGGCCAGAACAAAGGGAATACAAATTAAACCAAAACCAAAAGAAAATGTAAAGAAAAGACAAAGCTCTAAACTAGGCTTCTAATACCAAAACAAACAGGAGAAAATGGGTGCAAACATAAAGGGCTTCTCACTCCTACTAAAACTGCTAGTAGCCAAAACATCAAAGCTACGACAAAGAAAATCTATATACACCAAACAAAGGGCTAAGGCCAACAAAACAAGGGTGTCATAGACAATAATCAGAATCACTAAGTTAAGTTACTCACAAAGACTAATATGCTCAAAACAGTCTACTTCTCTACTTACAAAGATTCAAAAAACAATACACAGGTTTACACAGGCACATGTTGGGAATGGCAGAGTGAAGAGGGCAGAGTTTCTTTCAGATGGGGCTTAAAATGGCTGCTGTCATCCAGGCGACCAATCAGGAAGCAGCAGTCAGCTCTGCTTGACCTGTCCGGGGTGCCCACCTGTTCTCCATTACCTGCATACACTTACACACACACACTAGGGAGGAGAACAGCTGACAGTGGAGGATGAGAGATAAACAAATGACAAAATACGACCCTTGGGTCATGACATTCACCCATAGTTGCAGCCTACGTATAAAGAACATTATTTATTATGCAGTAGAGTGATGCCCTCAAAGGTGTTTGAACAGCATGTAAATGTTCAATTAACGGAAGAGGAGAAGGTGTCTGCATGGCCCTGATAATATCAAAACATTGCATTGGCCAACACTCAACAGATAACAGATTATATGGCAATGTTATAATCGTCGCTATATGAGCAATATGGTTTTGAATCACTATTAGCCCACAGCATGCGTTTCCAGGATATGAATAGTATCAAGTTCAATCCACTATGCCACAGAGAATCCGTGTAGTCTGAAAGCCCTGTGAGCTCCAGATCATTCTGAACTTCAAAATTTATTTAGTCAAGTGTTCAAGCAGGATTTTTCGCCTTCTGAGAGTGGCTTGTAACAAATCAGATGTTGTTGAAAAGCCTGGGAGAGAGGTGCAATACTCTTGTCCAACAAATACCTTAATAATTAAAGTAGAAGAAAGCCTTAGCATACCGCTAAGTAAAGGCCGAAACACGGTAGCTGTCACTTACAATCATCTAAATGGATGCAAATGTCACAACGGTGCTTGTAGTTGGGAGGGAAACGGGCTTGTTTGTCTTAATCTAAGCCAATCTAGTTGAGGAAATGTCTTGGACACCGGCTCTTACCTGAGGTGCCCTTTATTTCAGAATGACTTCTATCTGCTTAGCATGAGTGGCTGCTCGCTAAGTCCAATCCGTGCAGCTGTCTCTGGTTTGTTTGTTTGTGAGGGGTAAGACGTGGCATGAAAACAGCCACATCAGACAATAAAGACCTATTTTCGCATGCTTCCTCAGATAACAGCACAGCTTCTCCGCACAGGCTGCTCCACATCATTGGCAAGCCTTGACATAATTCAGATAAGAATGTTCTGCCCAAGAGGCAAATGTTTTGAAATCACAGCTCTTTTTTTTTTTTAGGCATTCCTCATGAACAGCAATACCATAGGTTGACAGTTTAATGTAACCCCAGAACGGAACTCTCGGCTAATATTCAATTTCCCTTGAAAATATAGATAGCATGACAAAAGACATTTTAAACGACATTATATTGACATTGTGCTCATGCTGCATGCAGTAGACTTTGATGACAAGTGGATGTTACGACAGGAAAAATTTATTCAACACTGGTTTTCAATATGTTATGACATGTAACTGTTCATCTGGAGGTCAAAGGTCAGTTTTTTAATTCAGCTCTTAAGACCCCCCCACATTATGCTGTACAGTGCAGGACAGTAGCAGCATCAAAGCTCAACCCAACCTAAGGCAACCAAAACACTTCTTTCAACATTGATCATAATGAGTATGGTGTGGGTGCTGTCAGTATTGACAGATGATTTTTACGAGAATGGTCACAGAATGGCTGCAGGCTAGTGCGGTTTCAGTGAGACCTGGCTGCACCCGTGCAGGCGTGACTCATTCATTGCTTCAGGCGGTAGATCTGCCATATGAGTTGAGCAGTGGCACGAGGAGAAGCTGTACTCAGCCTGTGCCTGCAACAATCAGCAGTCTCAGGCAGAGATGTTCCTGAAAGCAAAAGACTCTTTGGAAATAACATTTCTGACTAGAATTTAAGCATATATTTCCAGTTACAATGTGTCTATTCAGTATGCATCACAACAGTATGGTAAGCAGCACATCCTTCGGTGGCTTAGCGGACACCGCCACAGTATTAACTCTCAAGAACTTATTGCATGCCAGAAAACATTAATTTACCATGGGGTACAGATGAATAGAGGTAATTACCTTTTTTCTGAGAAACATTTCAAAAGCACAGGCACCTCTGATTTTCTAGGGCCCAGTCTGACTGGAGCTGAAAGTGGCTTTAAAAACTAATGAATGTAAAAAGGAAGTGGCTCATTTTGATTGTACAATGACTTACATTACCAGTCTGTTTAATTGGCACGCAATTATTATCACTCATCAAAATAGACAGCACAATAGTGTCATAACATGTGTGCAACATCCGAATTTACAGTTACACTAGTTATGCTCATTTTAAATATAGATAAACTAAGGTATTTTTTAAATTTTAATTTTAAATATAATCGGCTTAGCCCGCTTATCCACATTTGCGAAGATCATGTAGTGTCACTGCTGTCTGAAAGGTAAGATTAGTAGTTTGGAGGAAAACTATATGGTGAGCTGAAAAAAGGCAGTGTGACTGCGGCTATAGACAAACAGGGAGATAGAATCACACAACATGCTGGAAACTCCAGCACGGCAATGTTACGGTAATATTTTTATTAGCTTGAGGTTGAACTAATCCATGCTCTTTACATAATAACGTTACATTGACTGCATTTAGCCGACGTGACACATCAGCGTTAGCTTGCCAGCTGCTTTTCAGTAACCGACGTTACTATTTGAGTATCTTTCACCAGAGGTTCAGCAATGTGAGCTCAAAAATGCACTGGATGATAAAGAAACGGTTAGTGAACAAGGCTGATTATTATTATTAATGAGATTGTTGTCACACTTTATAACAGTTAGACCACAGGAAGTAACGTTACTGTAGGGGATGGGTCTACCACTGTGTTGTTCTATCTCACACAGGCATCGCCTTCTACTGGACTCTATGGGTACTACCTCCTCCATTCATCCACACAAACTTGTCCACTGAAATTTTATTATGCACGTAGCCGACCAATAGGACGTCGCTACCGATACGTGCGTGACGTATAAATAGCAGTGTCCCTACTGCCTCAGCATCCTTTTTTCTTCAGCAAACAGCGAACTGCTCATTGAATTCACCACCTCCAGGGATGGAGTTGCCACTTCTAGAAAATTATCTTTGCACCCGGGCGAGGTGTGTACACACTGAAAATGCTGTGAATGTTCAACTGATTAAATACAGTACATTCCTAAAGAGCATTCTCCTTCCCATCGAACCCCCTCAGTGCGTAACGTGCTTCAGTCTCCACAAAACTGCACGTTCACTGACGCTAAGCTAATGATCCGACCTACGGCCCACACTGCTCTCCTTGCTAAGCTCGAGAGAGACAGTGGGAGGGCCCAGGTCTTTGCTGCGCCAGTCAAACCACTGGGACAGAAGATGCCACTCTCCTGGTGGCATCCGATCGAGACGATAGTAGGACCTGGGCTTCCTCCTTGCTAGCTGGCTGTCCGGCCCCCAAAAAGACGAGAGGCTTCTGAGCCATTCTGGATCTCCGCCACCTGAACCAGCATAATGGACAAGAGGGTGTTTCCACATACTGATGATCAAGAAAATGCTGGAGCCAGTGCAGCCCGGCAACAGGTTCACCGCCATCGACCTGAAAGACACCTATTTCATGTCGAGGTGACACAGTAACAGGGAATTTCTACGCTTCTCCTCTCAGGGGGTAGCCTACAAATACATCAGGCTCCCCGTCAACTACTCGCTAGCCCCCCACACACTCAGCAGATGCATCACACTGCAATCGTTGCGCGAGAAGGGTATGAGGGTTCTTTTCTATTCAAGACCTCATGGTCATGGAGAGATTGAAACCTTGAGTGATCTCCACACAGCCCAGTTTATTTTTGCACCTCAACAGCCTGGGGTTGCGATCAATTGGGAAGAGAGCTCCCCCCAGCCGCTGCAGCGAGTGGAGTATCTGGGGATTCTGCTCAACTGCAACACTCCAAGAGCGTATCTGTGCGCGTCGCTTGGTGGTCCACAGGCTGCAGCAGGGGACAGCTGCAGCAGCACTGTCAGTGATGCTGCTGTTGGGCCTCAGGACAGTAGTCAATCAGGTGGTCCCTCTGGGCGTGCTGCACATGCGACAGCTACAATGTTGGTTTGCCAGCCTGCATCTGGACCTCAAGAGGCAAAGGTGATGCATGGTGACCCCCCCCCTTTCAACTCTAGTGCAGGAGGACCCAGCGTGGGTGCTGCTCGGCAGAGTGTCTTCATCCGTGTAAGTCTTCATAGATGAGTCTCTCACTGGATGGGGAGGGACCTGCCAGGGGAGTGCAGTGAGTGTTGTGGCCACACACCACACATCCACAATCCACTCCAGGTTGTGCTTCTAGTGTGGTGGTGCGTTTCCTCCAGCGCGTACATTAACAGACAGGACGGAGTCCAATCCACGGCCCTGTTGACGCTGGCAGGGAACCTATAGACGTGGGCATCAGAACACCTGCTGTCTCTGAAAGCCCTTCACGTCCCAGGCTTGGAGAACGGTGGTGGCTGACCTCATGTCGAGGGCTGGCCCCCAACTGAGTGGGTGGAGACTGTACAACAACGTGGTTCAGCAGATCTGAGCTCGCTTTAGGAAAGCAGAGGTGGATCTGTTTGCCAACACCCACTGCCCGCTGTGGTTCTCAATTCAGCCACAGGACAGCCCACCCTTGGGGATGGATGCACACGCGCCATTGCCAGAAGGGCTGCTGTTTGCAACAGAGAAGGGGCTGTCGCACTGCAGCTATCTCTCCTGTCACAGGGGGTTTGGTGACTTCTTCACACACTCCCTCGTGATACGCTTTGTGCAGGGTGTGAGAGGACAGCGACCTGTGTCGTGTCTCTCGGCGCCTCAGTAGGACTTGCTGCTTGTGTTGGTGGCTCTAACATCTGTACCTTATGAGCCCCTGGAGCAGTCCGCATTGAAAATGCTATCTCTTGAACAGCCCTGTGCCTTGCGCTCACCTCAGCCCCCATTCTGTGCACTGGTCAGCTGTTTCAGCGATAGTGCAGTCATTAAAACCCTGTCCAAGAAGAGCCTGGCCAGCTGGCTTTGTTGGTGAATCTCCCAAGCCTGTACACGGCCGGGAACAGAACGACCGTTAGCGGCGCATGCACATTCCACTCGGAAGTGTGGAAGTGTCTACGACCCTTTTTCAGCGGGGTGTGTGTCGAAGAGATCTGCACAATGGCATCTTGGCCCTTACTGTGCCAGTTTGTGCGTTTCTATCTCTTGGATATGTCAGGCTCCTTCTCGGGATCCAGCCCGCAAGTGCGACCTAGGATCTGAAAAGTGAGGATCTGGTGACTACCGGTTGTAGAGGGGGAACATACAATGGCAGTGCCTGACGTTTCAGTGAGAAGTCAGGGCAGTGTAGGTGTTAATGGTCAGGCCAAGCCCCTATCGGTCCAGCGACCTTCTCAGGGGTGTCCCACCATTCTGTCACTAGGTGATGTGGTGGTCGGGGCTTTGGCCGGCCTGTGGCCGACTAGGTTGGTGTGGTGGACTTTGGCTTGTCGGGGCTAAGGCGGACAGTCATTGAGCCCCACCCACTGGAGCCTGTGTGAGATAGAACGAAGGTTACGATATGGTAACCCTAGTTCTATAAGCACAGGCGGAGCCCTCTACTGATGAGCCCTGCCGCTCTGACGGCGTCTGCTGAAGAGGCGGTCGGATGCTGAGGCAGTAGGGACACTGCTATTTATACGTCGCGCACATATCGGTAGCGACGTCCTATTGGTTGGCTACGTGCACAATAAAATTTCAGTGGGCAAGTGTGTGCGTGTGATTGGAGGAGGTAGTACCCAGAGAGTCCAGTAGAGGGCTCCGCCTGTGCTTATAGAACTAGGGTTACCATATCGTAACCTTTGTTCTGTGCCGTTATGTTGCATTATTGTATATTATGAGGGTCACGTAAGTTACAGCGACTGAGACGGTGGATAAGCTGTGTATCTGAGTATCTGTAAAACATCAGTAAACCTAAATTGAACGTTACGAAGCAAACAGTGGTAGATCCATGCTAAAGTAGCTGGCTGCTCCTGCCTTGCATCATAAACAAATCATCCACATAATTTCTAGCAGGCTAAATCAACACTTTGACATAATACCGATGGTACACAGGATAGTAAGATGAATTGCATTAGCCATAATGTTACATATTATATATATTACACCTGATAACGTTATCAACTGCTCAGTGTTAGCCGGGGTAACGTGACTCCCTCTGTGTCAAGCCTTTCTGATGTTGACTGTTTTCACCCGACATCATCTGAATCTCATTTGGTGTGATGGGCATCAGCACATAAACCTTTATTGTTGTTTTGTATCCTTACATGGAGTTTATTTTGGAGTGAAGTCTGTGTTGTGCTGGGAGCCAGTTGTTTTCTGATGTTAGTGGACTGCATGTCGTTAGCCGCAGTGTTGTCGCTGTAGTCGGTAAGAGGCTTGGGAACACACACAGGGCTACATCCCGACCCAAGAGGAAAGCAGTCTGCAGACGAAGTTGATGCTTTGTCAGCACGTTACGCTGTACCTTGCCTTCTTGTTGTACAATGGCCTTAAGGTTGACAGAAGCTGACACGACAGAAAGTTTAGTGTCACACAGGGAATGAAAGTAGCACCTGCCACTTGGTGGTGGGTGAAATCATCAGGCCATCTGCGGCTTTGACGGACAGGAAAAATGCACAACAGAAAGACACGTGTAGTAAGGTAAGCGCATTGTGGTGATCAGCACCTGCTTCACACACACAGCCACCAGTCAGCTCAGGAAATATCTGTGAAACTGCGTTTCAAACCAAACTCACAAGTCCGAAAGAGGCCCAGTCTATCCTGAGTTACTGCCCGGTTACAGCCAATGCTCCACTTACCAGCATCGCAGGCTGCGGGGGAACTCCGGTGTTGTCGGATAATTACTAAACTTGTTTATTAAACACGAAACTTGGTTTTATTTTGTTGGCCAACTTTTGAATTGAACCTCAAACTATTGAGTATTTTTCTTACTGGGATACAGAAAGATGGACTCCTAGGAGATTTGAACTGAGATAAGGACTCATTAATTGGTGTTTGAACTGTGGGTTTTGTATTGAGTGCTTACTGAATAACACACTGTGGTGAGTTAATTTTTCTTGTGGTCTGTAGGTAGGCTGACCTGATGATATTATATCAAATTATTTGATGCCATGACTTGACTCAAATTATCTTTCACATATTATTATAATTTGATATATCTTCTCCACCATTGCTCATAATAATTCTACCTAATTCATCATAACACAGGCCTGACCCACAAGAAAGAACAGTGTATGTTCTATCTATCTAATATTGTGTTGGTCATACTATACACTGATTTACTGCTTGTCCATTTTAAATAATATAGAAGGTAAAGAGCTTAAAAATGAATCGCATATTAAATCACAATCACAGTTAGATTATTTTCCAAAATCATTCAGCCCTACATTAAAAGCAGAATAATGTCTGCAACAGAAAACAGGAGTGTGCTTCATTTCTAAGTGAGCTTACAGCGCTTAATTAATAAGTGATTTCATTGAAAAACTACATATAGCACCTTTAACTGTAACAGTAAGAATTACGGCCAATCAGACCCTGTTTAATTTTTACATTTGTCAAATTAAAGGCTATTATTATTGTTTGTTTTCCCTGCTGTACAACAAACATACCAAACCATGAATTTTGTGCTGTTACACCCCAACAAAAACATCAGCCTCATAGTGTGCTACAAGCAAAATCAGGGGATCACCAGAGTCAGTAGGATTCATCCTGTGGTGACCATGAATGTCTGTAGAAAATATCATGGTAATCAATCCAGTAGTTATTGAGATATATTAGTCTGGACCAAAACGGCGGATGGATTGACAGACCAACCTTCATTGCTATCCCAAGAGCCAAGTGTGGTTAATAAATATACAAAGCTGCAGAATCTGTACAAAATACACATCATGACAGACAATCATGGGATATAGTTTGTGCCCATTTCTGTTTACTTTCTTTCATTTAAGTAAATTAAGTAGTTCATGAGGAAAAACAGATTAAGGCTCAAACATTCCCTTTCTCACAATAAATTAAAACATTTTTCAAATACAGGTCCACACCAGTAACTAATACATTGATCCTTGGACCATGGCCAAATTTCATTAAATTCTGTTAACAACTTTTTTGGGGTATCACACTAATTGGCAAATAGACAAACAGACCAAGAGGTTAACAAACATAAAGGGACCACACATATTTTTAACAGCCTAATTTAAAAGACTCAAAAGATATAGACGGATATCTTTTACTTTCCCTGCATTCACAGCCTTTGTCAGTGTTTGTAGTCAGAAAACATAGAAAATTGTATGCAAATACACTAATCAGTGTTTACAAGGGACCTTCAAATTTGATTCAACCCTGCTTCCCAGAAACAATAATAATCATCTTATAAAATGTCAGCGACTGAAAAGCTGCTAGTCTGACCAAGTTGCTAAAGGCCTGCATGCTTCCATATTTGTAAACTGTGACACTATGAATAATGTACAGTATCTCGGCTGACCCCTTCAGCACCTCTTGAGTGTAGAGTCTGTACTGCAACAAAACATAATCTTTCATCAAGCTTAATGCTGAGAATAAAAATACGAATTTCAAAGTTTCCCATCTCACTTTGCCTTTGAGTAAGAGCATGTTAATAAATGAGACAAGGGGCAGATTGTATTTATCATTTTCAAAGATAATGCTTGCTGAAGTCAACACGCTGCATATGTTGCCAAAACATTATCTGCTGGAAGAACTGATCCTTGATCCCCAAGTGAAACAAACACATGAACTACAGTATACATGATTTAGAGATAGTAAACATACACGAATGTATGCAGTGTAAACTATACAAGAAAGCTTCACCAAGAGGATGTTGGGGTGGTGAAGATAACTGACTGTAAAGAGAGCTCTAACAAATGCGAGCACATCTCATTTAAATCTGACTGAACAAAATATACTATTGCTAATTTATTATTATTTATTATTTTTTGTAAACCTAAAAAGTATGGTAGATCTGTAAATCCACACCGCAACATTTCCTAAACATGCAGACTTATTCTTCACGAGTGAGAATAGGCAAATTAGAATTTAATTTAATATTGTTAATGTTTACTCATGTATGTATTGTGTCCCTTTTACACAGAAAGGGCATGTATGTTGTGTTGGTGGAAATGGACATGGGGTAACATAATATACTCACTGAAGTGCGACTCGTGTCTGAGTTTCAAACTCGAGTCCTCATGTCTGATATACTGCTTCAAAGCCAATTTAATACAGTTCAATTCAGCTACGAATATAAATTGATTCAGCTCAGATTTAATAGCATTTTATACTTTTTTACTAGTTCATGAATTTAATCATTAAATTCTTAATATGAAAAAAAACATTCAATTCAACAACTTTCATACTATATTTCACCTACAGTAGAGTACTACAGGAAATAAGGTGCTATGGTAGACAAGGTAACTTTTTAGCCAGCTAAGGAGGAAATTTTCACTCAAATGCTGCTGAGTATTGTTTTCCTCAGTTACAGGGTCAGAGCGATCCATCTAAATGTGGTATCTTCATCATTAATGTATGAGTGCAGGTTCTACATAAACCAGCTCATTGCTTCACTTATTGCCTTCAATAGGGAGGTGCTCAGGGTCAAGGTGTTGGAAACAGAGTTAGCTGCCACTGCTAGCATTACTTGCCTCAGGTTGACTGCTCCAGCTGGTTACTTTAACATCAGTGCACACATAGGCAGCATTCTTAAAGTAGTGGCAAGGTGTGCAGTGCTATCAGCATCACTCATGAAACGGCTGTGCATATTGCAGATTGCTGAGCCGATGCAAGCGTGAGTCAGTGTTCTCCCTTAGATAATGCAAGCTCCTCTTAGCACAGGTCTAAGTCATCTGGCATGGTTCTCCTGGTTGAATTCAAACAAATTCAGGACTAGGAGTTTTGACGTTCTTCACAAGTAATGGGAAATTTAAAATGCACAAGTCTGCTGTTGATTAAATGAACAAATAGATATCATGAGTCCAGTTTGCATCGTTTGTATTCTTCTGTCTAATCCAAATGTAAAACAAGCATTCAGCACACCCAAAATGTTTTGGCTGTGGACAGGGTTGCTATTTAATTGCAGCTTTAATGTAATTAAATCAACACTCTTTCAGTTGCTTTCTTTTCAGAGTTAGAGCTGGGTGATACATCATTACTCTTACAGAGCCCCATAAACATTCCTGTGAACTATCCTACTGGATAAATGGCCTGACGTGTACCTTTTTCAGCATTCCCAGTTTTGGAAGCTAGCCCACGTTTGCCAAGAGAAATGGAAATAACGCTGTTGTGAAAAGGGTTTACAGTTAATAAATGGCACCGTGTTTAATACTTCTTTGTGATGATCTGTGCCTCTGTCCAGTGACCTACCTGGATGCTGTATATGTGCAAGTAAATCCTCTAAATGACGGCATATCAAGGCATGCTCATAAACATGGCATAAAGCGAAGGAGAAAATATGAGTGATGGATGTTGTTCAAGGACATATCCATGATCATTTAACCATAATGCCCCTAGTACTCCAAATAATCTCTTCTATTAGCGTGGTCATATGACTGGAGCGTGTACGGTCATATGACTGGAGCGTGTACAGTCATGGATCTTTAACTCAGCTATTGTAGGTTTAGCTTTTTCCCCCTCCTATATGTGACCATTGCCTTGAGCTTAGCACTGCACTATGTCTTTTGGTATCAGCAGTCAGCGGCAACAGCAAACAGAGGTTAAATAGGTCACCAATGCAACCAGCAAGGCTACAGACCAAGGTCCTTTCTTTTATGCAACACTGTCTTTCCAGAAACCAAACAGATGTTTTATCTATAGGGAAAAGGGGAATTAATTGATCCAAGCCAACAGAAATTTCCCAAACGCTGGCCTGATAATAGGGCAGCCGTCATCATTAGGATTGATGGCACCAATTTATTATTAATGATTCGTAAAATGAGATCCAGTAGACCCCATTTTAAATACATTTTCCATTACGGAGGAGCTGACAAGCAACACTGCTGATTTCACCACCAAAGCCTTTCACTGTCTCTGTTCCACCCTCTGAAATACAGTATCCCGACTTCACCCAGCGCAATGTCTCACTTTGGTGATGCTTGGATTGTCCCAAATTGAAAGCATTTGTTTTAAAGCTGAGAGGTGAATTTCAAGCCCTGTCGCAGTGCCCGTGATATTGAGGTGTTTTATTTTGTTTTAAGCCAGTGGATACGATGTCTTACAGTATATCCTAATAGATATTCTCTTTCCCTGAAATGTCCGCCACTGGCTATGCAGCCATCTGCTATAATATGAATTTCTGTCAATCAAACTGCCATCATTACAACTAATCATACAGTATGAATCCAAATGCTAAGATGCCCTGTCTGTGTGTCATTTACATAACTCGTGATCCAGAATATTCCAATTTCCCTTGGGGAAAAAAGTACTGATGAAATCATGGTGTAATAAAGTAGACTGTGTTGAGAGTTACTGTAACATGTGTCTGAAATGTTTGTCTGACAGTAATAGAAAAGGTCTCGCTCGCCAGCTAGAAAGAAATTGCGATATTGAGTGGATACAAAATTAGGGTCAGACAAAATCACCTAAACTTGCTGAGACATTGCAGTTGATTTAAATACAGACAGCATTTAAACTGCCTGTGGGGCCACAATAAATTATTTCACAGACTCCCAAACTAGACATCTACCTTCTTACAGTAGATAAAGCTTCCTCCCTAAAAATACCATTAGCAACGCCTAGAGTATGCTTAATAATTGATGACTAGAGCATCCATGATAATTAAGAGTTAAGTGAGTGCGTGTGTAGTGCGTGAGCACTTTAAGGCCCTGTGTGATGATATCTTTATTTCTCTCTCCACAGTTGGAGTCCGTGTTTGTGTACGGTTGCACTCCCGTCGAATAGGTGGTGATTCCTGTAGAGCCGTGAAAACAGTGCTGTAACATCCTGGTGGTTTGCCACTCATCCTCCTTTACACTCTTGCTGATGTAAGGGGAGTTCTAGGAAGCCATTACTCCAAATGACTAATTTTCCTGGCAATATTACTTTAAGCTGATATTATAACTTTTTGAATGTTGTCATTCTCTGCAGCAGCAAGTTTCACAGCAAAGACGATGGAATTCCTTTTATATGCAAATGAAATCAAGAAGGCTATGTAAGTAATGCAAACGAGTTGAAACCGTAACACAAACACACATTGCAAGATGACAGTGGCTGATTAGCATTGGTTCACAGCTTTACATTTTGAGTTTGCATTTAAGCTAAATACCTTAGCATAATATGTCACCAAATGATAATTGTGCTTAGTCAGTAAATAACATTTTGCTTACACAAGAGGTGTAGAAAAACTCTGGTTGCTGCTTCCAGACATGAGTCTTTGACATCGACAAACAAAATGCATTTCTTGTTTCACCAAAGACAAATCACCATTCTCTCAAGTCTGGCCATTTAATTAATGAACATGTCAGTCATGCTTTGCAAGCCATTGTTATACATGTCTTCTGAGTTAATGGCATGGCCGTCAACACATCTAACACCTACGTGACTGTTAATTCAAAATAAAATTTATATAATCGGTGACCAGAACAATTTCTAAGGTGCTAGAGTTGCTGGGAGAGAGTGTAACACAGTGGAAAAACATTTCATCAATTATATCAACACTGATAAATATTGTTTTAACAATTGGTCTTTTTTTAAGTCACAGCAGGAAAAGCAAAGTGTAAATGATAAAAAAGTAATGATGGCTGAATTCCATTTAGCTACTTCTGCTTTTCCTACTATGACAAGTGAAATGTCTGCTCATAAAAAGGCATATTTATCTACAGTTACTGTTCAGTATTGTGTTTCAAGTGGTTCAAGTATGGAAAGAATGGAAAATTTGATAAACACGTATCGGATTCTACCATAATATCCTGACGTCACTGTGTCATGCCATTACCTCTGCTCACAGTGTAGGAAGCTGGTTAACAGTTGCAAGCAGAGTAAGACAGACACTGCTAGGGCTGTGTGAAACATCTATCGTTTACAATTATGCTCTGTCGTTTATATCGTTGTGTCACAAATTCCACACTTTACCGTAATATGTTGGTGAGGCGATGAAGTTAGTTTGAAGTTGGAATTCGACATTTATCCAATATAATGTAGTACTGGAGGCTGCAGTTTCAGGACCCTCACAATCCTGGGACTGCAGTTCTAGGACCGTAGTTCATTTGCGACAGCTCCATCTAGTGGAGTGGTGGTGGTGGTAATGCACAGCAACACGAAGGAGGTTAACCCTGTCTGCTAGCAGGTCGGCCGTGAGGCCAATGTGCGCAGCTGTAAGGTAAATTGGTCGACATGCCTATAATCAGTAACTTAGGCACACACTCAGTGACGTAAAACTAATATACAACTTAAATCTAACTTCACCACTGTCGCTGCCGTTCTTACAGAAGCTTATTTTATAGTTCACCAAGACATGCTACTCTCATGTTAGCTTTGTAGCAGCAAGTAGCGTAAATTTGCTGTCAGCCTACCTAACTAACATTTGTTACATTACTTGCTGTGTCGTTCACTCCATCATGGTATTCGTCATGGTGTTGTATTTCTCCAGAATCCCTTAAGTTACCCCACCTTGATAATGCAGAGAAATATCCAGAGTTACAGTTGGAAATGCCATACTTCATTGAATTTACAAAAAAATGTTTTATATCGGGATGTGTATTGTTATGAAGATATGAAATTACCTATATCAGGATATTAATTTTTTGTCATTCGCTCTGCAGAGAAGGTGATTGGCTGCAATCTTCCATCTCTTCAGGAACTATACGCCTCCAGGACTCTGAAGCAAGCAGGAAAGATTGTCACTGAGCCCTCCCATCCCAGACACAAACTGTTTCAGACTCTCCCCTCTGGCAAGAGGCTGTGGTCCATCAGGACCAAAACCTCTCACCACAAAAACAGCTTCTTTTCGTCTGCAGCCTCGTTAACAAGGCCCCGCCCCCCACTGACACTCCCCCCCCTTTCAAGTAATATAAATGTTTCCGCACTTCTAAATTTTACTTCATTTTATATCATGCACTAGCCTGGCATATTGCACATATTTGTTGTCAATTGTTTATCGTTGTTGTTTTATATTTTTATATTGTCAATTTATATATTTATGTTCACAATATTCTCTTCCGTTGCAATGTGTCTGCACAACACAAACCAGTAATGCACATGTAAATATCTGTCATATTGTTCCTTCTCTGCAAATAGTTGTATTATTTTTATTATTCTTATATAACTTGCATTCATTTATTCCTTATTTATTTATTTCTACATCTATTTATGTCAACTGTATGTTTGTCTACATGTAGCACCTTATCACCAAAGCAAATTCCTCATATGTGTGAAACACTACTTTGCAATAAAGCTCATAAAGCTAATGATTCTGATATTGCACAGCCTGGTATATGTGCCGTTTCACACTTTTTCTCTTGTAAATTCTGTTTGCTCGTTTTGTCTCAGCTGAATCGCGGTGTCCTCGTGTGAACACAGAGCAGCCATAACAAAACTCTATCTCCAGCTCAGCAGAGATAAAAACAAACGCTCTGTGCAGCAAAAAGCACCCAACAGTGCAGATTATGTGGACCAGACAGATCTGACATCTGACTGTATTAAAAACATGATGCATCAATAATTATCTGAATGCTACACCACAAAGTAGGCAGCTATCAGCTCCTTTTTTGCCGTTTTTGATGAACCAGGCCTCTAGATCATACTGTTAATCCTCAACTGCTGTAATTATTTCCACATAAGTTTCAGTAAAAAAAATTTAGAAAACATAATTCTACATTTGTCAGTTTGTTCAAAACACTCAAATGTGTAAGCACATGAAGCAGCAGATGAAAATATGTTCCTGTGCGCATGATTACATTTCTTATTCACAATAGGACAAGTAAGGTAGTTTAAAGCTGACAAAAACTATATGTTGGAAAGTGAGTTTCGATAAGTCTCCCTATCTGGCCAAAGTTGTAATCACACCAACATTTAGTACTGCATGACCAGACATCTCATTTTTTTCCAACTCGGAGCACTCCGGGAGAAAAGAAGCAGGGTTGTCAGGCAAAAAAGTTGAATCTGGTTCAACTTTTGTTGTGATGCAATGCAACGTCATCTGTCAGGAACATTAGGGCTTGTGTCCATATAACGGTTTTCTATTTAACCGCCATCCACTATCTCATCGCCCTACCAGCACTTTTCTGTTTTGAGAAAAGGCCTGTTGTTGTTGTTGTTCTTTAGCCTTTCTGAGGCTATTAGTTAAATCAATGAATTTTGCGGGAGGGGGTTGTAGACCAAACCTACGCCCTGAACTGGCCGATGGTTGCAACAGAGGATAAAAATTTCAGAGTTGTAAAATCCTCACAGATGGTATTATAGAACGCTGTGCAGTGTTGTGTTGTCTGATAAGCCTTCGAGCTCATGAATCTAATAGACCAGCTTTCCTGGTACTTTATTTCATCATCTCTCCGTAACTACACACCCCCACCAACGAAGCCCCTTGTGTTTTTCTAACCCAGGGCTGTTTTCGGTCTAAACACACTAAGTAAAAACTGATTCGTCGATTTCCCTATCAAACCTCACTCCTGCATACTGTGCACTCTGCTCATTGCACTATTGTCTCAATCTGTTTATATTGTTTTGTTTAAAGTGTGTATATATGTGTTCTCTATACTTTAGCCTGTGTTTGATTTTATTATTATATGTACAATGTACAATCCAAATTCCTCATTTGTGTACACTAGGGCTGACCCCCAACAGTCGAAGCTTCGCGGCAAAACAAGGATCATGCCATTTTGGCGATATGGGGGTGCTGAATGTCTGATTTTACTTCATAGAAGGCCTATTACAATATACATTTCAACGTTTAGTGCTGTAAATAAACATGTAAAAAGAATAAAACTTTCAATAAATATTTAAGTATATAAGTGCGTAAATATATCCAAAATTGTAACCCTAACCCCGGGCAGTCACTGCGCATGTGTAGGCGTAGCGTGTGTGTGGTGGCGGAAGAGGAACACTTGCTGAAGAGACCGAGCTGTCCGCACCTCGCGGGACTTTCGGATAATTTATCACCGTTGGCGAACCACACAAATAATATTTTATCGTTTTTAAATAGCCGGCTACTCAAATAGACCCACGTGGAACCGCAATGTGCATGTAATTGTCAGCAGCATGGCATGCACACAAAACTCACACAAGAACGGTGAATGACAGGCGAGAGAGAGAGACAGAAAAGGGTCTTCAAAAAGCCCCCAGTTTAGCTGGAAATTTACAGTGTAAGTTGAATGAATAGAGACTGCAGCTCTGCAGCTTCTCGCAATAGGCGCTCACAAAAACACACAAGATTCGACTGTCAGTCGACTATAGACAGGACTTGACGATTCTGATTCGACTATGTAAATCCTTAGTTGGGGACAGCCCTAGTGTACACATACCTGGCAATAAAGCTGATTCTGATTCTGATCACTTACAGGTATATTCTGGTTGTTCTGTGCAATGTAACATTTTACTCACTGCACCTTTAACAGTAGCCATTTCCCCTGCCACACATACACACAGACAAAGGATGCCTAAAATATAACACTGTTTATTTTAACCTGCTTAGCATACCAGATGAATGGGGATTATCACATCAAAGCAATTAAGACCATAGTACACTGAAAGGAAGATAGTTGAAAATCAAGTACCTTCCTCAATGCCCCATAGACAAACAATGTCCATCAGGTTTGCGTTTAAACAAGTGCTTACAATTAATTTGCAAATGCTACTTGACCAGTCCCTCACACACAAAACAGAGGTTTCCCCTTGTGTATACGCTGCACACATACAGACTGACTAACAGGAAGGAGCAGAGGTGCATGCATGCACATATGCCCAAGTATTTACTTGTACAATGTGCATTCCCCCCCTCATTATCCCTGTAAAATGCAGGAGCACTGAGAACAATTTTACATCTGTATAATAGCCACCTTCTGTTATTCATTTTGTGATTCATTCTGTGTTAGTCTGCCTGAAAAATGAAATGCATGAATTCAAAACACACTCAGTACTGTACCATGTAATTAGAGCGTATTATGCACTTAACTGCAATTTGAATAATACAATGCAAATCACTTTCCGTTGAGACTTTTAAGGGAGGATACTTTACTTTTCACTTATACCCACTGAGACATGAGCTTGAAATCAAAGACTTTGGGGGTGAGGGGTGGGGGGTGGGGTTGCCTTCCACTGAAAACCCCATTCGGAGGGTCTGGCCCTCCTCTTTTGACTCAGCTGTTAGCCTGGTAGCACTTTGTACACACCACATGATGTGTCAAGCTAATCGCCACGGAACAGCTGCAACTGTTCTGCAATTGCGTAGCTGATGAAAATATGTACCCTATGATGCTGACCTCAATCGGCTTTTAAGTCTTTTAAGCAAACCATCATCTCCCCAAAATGCTCATCTCCCCTAATAGTTATCTTAACCGCAGTTTATTTATAACAGTGACTTATATTAACTGTCGGAGGGTTTTGATAAAGCGCTTCCCTCAGTTTCAGTTCTCATGCAGCCATGGCAGAAGGCAGACAGTAATCGTCTTTCATAATTCAAGCCTCATAAGTCCTAAATTGAATCTCTAAGATGCATTTCTCTTAATGTAATCCAGATTTATTGAATTACATATCTGCTTTAGATTTATTATTTGCACTAAGCATATAAATCTATCATGAGTTTTTATTTTATGTAGTATATCAAAGCGCAGAGGACTTTCAATGGGCTGGCCAGTAAATTAAAATGGCAAACTAACATGGGCTACATAAAATACTGTACTATTAAGTACTCAACAAGTAACAAGTTAAAGTAAATTATGTGCCAGGGCGTGCGTAGAACTGTTTCCTAATAAGAAGGCTGTTCATACTTCAGAGGGATGGAATATTGGCTGCACATAACTAAGACTGTGCAGAAGCCTTTTTACTGAGGCATGGAAAAATTGATTGCAATATAAACACATTTTAATGAGTCTGATGATCACTGGAATTCAAAGCTTATTTGATTGGTTATCACAACAAAATGTAGCTTTGGGAAAAATGGAACAGGCGAGCCAATGCCAAGAATTCCGCATTAATCGGTGTATGAAATTTAATTATGCATTTCTGACCAGGTAGAGAACACGCTACTGTACGACTGCCAATTTCTACAAACACACATACTTAATAGTAGTATTAGTGTAGTATCACTTCATACAGCAGCTATTCCGATCTGCTTTCAAATCTTCCTGGACTACCAAGAACCTAACAAAAATGTAAAGGCCTCATATTCACATCTAGCTAATTCATCTGTATGATCCACTTGGAAATGTTTGCACAATCAAGGTCTAGGCCAAAGCATGAATTTGTCTCTCATCTATTTCCACACTATATGTATCAAATTGCAGGTTTTAGGGAATGGGTTGTGCCTGCCTAGAATTTATGATGACTGTTAGAGACACTGGCATGAGTGCAAAACTAAGACAGTGGGAGAGAGAGATATTTTTGTAGGGACTTTACTTTAATAAAAAGATTAAATTCAGTGCGAGCCAAAAATATTTTAGTCTTATGAACCACGGAGTGCTGTATTCATGCCAACCTATAATCAGAGACCTAAAGACCAGAGTCCCAGAGGGGAACTGGATGCTATGGCAGTGGTGACATATTGAAAAGCATAGCAATTTCCCAAAGACAAACTGAACTGATATAGCATGATGGATCTTGTACTTCATGATGCCTTCAAATGATGTATGAAATGAAGGCATGCAATATCAGGGTAGCCTTACCAGTACTATTGTAGGAAAACCTCGTAAGGCCATGCTTGTTTGTTTGTAATCACACATTTTCTAATATGCCATTTATATATAAGTTCAGGTGAACATGTAGTTGGTTTCTTTCTTAAGTAGAGGTTTTATCATAGCCAAAGCCAAAGCTTTAGAAACAGGAGAAGCCTGAAGAGAACACGTAGTTATAATGGCTGTTTCCTAGGAGAGGCACTGGAAGCTGGCATTAAATTGCTGGAATAGGGTCAAGAACACAAGTGGATGACTTCATCCTGCTAATTGCAACACTGATTGCATCTTCCGTCATCATATTATAGGATGACATTCTAGGTGGAGGTTCATGGACAAGCCAACAGCAAGAATTTGTTACATCCATATTAGTGGCTCTTACAGTGACCATTTTTTCATTTTAAAACATACAAATTATTTTTCACATTTGACTGGCGATACCCCGTAACCCTGTACGCAGGATAATCGGTTGACGATGGATTGATGGATGTTTCACAATGTATCATGTTTTGTACTTGGACCCTCGGCTTTGCAGCAATTTCTTCTCAACTCGCCAATTTCATTTTTTTAAATTCTTCTTTATTTGCCTTTTTATTTGTGCAGGACAAGCTGTATCTTCTGGGCGCTTTATTATTTAAATCTGCAAGGTCATCAACTGAGTATGTGTAGGGTGAAAGTATATTCACCACATGTGAAAATGTAGCTTTAGCCTTATAGGTCATTTGATGTAAGGAAACACACACACACACACAAATACACTGAGTACAAACTGTTTCGCTCTAATGACCACAGCTAACTATTAAAAAGGTAAATGTCGGAGTTGGAGCAGGTGAAATTATAAGAAAGTGTCAACTCTGCATTTTAATCCTGTCTATTGGAGTATAAAAAGTTATCATTTGGAGAGGATTCCGACAATCTGAATGAAGCAGTTAAAGAAAATCAATAATGAGTTTGGAATACAAATTAAGGCCATGCAGGGAGATAAAATCAATAGAAAAAAACTCTTACCAAGGTGATGTAATATTTAAAACTGCAACATTTATTAGTTCAGGTTTTGGTCTTGGCTGTGTAGGACTGACTGAGTCAAGCAAGGACTCTAGGATTACTGCCATAGTGATTTATGTAAAGATGTTTGAGAGACAAATGCAATTCATTAGTTGAGGTACTCCTTTGGAGTGCAACAGCTAACTGGTATGAGGGGAAACAATACTTCTCACATACATGTATGTTGAGGTGTGGCAGAACCTAATAGAGTGTCTTAGCAAAGTACTGAACTATGACCAGTAGTTGACAAGACCAGCCCAATGCTGGACTTTGTTTTAGACCTGTTTATGGTGCTGTGTAAGGTCAGTCAGGCTTGGAAGAGGGCTAAAGTCATATCTTTTTTTGTTAGGTTGGAGTCATGGCAAGGACAAGCATCTGGCTTCGCCGCCTTAAGCCTCTAGAGGCAAACATGCATTTGCCTGCATGGCTCTGCAGTGACGCTCCACTTGGCCTGGGGAAGCGTTATCACCCTGTTGCTGTTATACACCTCCCATTTTAAGGAATCAAATGATTCCTGCAACAAGGATTATAAATAAATAATATGGTAAAAAAGAATCCCGTTACAATCATCTCCCAAACAACAAATTTTGAAACAACTTCTTGATCCACTAATGCCTTGAACAACTGAGCGAGTTGCACTTTTTTGTGTCCTTTAATGACCTAGCTGTTGTTAGCTTGATGGTAACAATTTGAGTTGGAAGAAACCAACATGGACCTTTGGAGATAGGCCTTTATTCACAATGGACAGTACATGAGAGTACATTAAGAACCAACATAATGTGTTGCAGTTTTACTACATTATCAGGGGTAAAAGTTTGGGGAAACATCATCAACAATGTCAAGTTATGCTGTGAGTGGTAAATTGCAATGATTCATTTATGCCTTCATCTGAGAGTTCTGGCTGGTATGGAAGCCTTGAACACAAGTGACCTGGTTTCATAGCCCACCTTTACGGTGTACATTATGTTCCTGTATGTCATTCTTTATGCATGAGCTGACCACGCAAATCACATTTAGGTTTCTATTGCACAATCTTAAATAAATTAGAGGCAAATGAAAAACACAGACAGGTTCATGTGTATTATTAATGTTATAAGGAAGACCACTGAAACACAGGGTTGGGCCACTAGTTAGCTGATTATCCTCTTTCAGACAAGTGACTACGGTCTGATTTCTGGTTGATACTTAAGTTGATAGGGAGGTGTTTAAAACACTGAGTTCTTTAATCATATCTCTCATATCTGCACTCTGCGACTTGTGACCCATCTAAATCACTTTTCAGTGCAAAGTGAGTGTTATTAGATACGTAATGTAAAATCCACTTTACAGTTTACAGAAGCCCAGTGTGCCTTGAAAACCCACTAAAAAACATCCTATTGGGTGTAAATTAATTATACATAATTAAACTCTGTGATGTCCTATCTCAGTTTATGTGCGTGGGAATGTATTTTCAGCAGGGGAGGAGGGTAGCCCTGAATATGTGTATATCATGCGTGTATTAATGTTTAGAATAAACAACTGACAGGTGTACATTTTCGATAGTTGAATTTGAAACTTGGAATAACATGGAAATAATATTACAGCAGGATAAACAGTCTGATCGAGAATATTTAAATCTGCAACTAGCTCAGCTACTGCTGACTCGCTCGAAAAAATCTTAAACATACAGTCTTAACATGCATGGGCAGGTCACCACTTACTTTGGAGCGTTTTATTCAACAAGTTATTAATGATGCATATTGTTTCGGACTCTGTTCATTCTGTCTGTCCTGTCCGCTCAGCAGCTGTCTGAGCTGTTGTTTTTTTAACCTCCTTATCTCATATATTTGAAAATCAACTTTTTTCCCACTTTATCGAAGACAAAATACACATCTGTAGAACATGATATTGGTTTCTTACAATACCTACTGATCTGAGAACATGACTGCCACATATACCGATCAAAGCAAATGTTGTAAATTAGGAAGTAAAATAAATAAAATAAGTTATACTAAATGATCAGCTGTTTTATAATAGTGTCAACAGGGTATTAATTAAAATACAATTATTTTTTAAATACATTTTAAAAGCTTAAAAAATAGGGTGAAATTTACGTTTGTGTATATAATCTTTTGCCAGCAAAATTGTTTTACAAGATATACAGTTTATCAGTATTTGTGGACATGTTCATAGTCTCAAACAGAGCTCAACCATGTCATGTGACATGCTTTAGTAGCAACAAATTCTGCTAGGACCAATACAGAAAACATTTAATATCAAGGAATTCATATCAACTACACTGCAAGAGGACCCTGAAGTACAAATGAAAAGAATAGCTGATGTTATAGTTGATTTAATGTGTTTAACTGTCTAAATAAACACATTAGCTTTTACGTCATTTTTTTAAATAAAATGTGTGATCATTGTCATTTTCTTCAATCATATAATTGTTAGAACTCTTAAAATACATTTCTTGTAAAAAAGTGTTTGCTTGAGCAAGTTGAAGGTGCGACACACATGCATGTACAGTATGTTCCCATGATGAGGATGGTACCACCTCCGCCTCATTTTAAGCCAGGAAAAACTCTGTAAAGGTGGGCGCGTTAGAGGCTGTGGCAATCATTGCAATCACATTCCCTTCTTTCATCCCCTTTAAATATAGCACTCGCGCACTGACAGTTTGTCTCAGTTATCATTTCAAGGCAGTAATTGAGTCCCTGGACCTGTAGGGGTTTGAATTAAAGTGCACAATAAGAGCAAAATAGCTTGCATTCAAATCTGAGGCTGTAAATTGCGATGGACGATTTAGTATGAACAGCCAAGTTAACAGATGTTGTCGTTTTTTTTAGTAGTGTACTGGCCAATATGTTTTCAGAATCGTTTAATATTTTATGGGAACTTGATAATAAGCAAACTGTTAAAATTAGACCACTGGTAATGTGGAATTTAGGTCAGACATTAAGAGTAATGATGACAAGAGAGCAGCTGATTTTCCCCTTCTGAAGGTTTTATTAGCTATCAAGCCATTAACCAATCTTCCAAAAAAAAACGTTAAACTCTAAAGCCCTCTTCATGGTCCCTAGAGCCAATACTGCTGCTTCCACTGCTCTTGTGACCAAAATGATTTTAAACTGACCAGCCTCACAACCAGCCAGTATTCGCATCAGTAAATCCCCATGATCTATCTATCAGGGTTTAAAAGGTCATTACGCAAAATACAAAGGGCACATTTAAGCAACCATGAGGATGTGACGATCCCCCCACAGTGGAGGGACAATAATATCCAGCCCCACAGACATACATTTATGTGCAAACTGGCAGCAACCAAGCTGTGAATTCATTGGCCAGTCCCTGAAGCAGGGACTCAGGTGGAATTTCCTCCCACACTTCTGAGCGCTGGCCAAGAAGCTTACACCTGCAGTCCTGACATACATCAAGGAGGTGAAGCACTTTTGGGACAAATCCTGCGAGCTGTAGGAATCCATCAAAGGGCTGGAGTCAATCACCTTTCTTATCCTTTTCAATTTCATTTAAACATAATATAAATTATAGAATACTCTGATAAATACAGTCAGTCTATAATGTTTACAAATGTACAATTACTGTTTACTATATAACAGCATGTACAACTTATTTTTATGGTTAAAAAGTAATTAGTGAGAGATTGTAGGATTCTTTTTTCTGATTTTATTTGATTGTGGCTGGTTTTTCACAAATTATTAAAAAGGAAAATTGAATAAAGGTTAATCATCCAAATAAGTGTCTCACATTACCCAATGTTTATCAAATCCTGAGTGAGCTTTGCTTTTTAAAGTAATGCCACAGAAAAAGTACATACATTTATGAAAGAAGAACAACGTCTCTCATTCTTCTGATTGTGTCATATTGTCCTAATCCTAAAGAATTCTCTACACAATGGGCACAACGGGTAGGCTCTTGCATAGGTGATGGCTCATGAAAATGCTGCAAAGAGTACATGTAATGACTTCATCCTGCACACCTCTAGCAACTCACTGTGCCTAAATGAGGTGTCTGAAGGTATTAAATAAACATTGTGTCTGTAGTTAGTTATTTTGAATAGAATATTTCAAAGCAAGCCCTGTACTGTGCGCAGTGAAATTCATCTCAGCGAACATTTGAATTTTAAATTAGCATCCTTTGAAGATTAAAAAAAATCCTCTTGCATTTGAAAGAAGTGGATATGTTCCAGTGGGGACTGTGTCGCGGGGTGGACTAATTTTCTGTGGTCAGGCTGCAACACTAGGTCAAACAGGTACACACAGAATCTGCTCTGAAAGTGGACAGTGATTACAGGGTCGAAGAAGAACATTTTACGATGCAGGCCAATTGAACAGATGGCCATCGGTGATTGAAGATGTCGCTTCAGAGGCAGGCAGAGTTATCGCCTGACAGGGAGAGTGTGCACTTCTCGATCGGATTGCGCACCTTGTCTAATAGAGCTAGTTTCAGATGCAGTGGCCTCCAAATGAAAACAAGATTAAAGCTATGATAGAAATTTTTTTTACAGCTGAATAGCATAGATCTGTTTCCTACTCCTCTGAAATGACCACAGACGCTTCTGAAGGTAAAGAGCTCTCTGGAGGACAGAGGTCATTTAATGTATACACTTCTCCCCTCGTGTTTTCTTTACTGGCATGGCAGGAAAGATGATAGGCTCGCAGTGAGAGCGAACAGGGAGTTCTGTGGTACTACTGGCATATTCTGAATTTGCCTTAGGAGTTTCATTCAGCTGTAGAGTTGAGTACTGTCAGGTTAAAAGATAAAGAAAACGTAATTTCCGGTACAAAATTGTCATATCTAAATTAAAAGGTAACACTTTTAGACTCAAATGAGAAACAGTCTAAAGTGAAAATTAAAGATCCAAGTTTCCAAATTACACGTCTGGTTGTACAATGGGCAGTTAATAACATGTTCAGGATTACTAGACTGCATTCTGATTCATAATAGACTCCACTTTTTTCTACTCCGTGAAAAGGCCCGCTCCTGACCAGAGATGTTCAAAGAGAGATTTAGAGCCAGTGGAGGAACAGTGTATGAGAGAACATAATAATTAGCAGCTCAAATGTCACCGTCACTGAGGAGCGACCAATTTAGCATGCAGACATCATGTCTCAGACTTGTTCTACTGAGGACAGAGTCAGAGAGAGACAGCTGTGATATCCACATATCACTCTTAGGGAAGGAGATTGAAACAATCATGGGCAAGAATAATGCCTGTAGGGCATGTGACCCCCTGTACAACACTCCCCTGGGGTTCCTCAGCCTCTCTGTTTCCCAAAGGCTCCAATCTGTAGGCATGGCTAGGCTCTGCCAGTCCGCCGGGGATATAAGGCCCCTCCTGCTGCTGTACGAACCCTCATCCGCTGGAGAATCACTGCTCTGTGAGGCTGTTAGAATTTTGGGTTGTATTCATGTTTTTCTTGTTTTAATCTGTGTTCACGGGTTTGGTTTTGGGTTCTGTGTTTCTGTAAGTTTGTTTTTGTCCTGGTTTGGGTTTTGTTTTAGCATCTGTTCCATGTTTAGTGTCACACTGACTCCAGCTACAGCACGTTAACGGCTGCGCCACGGTTTTGATGCGTCCACATCCCGGTGTCAATTTGAAGCGTCTCAGAAGCATTTCAGCAGCGGAGCGTGCAGCTATTTACTTGTTATTAGTTTGTCATTTTTGTGCTTCTACTGCCTTCTTCACAGCTCTATGTGACCCCGTTTCATTCTGTTAACTTGAGGCTGCATTTCCCACAAGGAGTATTTCAGAATCAGAGCATTTTGCCTGCCTGATTTTGCTGCCTGCTTCGTTCTGCTCTGTGCTGCTTGACGGCTAGTGGCAAAAATAGACCTGCCACCTATTCTTTGCAGAGCGGAGAGCCGCTTCTGGGCTGCTTCTGGGATGTGCTGCAGCTGCGTCTGGTGGACTCACAAGCATTGACTATAATGGCCGTGATTAGCTACAGCAACCACGGCGCAGACATAACGCGCCAGTCAGTGGATTTTAGGGGTCAGTCCTGTTTCTAGTTTGGTTCTGTCTATGGATCCTTCTCAAGTCTCTTATTTGTCGTTTCCTAGCTCTTCGATCCTCGCTTGAACCGGAAGTTCAAGCTCCGCCATCTTGCAGGCCGTCCCAAAGCTCTTATTTGCGCTCGGAGGATCGAGGATTGAGGAGCAATCTCTGAGGAGCTATGAGCGAGGATACACCAATGCATCCTTCGCGGAAGTCTTTTACTGACCCTTACTGGGTAGCCCTTATATTGATTGGACGCTGCAGCTGTTTGGACTGATCTGTTGCATCACCACAGATAACATTAAACTCAAGTGCATCACTGCAAAGAGTTAGCCTATATTTGATTTGTTTGAGTTCATTGTAGGTCTGAACAACAAAAGCTCCACACACAACTTTCTTCATTTAGGCTATTAGAATGATTTTGTTTTTCTCTTATTTCTCCCATAAATGTTTATTATGGAGACAATTAAAGTCAGACAGAGTCGGAGAGTCTGTCAGCAAGAAACACGTTTTACAGCATTTATCATCATTTACATTCAGTCACATGTGAGGCTGGCAATTCCTGTGTTTAGTCCAATAGACGACAATAAAACATAGTAAACAAGTTAGGAGTCGGACAAGTCACTAAACTGCACTAAAGTCTCTAATGAAGCAAACAAAGGAAAATAAATCCGCTCATCCAGCCGATCTCACCTACTGCATCTGATGACAGCAGGCGACGGCTCCTCAAGTAAAATCAGCTGATGAAAGTATGAAATAAAGCATCGGATTGCTATGATGGAACGAAGTGATCGATTGGTGATGAGTGATGTGATTTACATAAATTAAATGTAAGCCTATGCAGTAGGCTAGTGTTAAAGGATATCAGAAGAGAAAATAAACAGAAAGCCAAAAACTGAGCATCGAATTAGAGTTACATCATTTCAATTTCCCTGAAACATTTAGCCTAATAAATCCCAAGACACCATGATCATATTCTGGGTTATTCACTAACTAATTCACAATCAGAATCAATAAATATAAGTGCAGATAATATAAGCATTGTGCCAGTAGAACTGATCCTCTGGGCATGACACAGAAACCTATAATTAGGCTATTCATGTGCAGGTGTTTGTTAAACAGGTAACAGCTACAGAGAGAATCATGCTGCTCTGCACTGATAACTGAGACTTTATTAGTATTAGAACAGTGCACGTGTGCAGACACAAACTCCATCAAAAGTCTGTATAGCTGTTAGAGCCGACTGACAGCTGATCCAGCTGTGATCAGCTGTCGCCGTTATCAGAAACGGACGTCGCTGTACGCGGCGCTTCAGAGGAAAGGACATCTCATGTCTCTAAAAATATATTTCCTCGTTCCTTCTCTCCTGGCTTGTTTTCCTGGCATCTCTCCATGCATCCCTGGTGGGCGGGACTAAGATGCAACGAAAAGACGCAAGTGAGGGAAACGTGGATGCAATTAAGAGACTTGAGAAGCACCCTATGTTCCCTGATCCTGTTTCTGTCTGTCTCTGCCTTGATTACCCTCATGTGTCTCAGCTGTGCCTCATTACCCTGCCTGCCTGGTGTGTGTTGTGCTCTGTCAGTATTTAAGCCCTCAGTTCTGTTCAGTCCCTGTTGTGTCCTCGTCTTATGGTAAGTGTTCTGCCCTATGCTCTGCTTCCCCTGGTTTGTTGGATTTCTCTAGGATTATGTTTCATTATGGATTACAACTTCCTTTGGACTTTGCCTGCATCTGCGAGTAAGCCTGTGTATTTCCGTTTGGTTTTTCAATAAATCATTTGAACTGCATCCTCCTCACCATTGTCTGCATTTGGGTCCACACCTCAGTTACCCTGCCACTGCATTCAGCCCTGCCTTGACAGTGGCAGCAATCAGACTATAGCCCATTTACAGTCAGAGCCACAAGAGCAGTGATTCTCGTACAAAAAGTTTGACAATACGATGTTATCTGTATGTGTTTGCCGCAGCGTGTTTCATTCTCCATTTGACGGGCATCATCTGTTTGGAGTAAGGATTTAATTTCGGCATGTGGGGCATGTGGCCTGTGCGTAGAGGAGTGTTGTGGAGTGCTATCTAGGAGTACAGCTCAGCAGAATAAACTGCACTCAGGTTTTCCCACAGAGCTCTCATGATTAGATACTCTAAAGGCTTCAGGAAAGATAACACTTGTGAGGATAAGCCTTTGCATGACGGGATATGCACAGTGTGTGTTTGTGGGAGGAGGAGGTGGTGATGGTGAGGGTCATACACCTCACCTGGTGAGCATGTAATGTTGTTGTCAAGGCCACAGACACCTCCACAGAGCACAGAGAAAATGAAGGCTGACGCTTCTCTCCCGTCACTTCTAAGCACATTATTTCTCCTCGGTGTATTGAACTCTTCCTGTGCACTTATTGAGCCCCCACCAATACACAAACACAGATAGGATGTAATGTTAATCTGGGAAATTCATCACAAAAGGTTGAAATGTCACAGTCGATATTAAATGGAAACCTATTCTGTGCCCGCCGCTGAATCCTGCGGAGGCACTTTGAGACATCAAGCCCGGAGCTTGAGCAGACTGAGACATTACTGCATATCACACCACCACAGGTTTAGACTATCACAGTAACCATCTTTATCACGTTAATCAGCTATTGCCATGAGGAGCAGCACTTCCTATACACCTCACATATTAAGTAGGAGCAAAATAAGACATGCAGGGATGGCAGAAGAGGAGACACAGACAACGGAGACAGTGCTTCTTGACTTATTTCAAGGACATGATACATTCTAAAATGGGACAAAATGTTAACACTTTCAACACTAAATCCACTCTTTTTGAGTTTTTTCATTTTTTCACATTATCTATTGAACGTGTTCCCATTCTATAGTGTTTATAGGGAAGTTATTTTGTTTCTTCCAGAGAGAGTCCAGTAATTCTATCCTCCAGACAACCCCCCCAAAGAAATCAGAAAAATCTATGACGTACCCTGGGACACTCAAAACCACGAGGCAACGTGACGTTTGTCACGTTCAGTTTCCAGGGCAAACAGAGAACAAAACAATCCTAAAGTGTATAGATTTTCTAGAGAGAAGTCCCAGCACAAAACATTTGTATAGCTCAACCCTATTAAGCTATACTGCTGCCAATTTAATTTAACAAGGTGAAGCTAAATGCTTTTCCAAAGCTTTTTTTTTTTTTTTTCCAGAGGTGTTTTTAGAGCTGTCATCTATTCATTATATTTGTTTCCAACTGCAAGCAGCAACTCCATTTCCTTCATAAATAACTCTGTGGAACAATAGGGTCCATCAGCAGCATGCTTGAGAAAATAAAAAGCAACTTTAGTGACATCTCAATTTTAGTGTGAAGATACTGCATACTCTGTCATTATTAGTACCATTATTCATTTGAATAGATGTCTGTACCACTACTGTTGTTTTGCTTTTCGGGCTGGATATTGCGTTGGGCTGTATGTAAACAGTGCTTTTAACATACTTTAGGGAAGGGGCTGCCAAAGTGATAAACATAGATGTTTAACACAGCCTCTCAAAAGGCTGATATTCAGTTTTTCAGTTAATTTATCAAATATTCAGAATATGCTGTGGAGATTTTCATATGTATTGTATTATTTTTTTTCACTTGCTTTTAGCAATACAAACGAAATTTCAAATGTATTACGGTGGTGGTGCAACTTGAATAGTGAGTTAATACAATGCAAACTCATGCACAAGCTTATTTGTTCTTTCCATTTAGATTATAAACTCATTAGATAGATTATTGTTCTAGCTTGATGATCATAATTCTATATTTCCTAGATACAATTTGTGGTTTGGCTGTTGTTGATTTAGATGTTACCTGATAACAGCTTCAATATCAGTCAATCAAGTAAAAAGCCCGCTCTACCGAGGGGCGCAACTGATTCAGCAAAGTGCAGCCTGGCAGCGGCTAAACACAGTTTTCTCCCTTTTCTCAAACACTGTCAACTACACACATCTAAGGTGACTGAGTGACACAGTTGGAAAATGTTGGACCATGATGGCATTCCTCTTCACTGTGGCAAAAAGAAGACTCATCCATGGTTTTAGATTTGTTATGTAAGCATTCATGGTTTTTACTTATTAAAAGGCTATTCAGCTTAGAAATGCACTAAATAGTGTTGTTCCCCATGCCCCGACCTTTTGGACTTACTTACTTGTATATTGTAAGAGATGTGGAGTGGACTCTTGCATGCTCCAGCGGTTGAGGCAACCAGGGCTGGTACATCCACACACCAAGTCTCCATGCTAAGGCCCCAAGGCAGCAGTGTTAGCACTAAATTGACAAAGTAACTAGATGTGACAGGAGAAGTCATAGAATTGCATTTTGTAGGATTGGTGTTTTCCCCTCCTCTCGTGTCCCTCAGCACTTCAAAAAATTAGATCATTGCTCAGTTTAAACCAATATGATTTTTACGTTACCCACTCGTTGAGTTAAGATGGTACAGTATGAGAAGAGGGCCTCTGGGGACAGGACATGTAGATTTGCTGTGATTGTAGTCGCTGCACAACAACACTGCAAGCTCTGTCATGTTATTGACAAATACGCATGATCTTTATGACTCTGTGACTGTAGGATGTTTCATCAGAGCTGATGTTTTTATCAGTGTCATTTCAGTCCTTTTGTGGCTTTCAGGTACAACATTTTCCATGTTTTTTTTTTCTCAGATATTATAAGGTAAGGTTATGACTGCAGCAGAGCCATTCTGACAGTAGTGCATACAATCATCTTTAGAGAGATTGAAATGTTTTCCATCGGCATCAGATGTGTTCATAATCTGGAAGATGATCATGTGGTATGCCACACCACTGCTATGCATGCATGCATGCATGCATGCATTACAATGGAATAATTGCTGCTTCCCAGGGAATAGCCTATAAAACCCCAATGGCTTAGCAAGGATTCATAACTCTTATTTTGCAGGACACTCTGGCTGCACTGGACACAGAAAGACAGCCCTTTGAGCGAAGATGAAATGTATCAATGCTACTACAGCTCCCTGCCATCCTTAATGTCTTAGATGCTAGAGTGGAGTAGATTGCAGAGAGGCTCTGTGAAGCATGAAGCCCTGGCTGAATACTGGGTCAGCTAACAATCTCAGACCACATAGATACAGTGGCCCAAGTTTCATATTGGCCCACACCTACTGTTCAGCAAACTGAGATGAGACATAATTGAAAACACTGGACTAAAGCTTTCTGTGACACCAAACTGCTCCTGAAAACTGACCCACAAGTTGTCTTCTCATTGGCTTACACTGTAAGTTAAGGTCAAACTTCCCTTTTGCAGCCACACTGCCACTTAAAATGATTTTGTCATGCACGCATTTGCATTGCTTAAACAGCTCATGTTATAAAAAGGCCAGAACCTTCGATCTTCGATGATGAATTGCGGTACAGTCTGGTCATGTAAATGATCTGCTCTTAATGCAAATCCACACACAGTTAATAGCTGCTGATTGCTGTGCTATTACTGATTGTTGGTGTTTGACATGATCGCAATAAAATACTGCAGCGTGCCATTTATTGTCTACCATGACCTACCACCTCTGTACAATCACATACCGGGGGAAGTGCATTTCGCAACATTATTATCACAGGCTCTAATAAAAAAGAATAATGTGATGAAAACGGCATCCACACATTGGAGGGCTCTGAGACAAAGGACGAAGCCATTTCCATTTGCAGTAGTATTCTCCATGGCTGCAAGCATGCGTAAGAAGGATGAAGTAACATTTGGCTGCTCAATTAATTTTAAAGGTTTTTACACTATTAAGCACAATTTATCCAGCGGGTATTACATCCTCCCCACTCTCTTCCTTGTTTCTCTTTGATATTTTTTGTTGCACAAGCAAAATTACTGTATTTTAATCTTGTGTGTTAATGTGCTGGTGGAGAGTGTCAGACTGTCTGTAGCCCCGGTCCATCTGCAGCAGAGCAAAGCTGCTTTTTTCCTGTAATTTTTATGTTGACTGCTGCTGCTTACACTGCAACTCCTCATCATCATGATAATCATCATAATGAGTGTAATCATAAACATACATATGTCATTGATAAAACTGAACAACATTTCTGGGTGTAAACATTTTGGCACCATTAAAACACTTTAAAATTTTCTTTTCTTTTGTTGCTGTATGACTTTAGGGAAGGGACTGCTGCCAAACTGATGATTTTCTATATTCTAAAATATTTAGAATATTCTGTGGAGGTTTTCAAATGTATTCTATTAATTTTTCACTTTTTCACTTGCTTTTAGCAACACAAACACTATTTAAAATACACTGTATTACAGTGGTGGTGCAACTTTAATAGCAAGTTAATAGCTCAATGCAGGGCTGCTTCCTTTCTCTTTCTTCTTTTTTAATTCACATACAAATGTTTCTCATAGTAAATATAAAATATAGCATATTATAAAACATTTAAAATTAAGCACATAGACCAATAACGCACAAATTCATGTACTGGTATGATAGCACTGATACTAATGATGCATGTGTTGAAATCATACAAACCTACAACATTTACAACATTTTATTCCTCTTTATTGAAATACTATTTTCTAGTTTTGCTAGTTTACATCCCTTCATCAAAAGGAACATGATTGCAAAGTGTTGTACTGGCAAAACACATAGATACCTTGCACAGCTCAATTCTCAACCTCAATACAAGTCCTCACAACGGCGTATAAGAGGATCAGTGACCCCACAAACGCTTCAATGTGAAACCACAGAGTGACGTTCGGTGTTATTCCAGAAGCCATTGGACTTTTATAATTGCAGTGCAAGAGATGGTCTGTTTCCTTTGTGCATAGATTGATAAATGCACCTGCCCTTTTTGATATTATGTGCCTTTGTGATGTTGGACATTGTTGGCCATTAATCATGGTTGGGAGTTAGGGTTTAAATGGCATCAACAGAATAATAATAATTATTATTATTATTATTATTATTATACTGTTGATGCCATTATTATTACTTTATTGTTTGTGTTTCATCTAAGAACTTTTCAAAGTGTGTTTTGAGTTCATGAAAGTTGAAAAATGACGTCTTCAGCGGTCAGTTGTACTAAAAGGCAATCTAATGGGTCCGCTGTTCATTATTTCTGGTAAGTACATTTGGTTTTAATTCTGTTTTTCGCTAGCAAAAATTAGCATCCCAGTTAAGATCAGTTAACTTGAATTACAGATGTACCTTACTAACCAAGCTAGCTAGCTCCAACCTCTCGTCCAAATATGGTCACTTCTGGTTTCAAATAAAAAAGATGGCAACGGCCAAAATGCAGAACTCAGCTTCAAAACGTTAGTCCACAAAACAATGGGTGAAGTCAAGGTGGCTACGTCCACTTCTTTCATACAGTCATGCGTGAACATGAGCATGAACACACTTGGTCAGAACAAAGAGAGCATGTGAAGCTTGAGCTGTAGGTTTTCTCTTTGTGTGTGGTTGTGTTTAAGGCAAAAATGAAGTATATTTATGTGACCTGTGTAACGGTGCTAAGTTAAAAGCAGTTAGCATGCAAAGACTGTCTGTGTGGCGAGTAAAAACCCAACGTGTTCTTGGCCCACCACCCGATCCTACACCTGGACTGCCTGTATGATAACATACACCTACACAGAAATGCAGTCCCCACCCTTGCTAGGACCCTGAAGGATGTTGCTCTTGGAAGGAGCCCTACTACCACTCCAAGGGGTAACCACACAACGCAGACCCCACGCAGACCTCCAGGACCTCTTAGACCTTCAAGACCATCCAGACCATCCAGACCTCCACCATACATCCACCCCCAGCCGTCAGAGATCACAACCCGCAGCCAACACAACACTGGCCACTGATACCCAGCCAGAGAGCCCCCCAGCCTGGAGGTCCTATACCCCCCCTCATCCCAACGGCAGAACCAAGACTACAGGAGCAGCAGCCTATTGGACTGAACTATGCTGCAGCGGTGAGAAGAGCCACAGCCCCGCCCCCCTCTGGTGAACTCAAAGACATATTACACATGCTAAACCTGCTCTGCTCTCGCCTCATATAGCTACATGGTGGAAGAGCAGAGACCTCTTAGAGACATCACAATAATTCATAGTTTAGCATGTTGGATATCATTTTAAACAAGACAATTCTTACCAAACAAAAGGACAATTCTTAACAGTATTTCACACATGATACTCTAAAATGTCACTCAAAGTTTAATATTTTATTCATTTACCTACAACACTATTTTCCTCTTTTTACACTTTTTTTTTCTTTTCGTTTGTTAGTTATAATATATAATATACTATTATTATTATTATTATTATTATTATTATTATTTGTTTTTAAGGTGTTTGTCTAATTTTTGAACAGATTACAGATGAAAGAGATTAAATCGTTTACAATAACATGTTGGAACATTCAAGGTCTGAGATCATCAGCTTTTGGTTTAAAGAGCAGAAATCCAGATTTTAATAGAGAGTTAAAAGACTCTGACATCATAGTTTTACAAGAGACATGGTGCAGAGAAGATGTTTCCACTGGTCGTCCTCACGGCTACACTGGGATTATTATATCATCAACAAAAAATCCCACAATAACCCAAGGCAGAGCTTCAGGAGGCATGATTATATGGTGTAAATCAGAACTGAGCCAGTCCATCACAGTTATTAAAAAAGAAGAAGCTTATATATGGTTGAAAATTAACAAACAGATGACTTGTGCTGAGCAACATGTCTACATGTGAGCCATCTATATACCTCCATCAGAATCCCCCTACTACAACCCAGATATTTTGTCTATTCTTGAGGAGGAAGTTAACCATTATCAGACCATAGGAAATGTATTACTCTGTGGGGACTTGAACGCTCGAACAGGGGAAAGAGCTGAAAGTATGAACACCCAGGGAGACAAACACTTACCTGGAAGCACCTGCTTCCCCCTCCCTGAATGTCCTGCTAGAAGGAGCTTTGACAAGCTTACTAATGCAAGCGGTATGCAGCTTTTACAGCTCTGCCATATGCTGGGTCTGTACATAGTCAACGGCAGGCTACAAGGGGACTCTCTGGGTCGATACACTTACAGCTCAGCTCTTGGCAGTAGTACGGTAGATTATTTCATTACAGATCTAGATCCAATGTCTCCCAGAGCTTTCACAGTCAGGCCCCTCACACCCCTCTCAGACCACAGAAAAATCACTATCTATCTGAAAAGGGCTCAGTCTAAGTCTGGAGCCCCTAGTGCCTGTGAACTGTTTAACAGCACATACCCATACAGATGGAACCCAGACAGCATGGGGGCGTACCAAAAGGCACTGGAAAATCAAAACATACATGATTTAACTCATTTATTTCTAACTGAAACATTTCCCCAGAATTATTCTGGTATAAATTCTGATGTGGACAAAATCAATTCAATATTTCATCATTTGGCTTCATTGTCTAATTTGAAAGCCTCCAAACCAAAACCTCAACAACTGAACAGTAACAAATGGTTTGACACTGAATGCAAAAACCTAAGGAAAACTTTAGGGAAATTATCAAATGAAAAGCATTGCGACCCAGATAACCACAACATACGATGTCAATATGAGGCCACTCTGAAACAATACAAGTACACCCTAAAAACTAAGAAAGAACAACACAGCAAGAACCAGCTCTGTGAAATTGAGGAATCCTTAAAGTCCAACAAGTTCTGGGAGAAATGGAACAACCTAAACAAAACCCAGCAGGATGAATTGGCGATCCAAGATGGAAATACTTGGATTAATCCCTGTAGTGAATTATACAGTAATATTACAAAAAATTATGATATTACAAGAAATACAAGATATTCACAAAATGGAAAACTCTGGAGGCGGCAATAAAAAACAACCAAAACCCTCTAGATTACCCTGTAACAGAACAAGAATTAACAGAAGTCATCCAGTCGCTGAAGGCTTGTGGTATTGATGGAATCCTAAATGAAATGATCAAATACTCAGACCATAAAATCAGATTGGCTGTACTAAAGCTATTCAATACTATTCTAGCAACTGGAACTTTTCCAGACATCTGGAACAAAGGTTTAATAACCCCAATTCATAAATCCGGAGATAAATATGACCCAAATAACTACAGAGAAATATGTGTATCCAGTAACCTGGGAAAAATATTCTGCAACATCATTAATAAACGACTTGTCAACTTTGTTGATAACCACAATATTCTGCTATAAATGCCAATTTATTTTTTTGCCAAATTGCCGCACAACAGACCATATATTTACCCTCCAGACTCTAATTGATCAAGAATTAAACATTAAGAAAAGAAAGGTATATGCCTATTTTGTTGACTTCCAAAAAGCCTTTGACTCCATCTGGCACGAGGGCCTTTTCTACAGGCTACTTGAAAGTGGCATTGGAGGAAAAACATATGACTTGATTAAGAACATATATACAAAAAGTGAATGTGCCATAAAGATTGGAAACAAACAAACAGCATTCTTCTCCCAGGGCCGGGGAGTGAGGCAGGGATGCAAACTCAGTCCAATTCTCTTCTATCTATCAATGAATTAGCAAACCAATTAGAGAGTTCCACGGCACCTGGCCTCCTCCAGAGATCAGAGGTCTGCTGTATGCAGATGACTTAGTGTTGCTCTCACCTACTAACGAAGGATTGCAGCAGCACCTTAATCTCCTGCAGAGATTCTGTCAGACCTGGGCCCTGACAGTAAACACAGCAAAGACTAAGATAATGATCTTTCAGAAACAATACAAAAATCAGGTTACACAGAATTTCTATTTAGTCACCACTAAATTACAACACACAAAAAACTACACTTACCTTGGCCTCAACATTACATGCACAGGGAACTTCAACACAGCTGCAAAAGATCTGAGGGACAAAGCAAGGAGAGCTTTCTATGCAATAAAAAGAAACATTAAAATATATATTCCAATTGAAATCTGGCTTAAAATTTCCCAATTTGTACTAGAACCAATAATTCTATATGGTAGCGAAATCTGGGGGTCAAAACTTAATGACAAAAACAATCGTAGAATCTTTCCATACTGAGTTCTGTAAGAGCATCTTGCAGGTGCAGAGAAAAACACCAAATAACCTGTGCAGAGCACAACTCGGCCAATACCCCCTCTTACTAAAAATACAGAAAAGATCACTTAAATTTTAAAATCACTTAAAATCAGTTAACCCCCAGACATATCATCACAAAGCCTTAACATACCAGGAGCTGAAACCAGAGAAGGGTTACTGTCTTAACCATTAATGTTTATGAATTTAAATCTGTCTTTTTTTGATGGCCATTCTGTTGTCTAACATTTGATATCTTTGTCAAATATTAGTTTCATTATTTCTAGCTTGTCAAGGGGTCATTGGGGGCAATTGTAACACTGTGTTACATCAAGTTGTTAATTTGTGTAACAGAATTACATGTGCTTACATTGTGAGACGCAGCACATTTCAGACATATAATACTGAAAATTAGCCATTCTGAAGGCTTAGGTGCTTTGTGTCAACAACTATTAGTGGTGTCTATACATTATATTGCTACAAACCTCGAAGTAGAGGCCAATGTGTAAGTGGCACATCAAAACCAACATGAAAGAAAATGTGTATTGCCACTGGCGCACATAGGCATGTCAAAACAGGATGTATGTTATTTCAGTGAAAAAATAAAAACTACAACATAAAGCCACTTGTAAGCCTGAAATGTTTTAACATTTCATCCACAGATTTGTTTGTTAGAAGGCTAACGCCTGGCATTTCCAGTTATTTCTCTCTCGCTAGTTTTCATATTCAGCTCTGTGGGGAAGCAAATGCTACACAGATTCATACCTGTCTTCAAGAACTGTGACAGCAGCAGGATGATTGCAAGTGTGATTTGGTTCCACAGAGTCTTGTTTATTGGCAGCCATTTAGCCAAGCGTGTCTTCAAAACCTCGACAGAATAATTTATCAGTTTGTAGTATGCTGCAGTATTCTCACAGAGATACGCTCCAGAGCAAAGAAACTGTGGTACTAGCAGGAGGAATGTCAGGAGATTACTGATATCTTGTCTGGTCATTCTAGTGCAATACTGGGAATTCAGCCCCATCCAGTTTTTCTGGGAAAATATTCTAATTTCATTCCTGGCAATAACACGTAAGCTGGTGGTGAGTTAAATATTAACCCAATCAATCCATACTCGCCTTCTACATATTCTTCTTTTTTCTTACTTACTTAAGATACCACATTTCATTAGAAAGGACCCTGCCCCTAATCCTAATAACAAAGCCACATAATGGGAAATGGCCCATGTCAAGTGGCGCTGCAATGAAGGGAAAGATTAAAGGATAAATCTTGTTTTTTAATGTGATATTCACACAGTTCTTTGGCATGTGAAAAGTTTAAGAACCATATAAACTGGAATAAAACCAGCTGTGGTATTCCACATTTGCCAGGTGCTTTGGAAAGGCTCCACAGCTTATATTACAGAGAAAAGCTGCAACAGCTCTGAGTAACCATGTCAGCTCGGCAATTCCAGCATCATTTGCATACTTTAATGTGAAGGGGGTGCAAGTGTAAATAGAAAAAAAACAAACTGCACTTCACCATTATAAAAGATCTCATCTGAAGAAAACTTCACAACCCAATGCATGTGAATGCACGTCATGAATGACAGCATTTATATTGACAGTGTTTTTGTTACGATGTGCTGTGAGATGATAAACCAATCGCCCATGCTGCCCTGTGGCACGCAAATAATAGTATGGATGTTACGTAGACGTCTAAAACTGAAGAAATCTGAATTTCCATCTTGGACTTAATCTGTTCATTCTGCCTGGGGGCTTGATGTCCAACCTCAGGGGAGCCCCGGCAATCCCCTGACTCTCTCTAGAGACCAGCAGAGAGAAATGTGCAACAGAATGGAAATCACAACACTCTCAGCCCTCCCAGATTGCTATTGAAAGCATTTACAGTACACTGGGTAAGACACCCAACCAAGCATTGATAATGAGGGACAGAGTGGGAGAGAGGGGATGTGTTGCTTGGGCGATGTTTGCAGGCAAACACAATGCAAGAGAGTCAACTCTTGTTTTTATTCACCCCTCTAGTGGAGCTATCAGCAGTGGCCGCTGTACTTCAGCCTCTTGATGCTGTGTTAGTAATCTCATGAATGACCATCATGCTGTTGGTGTGAGGGGGTTTCAGATGCAGAGTAACTGGGGGAAAGAGCCCTTGACAGTTCTACCTGAAATGTGCAATCATCTGCCAGAGAGAGAGAGAGGAGAGAGAAAGTGAGATCCATAAAACAATTATCATAGACGGGCGTGTCCCGCCTTGTAGGGGCTGATTGCCTTCCCGGTGCTGCTAACAGGGGGATTTCAGGGGGAGTACACTCTGCAGATGACTACATTATTTATAGATCAAAGAGGATCCAAAACCGAGCGATCAATGCACAGATGAGACCAGCTACCTAGCGACTCCAACCCAGGCATTTGAGTGCATAGCAGAATGAGATCTGAGCGCTGCAGAAGGGGCAGGTGCAGGGCTATTTTAATGGCTCGCTGCCCCCTTTCCCTCTAAAACAACCAGCTATGACTTCTGTCATTCTGACTGTGGACTGTGTGAAAAACTCCAGTCTTGTCCTCTTTTGGGAGAACCGGTAAATGAGCCCACATGACCATTGAGGAGTTACTGCCATTTCGGTAGGTCCATCAGAGCAATGTGCGGCCATGTTTCCGCGGTTTGAACACATTCCTGCACACAAGCACCCTCACAAATCTTGTTATCACCAAGGTGGCCGCTGTGAAACCACTACACACCATGTGTGAAACGGACTGCTCATGCTAGCAAAGGGATAGGAAGTAGGACCTCAGAGTACATTAACCTGCACCGATCTGCCAAATACAGCAGCAATTTCACACCTGAGTGGATAAAAACACGACCATTTATTTTTGCTGGCGACAGGGAAAACCTTGCGGCTTAAATTCAACCATCGTGTACGGGACATATGTTCCTCATCATTCAAGTGCAGCAGCTGGGGAAGACATTACATTAATTTCATAACAATTATCCATTCAATTATTTCCTCAAATGACTTGTCGTCTTACAAACATATTCTGTGTTTAGATGTCATTTCACAGTTTAGTGTGATCACATGACATCATTTTGAGTATGACTAACTCTAATTGGCCATGTCTGATGTGTGGGCTTGTAAAAAACAAAACAGCGGCTTTTGGGGGGGATCATTCATTCAATAGCAATTACAAATAAAATATACAGTATGTTAAGAGTGGTGTTCTTTAGTTGGTAGAATTGGTTAAGAACTGTTTCACATTTTTAAGAAAATTGTGGTTTTCAGGGGCTGTGGCAATCCTTGACTACATAAACACTGTCCTCTGTAACATTTGCCCAAAGTGATACAGGTTGTTTCTTCAAGTTTAGAGGGCATGTGTCAAGTCACACTGGATCAACTGACACCACTTTCTTGCTACACAGGATCTGAACCACTCTCAACGTGTCAAATCTCTTTTCAACTTTCTCCTTCTGTTAACACATTCAAAACAAACTACTGATCTCATGTAACGGTTTCACTGCAGTAATAGCAGTTTGTGATTTTTTTTTCTTTAACAATAACAAAACAGTGAGTGCGTTTAATGTTGCATGTTTCAGAGATAATCTCAAAGTGCTGAATGCTGGCTGCCTCCAATTTGTTGTTTTCTCCTTTCCCTTTCCTCAAAAAAAAAATTTGATGTGTAGCTCCGATCAGGATCTCAGCGGTATGAACTTCAAGTTGACACTGCAGGAGAGGAGTTTTTAGATCCTTTGATGTGTTATTTCTAGTGAACAAGGGCGAATGTGATGTACATGCGAGAAAAGACACCAATTAAGGAAGGCGCCACACTCCCAGGGAAGTCACACCATTATTTCCTTGAGACCCACTCAAACTCTGACAAAGGGCATGAATCAAACCAAACCCTTAGGCGAGGGCAGGAAAGGAAATGTGTGTGTGGTGTTGTGTGACTGGCTCAGAGTCTGTGTGTGTGTGTGTGTGTGTGTGTGTGTGTGTAGAATGTATCCAGCACAGTCGAGCTCCGAGACTGGGCAGTCACAAACAAGATAAGACAGCCAGTGAAGGAAAAGAGGAGAATTTCTCAGGGAATCTTCAACAAGAGGGAGCTCTTGAGATGGACAAGGTGATACTCTAAGCCATAAGGCATAAGGGCATGTTGACATGAGCGCTTTTGTGGCTGTTTACTTGAACTCCGGAGAGTTTATTTAATTGGCTCTTAGAGCGAAAATGCCAGATAACTGCACCACATTTGCCTTAAATGTGCATTTCATTACCAGTCAGAATGTAGTGTAAACCAAACCTCCCGCACAAAAACAATTGCAAACTACTTTATTCCATGGGCATTCTTCCAGTTTTTGAACCTGGTAAAGCTCAACATCCTGAAATGAACACATACTAGACTGATGTTTAGTCGTTTACAGCATTTTCTCAATGTGTTTTAACTGAAATGAACCCCAGAAAAGGCTGAAGCTGTTTGAAGTTGTAGTTCTTCTGAATGACACTTTTAATGGTTGCCCATTGTGTAGACACAAGTTGCATGTCAAACTGTCATAGATCAAGAAGATAAAAAATAACAACCAGCAGAACCTGCCACATCAGTACTACTGACACAATGTCCTGGGTCATGGGAACCTAAATTGTTAATGATAATGCTACAAAGTTAGCCTTTCCATTATGATATTCTAAACAAGTTGTTGTCTGTGAATATTCTCAGTCATCCAGGTCATAGTTATTCAGGGAAGGTGAATTTGAGGGCACCTGAAGAGGTTTTGCCTCTCATCTAAGAGGCTCCTTCAGTTCTAACTAACTGGAGTCCCAGCTAGCTATCTGATCTACAGAATGTCTAAAAACCTACACCTAGCTTCGAAACAGGCTAAACTGCTATCTCAGAAGGTGTCTAACAGGACAGCAAGGCATCAAGTGCTGTTCCAAACGGCTTGAACTATTTTTGTCCTGTCTTGTAAGATGCCAAACTGCCCCCATAATGGCCAGTTTTGAAGGCAGCATCAATGCTGACTTGATGCTGCCTATTACCCCCAAATCAGCCTGGCTGCGGCAGCTTGCGAAAAATTGTCAAGATGGCGGACAGACAAGCCGAATACTTATTGATATATACATTTTTTAAAAGTCTTTAGTAGTTTTCTCACTTCGATTTTTGAAAAGTTAGCGAGAACTAAACACTGAACTCTCATATTAACCCGTGACTGTAACCAACGAAGTTTGTTAAGTATGATTTCTGAGGCATCTGTCAACCATTTCAATAGCTAGTTAGCTGATGCTAAGGCTAGCGGCAAGACGGCGTGCTGAAGTCACACATTGTTGTAAGCGCTGCCCTAGAAGTGAACAGAGATCACTTCGCTTGAAAGTTATGCCTTCTGAGGCACCTGTCTATTACGGCAGCGAGTCAACTGCCTTCTTTTTCGAACACAGCGCTAGTGTTTTACACAAGTCATAGAACACTTCATACTCCATATTGAAAGGTTAACCACGGGTTACAAAAGTAATAGCAATTGTAGTATTATAAATTAGGGATGGGAACATTCAGCTGCCAAGTCGTTTAAATCGTTGAGACTGTGAGAGTCAACTTCTAAAACAAAGGGGGGCAAAGTGCTTTGTAAATGAGCCGTGTCTAGGTTAGCAATGTTTGGCTTGTGCAGTGGAAGTGACAGCCCATCAATAACCCCAGCTATGGCAGCTGGGCTGGTGTTATCTGTGCGAGCTCAATACTTCAGTGCCACTGTGAGTGGTTCCTATTGTATTGCAGCTGGTTACTAAAGCATAAGTACCAGGAAAAACACAAACAAAGCCACATCTGTATAGTCTCTGCTTGGGCTGCAGTCATATACCAGTTGTGTACACATCAATAATATTAAAACAAATTCTCATCTCTACAGTGAGATTGTCCATACCGCCAACCACATTAAACTTTCAGAACATTTTTTTTTTTTTACTTTACTGACATGCCAATGTGACAGCACTGTTGGAGCCAGCAGTGTAATTTAGACAGGATCTTGTATGAATCGCAATATCTTGGTATATCTATTACCATAATTTCGGTATGAATGAGCTTCTAATAGCCTGTGCGATTCACAGTTGTGTCAACGCAGTATAAGACACATCAGCTGAGTGAGAGTGTCACTAGTTGTCAGAGAGCCCAGAATTCATAGTGGCTCTCCTCCAGACAGTGCTGCATGGTCGTGCAGAGAGGACATCAGATGCAAGTCACACTACGTTTTAATAGCCTACACGTTAATGAAACTGAGTACTTTCTGTATTTTATACAAAATTACAAGTCAGTCAAGTCTTAACTTAATCTCTAAAGACCTAAAATCAGCATTTCACAAAAGGGATTGTGTGGGTTAGGGTTCATGGACAGATGGCCAGATAGAAATCCATAATAATGTTGCCACTGCTGGTTTAACTTCATACTTTCCCGAGTTTGAAAGGATAAATAGAGAAAAATAATGACATTTTTCAAAACCTCTCAAATGGAAGAGGTTTAGCAATTGCTAAGTTACGGTTGCTATGGTACAGGATAATTAGAGAGCGTGCACATGAGGGTGTGACTCAGCACTATCAGTGTACGAATGGGAGCCAGTGAATAAACATTAAGAGGATGTGAAATAAAGCATTGTTTATGCAGCTGCTGCCTCCGTCGAGTAAGTAGCCTATGCCAGCATCTCAATTCTATTCCTGTTCTTCAAGACTGTCCAAGGACGAAGGAAGCTAAAAGACCAGAAAACAGCTATTATGGTTGCTTATATAAATGCAGATGAGGAGTCCAGAGTCCTTAAATCTGTGGGAAAAAAGTGAGTACACCCTCCAGATTTGGGCTTTGAGCTGTGAGAATGCACTGATCTTGTTCACAGTGTTGATATATTTAGCAGAGATTAAAGAACCATGTGATGCAACAACAACACAAATGGTTGAAAGATGCACTTTCTGTGTAGTGATTTTGTAAGGTTCAGCATATAATTCATTTAGAAGAGGACAAGTCGATTCCACACAGTGGTAGGTAACATTAAAAGATGACTCATTCAGCACTTCTCTACGTCAAGTTTCTCCTTTTTCCCTCTGCTTCTCTATTCCACACTTTAGCATGAGCATTACAGTCTCATAATACATGTCATGTGTATGACACCAGACCTTCATTTCCTCAGCTACTCTCTCTGTAATTTACCCTTTTCATTTTGGATGAATGTCCTCTTTAATGTTGCATTTCACTTAATGGTATGTGAGAATTTGTCCCTAAGGATTTTTCACACTATAGGGATACAGTATGGAATAACCTCACAGTGAGAGAGTAGCTTCAAACATCCATCATTCCCTGCTCTGCTGTGATCCAGTTGAAACACTGAGAATGTAAAACATTGTGCATTGTCACATGATTCCCCTGCCTACAGAACTCTTTCAGTGAGACCTCAGCACAATCGGAATAAGCACTGTAAATATATAAAAAAATATTTCATGGAAGATTTTCCGGGAGATGACATTTGAAAGTTTTGTTGCATCTTTCCTGTGTCCCTGTCATGTAAAACAACATAAGCTCTGAAGTTTGAAGTGTTTTTTTCATATCTGTAAATCCTCAGGGGTCATCCTCAAGATAAGCACGATGCACTTTTGGAGAGGCAAATGGAGATCTACTGGTGCATGACCCGATCAATAAGTGAGACAAGGACTCTAGGTTGGGGTGTTACAAATTTCTTTGTATTTATCTATCTAATTCTGCCAGCAGCAACCAATGCATCACTGTCAGTCTGCAACTGGAAGGCTACAAAAGAGTAAGAATCAACGAGTTCCAGGTCACATGGGGTGTGGCGCTGGACTTCACAAAACTCTTTGGGCCTGATTTACTAAAGGTTTGAGTGAGTAAAACACGTGCAAACTTAATATCACCAGCAAATTAACATGTAAGCTGATCTACTAACAGTGTGCACGGAGAATGATTTCTTTCAAAAGTGCAAGATAGCACCTGTTGTTCATTTACGATTTTTGCCTTAATGAATATGCACTTTGGAGCGTTTCAATTTTATTGTGCAAAATAATGGGAGGGTAACATGCAAATACATTTATTTACTACACACAATGTGATCTAACAAGCCTACAAGCAATTTCATGTGAGTGCAACAGCATCTGTATTTAATACGTTTGAGAGGAAGGTGCAAACCGCCAAGTGTTGCGCAGAGATGGCTGCTGTTATCGTTGCGAGATGGAGACACAGCCGTAATGAAAAAAGACGTAGAGAGTTCTATATCCAGTATATAGAAATAAAATTATATTATTTTATTTATTGGATGGACTATATGAATAGAATTGTTTTTTTCTATTTTCCTTTAGCTTTGGCAACATTGTTGTATCAACATTCATGCCAATAAAGCAAATTTCGTTTCGACCTGACTTCTTTTCTCCGTGAGATGGAAGAATTTACAAAATTGCGTGGCGCTGCGGAGTGCCCCCAGCTGCATGTTTCTGCTGGGGTTTCCCAAAGCAGTTTTTCAGGTGTGCTGTCCCAAGCACTTAGTGCAATCTTAGGCAGCATGGGCAGGTACATACGATTTCCACATACTCGGAACGCACTGAATGAAACAAACCAAGGTTTTTACGCAGTGGCTGTGTTCCCTCCCGACTCTCCATGGCGGAAACTATTAAAACACGCACGCGCAATAATTCTTAGTTAATCATCCATAACAGTTACTACAATTACACATGCAATATTTTAGAATGCACTCGCAATTCCGTACTCTTTATTCGGGATGTTAGTAAATCCAGCCCTTTGTGTGCAAAGCCTGGGATTACACCCTGGTGGAGAAGCTAATTGGTGTGGCGTGTTTTAAGTCTAGCCTGCTCATGATTTGACTCCTTCATTTATTGCAGCTTGCTTGTATGTGTCCTGTGCAGACATAAGAATCTGAAGAGAAAGCTTGAAATGGACCTCATTTACGAAATACTGATGATTAGGTGCACCATGTGCTGCAGCAGGACTCAAACTTTATCCTACTGCTACCACTTGTTATATTACTTTACACCACACAAAAATACAAGCACAGATTAAATGTGTGACCAGTCAAATTCTGATGTACAAGTCTGGTTGCAGAGATGGAACAACCAACCGTCAGCATAGTGAGACATTTTAACAAGGAGCTCAGGTCCAATTATTTACTGAACAGATGTTGTATACTTATTTCAGGGCACGGTTGTCATGTCAACCAACAGAACTCAAAGGAACTCATCCATTTCACTTTTTCAGGCTGACACTTATTGAGGGACAAACTAATAAGCTTCAGGGATGAACCTTGAATTACGCTTCTGCAATAGAGGCCTCCTTTAAAGGCATTTTCTGCCTGGGACAGAACAAATATGATGAAAGGAAAAACAAGGATAATGCACGGTCTATTTATGAATGCATACAACGCCAGCTTTTTCTGAATATATCTGGACTTGTTTGACCATGCAGGGAGGCAAAGATGGGCTGCTGACTGTAGATATTGCAGGTCACATCGCTCCGTGCTTACTTTTTTCCCCCAAGGAGTACATGTGCACCAAAATGTTTCATTTTTCATTTCACAAAGAATTTCAGGAACACAGTGAAAAATGTAACACAGAGTTTATTAACAAACAATGTCTTGGATACATAGTTCTTGGTTGGTTCTTCTCCTTGTGTGCAATTGTGATGTGAAAACCAGTGCCAGCACTATGGAAGGATGGCATGGGCCTTAAAATATTGACAAAGCTTTTTAAAACGCCTTTCACTCAACATCACATCACAGTGATGAGTGAAAACACTCATCCCCGAAAACTCTAATTGGTGCATTGCAGTTTGTGGAATGTGGGACTTGTAGTTTTTGAACCAGGGACAGATACACAATACACCAGCACAACCCACTAACTTTAGCAAAATAGATGTAAAATGGAACATGAGAAGGTGTTGCTCTCAGGAGGACGCTGGCTAGAAGGAGCACATATTGGCACAGGCTCTGGCTAAATCCACATCTGGTGGAAGATTACAGTAGGTTGTAGTCTTTACCTTCACACTGAGCTCGTAAATAATATTTCTGGTTCACACATACATCTTTTTAGGGGCATATGTGAGTTAAATACTAGCACTGTAGAGCCCTAGGTCAGTTAACCAGTGATTTTTGGAGACATGGGCACTGAATTCAGCACAACATCAGTTATGATATGCAGTGACGGCTGCCAGTGCAGCTGTCGCACTGAACACCAGTGCAGTTCAGGTGGCCACTGGCTGGCCAAGGCTGACTGCTACAAAACATTACATTTTACAGACTCTATCACACCTCACTAAAAGGTAATTTAAAATAGATAAAACCAGATGGCATAAAAGTAAATGCATTCAAAGATGAAACCAGCCGTTTGCTGTTATCCACATACTGTCATAGGGCGTAACTTAAAAAAAATAAAGTACAAAATAAAGCACACATTTATGCAAATGCCTCGTGTAACATTTAATTCAAATTGGTGCCTGTATCCTTATCATATATTCATAGGGCCATTCAGCATGCTATGAAATATTTACATATATACATACAGGTCCTTTGTAAAGTATTCTACATACTGGAGCACTTCAAGTTAGTTGCACTGCCTGGGGCAAGAGCAGAAGCAGGAGGCCTCTGCAGATGCCACCAACTCACTGATTACCAAAGTCCAAAAATCACTGCTGCCTCTAGAAACAGTGTGTGCTCTTCATTTTGCTGCACACCTATTACTTTTCACTCTGTCTGTCTGGGCAGAATCTATAGCGCAACAAAAATTACCCGCTCGCAGATGTTTGAGTGTTTCTCCGAAGCGTTTAAGGCTTGATGTATGCTATTATAAAAGCAGTGTGACGCCGGCTGCATTGTCAGCACTCTGCTGTTCTACTGGCTGATGGGGGCAGGGGCCTGTTTGAGAACAGGCTGACTGCGGATATGACAAGATAAAGAATATAAAATAACACTTTTACATACTTTTCTTAATTATATTTTAAATTAAGCCTTTATGTAGTAAGGTATATGGTTCTGATTTTTAATGATTCTCTTGGGACATTGTATACTTTTATTTCTCTCTTTTATTTGACATGGTAATTACACAGGTTTTAGGGTCCCCTCCCCAAAATTTTGCAGTTGATAGCCAAAATAAAAACAATCCAGATATCCAACAGGACTAAGTTGCAACTCCTTCATGGATTTACTCTCCTCTTGCATAACAGACTATCTGTCATGTTTTTAAAAATTCCATTGGTTGCTGTTAAATTAAAGATATGTCTGCAGCATCGTCCACAAACCACTGTGAAGCAGCTCTAATGAGGCTGAATCATGTTGTAATATATGACTTCATCTTAAGCCTATTTCTGTGCGACAGAATCAATCTCCAGGAAAAACAGGATAGCTGACTGCCAGTGTCTGTGAGTATCTGTGTGTGTGTGTGTGTGTGTGTGTGTGTGTGTGTGTGAGTGAGTGATGCCATGACAATTTCACCCAACCCTCAGACGAATTTACTAGGACTCCCTCCCTCTACTTTCAAATTGAGCTGCCATCGTATTACACAGCATTCGAGGAACACGGAGCAATCAAGGCAAGAAAGCAGACAATCCTGAGGCACTGTACAAAAGCAGAGCTTCGTTTTCCTGTTGTTCTGCCCCCCACTTCATCGCATATACAGAAGGACAATCACCCTAATTCACTCACCCTGTTGAGGGTGGGTGTGGGGTGAGAGGGGGTAAAACTGCAAACCAAAATTTAATGGTATGAGTTCGTTGTCTTAGGCGAGATGAAGTGTGCATGATGACTTAAATCAGGCGTGGAGAAGAGTACCAGGTCGCACTGTGAGGGTGAACTGGGTTCATGGCACTATCACCACAGAGAAATTATTTAACATCACTTTTAATTAAGTCAGCCTACACAGCAGCTCATTACAATGGAAGGTTGATTTACTCAGTGTATTTCGAGCTCGGTTGAGTTCAGTGGCATTTATGTCTGTGTCCATTCAGGCTCACCCCCGTGCTTAGCAGTGCCACTGCAGGCCGATGAATATAACAACATGAAGTACATGACAGCAGTAATGTGGGAACTGACAGCAGAATAAGAATAGCACAGGTCTTTGTGATCTATTGGTCAAAATGAACTGTAAAGAGATACCAAGTAAAGGCAGCACAGGCATTGTGTGTGGTATTGTTTTCTGGAAGGTTAAACCTGTCCTTCATGAAATTAATTCATTCTTAATGCACCATCCCAGCCCTCCAAAATGTTGAGTAAAGTTGATGCGAGCCCCGTGCACAACAAGTGACAAACTTTCCTTATGTTTTCTCAGACAGAATGGATTAGTGCTGCAGTTTGACACATGAAGGGAATTTCAAAACATGGGTGTTGTGGTTGGACATGAATCATCGTATGTCTTTATCTTCAGCTTCACAGCATGGATTCAGCTCCCAGCTTGTACCATAAGTATTTTATTACGCCTGAGGCTGAATGTTTTTCATTTACTTATTTAATACTGAAGATAACCTGACATTTACCTAGGTGGAACAGTTTTAAATGCCAAACCATACAGGATCACACTGAATATTGTTAACCTGAGCCTTAGTTTTGTAGTTTTGCTATTTAGGGTTAGGGTTAGGGTTGTACGAGTAATAATGTTTATCCATAAAGTATAGCTGGTATTATTCTATATTTTTCTTGTTGTTACTGTATAAAGACAAAACAACAACAACGAATTGATAACACATTGTTGGTTTTGGTCTTTTCATGGGATGTGTTCACAGTAAGAAAAATACAGAATATCACCAGCCTTATATTGAAAAAAGACACTATGTTTAAATTTAAATAAAGATTCTTTGATTAAACTTCAGTGGCACAAACCAAACAGTCACCACAAACACACTCAAACACACTTGTTCTGGTTGCCTACGCTCGACCGTGAGCCAACGCTTCCCCATGACACACAGACGGAAATAACCAATTTCTGTTGTTGTTGCCGCGGTCCAAATTGTGTTGGAGGAACATCATCTTCCTATAACTCCAGTCCACGAGAACTAATTTGCATCACAGAGCTTGTGGCTCACAGAATTTTACGAGACTCTTTTGGACGCATTGGCATTTAGCTCATTAAATATTGAAATACACATAGCGTGTTAACTCCCCACCTGAGGGCTGCATTAACCACTCACATTCGGATGCAGATAATTTAGGCCAACACAGCAAAATAGCTGCTTATATAGTTGGCGATGAAAACACTCTTAGTGGGAAAAATACACAATAAACATTTCCACCGGTGTAGAGGGACAGGTTTCGCAGCTGATAAAGTTGGGGTGGGATTAATAAGTGAATAATAAGGTGGGTGCTTTGCGGCTGGCGTTGTTGTTGCAGGTCTCACTTAAGACAATTAATAACTGACACCGGCAATACACAGCATCATAGAAACAGACCAATTAAGAATTTATATCTCCCTTATCCCACTCTATCACTACTAATACAGCCTCTATCAGAAAAAAAATTCAGACTAACAAATTGGTTGTCATGCATGTTACTGACTGAATGTCACAGCTTTCACAGGTAACCATGGTGACAGAGGCAACTGGTAAATCATCTCTGCGAGAAATGCCACAATGCTGCTCTCCCCTCTGGTATAGTAATAACTACACTACATGCTGGTCTTTTCATCTTGCACTCTGTAGACAGGGAGCGAAGACTATCTAATATAGTACAAAGGAGATTTTTCTCCCGCTGTGTATTGTGGCCTTTGTTTCACCACCGACCCACTCGCTGCCCCCGAGCGAACATACATTTTCGTGGTCCAACTAACTCTCGCCCTAATTAGCCACAAATCACGGAGTGCATTTGAATATCATCCCTAACCTTACCTATAAAGAACACCAATAAAATTGAGCAGGCCTTCGATTAAAGCATTTAAAGCCCATATGTAGAGTGGGGCAGAGTACATTAAGCGATTGTAGTGGGTTTCTATTGACATTATGCTATGAAGAGAGAATCCACCCACAGCCACACAAGACTGCAGCCATGAACTATGGGGTCCGTAATTTCTTTGCTAAATTACACTATTATGTCGTACTTGGCTCTGTGCCTCTCCAAAACAACTCTCAGTCAAAGTATTCTTTTGCCTTCCTTTATGCTTTTCAAGGTCCATAAAAAAACATCTTCACTTCAAGGACCAGAAATCATTCAAACCTCTGACTGTTCGCTCTACAAAATAATTTTCTTATAATGGGGTTTTAGAATGATGTCATTCTCTGTACGGTCGAAACGCACAGCAAAATACCAAACCAAGATAAATAAGAGCAATATTAATGTAATCAATAGTTCACAGGCACCATATATCTAAATAACATTCACTCTGGCTCCTTTTCAGAGGTCTCTGTCACATCTGTGTACAGTAGTGTGAGACACAAATAACTGTGCTGCTTCACAGCGTGCTACCCCAGGAGGAAGACATGTTGGACACATTCCGTCGATCTTCAAATGCAAAGAATATGTCCGGCTGTTTGATTAATGCAGCAGCTGGGAGGTAGATCTAATTGTAAAAGCAGGATAAACACTTACTCGGAGAAAGGAAACGGTGCAAATCAGACCACTCCCCGGAGTATTGAGGAAGGAAATTGGTTTAAGGATGAGACACAGGCTTGCGTACCAATGCGGAGCCCTGTCACCCCTCTCTTACTCTCTCTATCTAACCTTGTCCACCCCTACTGCGACACCTTTGATTCACATTTTCACTAAAAATTGGGAATGTGACACAGCTCTTTTTCCTTTTCCTCCCCTCTGTATTAGCTACGCTCATTCAGCAAGCACAAAGTCAGATCCTTGGGTCTGATTGTAACTGATGACTTGAGGAGATATAAATCACACTTGAATTGCAGCCCTGAGATGTCAGCCATTAAAATACAGTGCTGGCTACCCGGAATACATATGAGATGATTGGTAGTCAGCAATGCTGTTTGACACTACAAGATTACCTTATGCAAAAGTGTTCAGCTGAATGTTTAATATCTGGGTCTGTTTAAATAGCTGTCAGGATGTATTTCAAGTAAAGCACCTGAGAATATCATTGAGGAAATCTTAGGGAATATATATTTAAAGCAGTTCTTCTTTAGGGTTTATGGAAATCACACACACACACACACACACACACACACACACAAGAGAGTGCCGATCGAACAAGTCCAGCTCAAGAAACGGGATTTAGGAATTTGGAAATAATCCACAGGCCTTGACTGAAGACAACACCGTGCCACGAGGGAAACCTTGATAGCCACAAATCCCTCCAGCCAAAAGTCAATTAAAGAGCCAGCTAAAAAGCATTTTACATATAATTACATCACACAAATCACCCCTGACAGCACACACATGTTGACCGCAGCCATTTATTTGCAATACAATGACAGCAGCCCTTACTGCGAGGCTTACAATATTAAGCTTTTTTCCCCCGTGCTTGCGTCGCGAAAGGAGTTTTTAACATAATTACCAATGTCTGCGCAACTGCTGATTCTATTACTTTTTACTGCCTTTTTTGTGATTCCATGGGAGCTGATTATAAAAGTGACTTTAAATGAAAAGATAGTGCTCTTCTTAATGCTGGCACCATTTCACTGGATTACATACTGCAGCATCCAACTCTACAATGTTTTCAGACTCACAGCCCCTTGGTCTGCACTCACATTAGAAAGAGGTGATTTTAGGATATAGACCTGATGTAACTCAACTCAGAAGCCATGCCATGAAAAGGGGAAGGTATGAAACTGTGTTGAGTGAGACAACTATGAGAGTGGGGAAAAACAATGGATTGATTATTTCCACCTGTTATTTACTTGATTTTCAACCTGGAGTCAATGTTTCTTTTATATAATCAACACAAATATCAGTTTTCAAACGCTCCATTAGAAGTCTAATTTTCATTTCATTTCATTACTCTTGCATTCAGTCACTGGTTTACCACCATAACCAGTCCTGACAGGCTGAGTGGCAGTGCTGCATGAATTGCTGAGCTTCTCGTCTTTGCTCGCCATTGGCAAGACTAGATGCCTATAAAAAGACTGGCCGTAACACTCAGCAGTCCCGATAAAAATCTCTGACCAGCCAACAGGGGAGGAATTTTACACTTTATGAGACAAACGCTGGGGAGATTGAAAGCCCCCATACCTCATCACTAATTACACTTCTACGGAGTAAAGCAAAATGAAATCCCCCAAAGGACAATACTTCCATTAAACATGATAAGTGGGTTACTGTGCTACCATAAACCTGACACAGCCAGGCCAATATACAATTCAGTACCTTACAACATTTCTCCGGCTGGCCCTCAGGTAATTAATGTTCTCCCAAATTCTCAGCTCTCACCCTGCAGCTGCAGCTTTAGGGGACTTCTGGCAGCTTTTTCCTCCAGACTGCTCTTGGCAAAAAAAAAAATAGTATGAATGTGAAGATGTCATTATTAATGACGCCTTGGAACGGTTAAACTCATAAGGTCCGGGTTACCAATGGAAGATCTTCAAACTGGTTTAGATACATCACATTTACTTCTCAATTTCTACTGTTTCCAGTTACCTCTCATGTTTGTTAAATACAGAAGAGACATTTCATTGTCTGTGCTATGACTGTTAAGTAACCCATCTGAATAAACTGACTATGATCCAAAACCTCGTTTGGTTTGATATTGTACATCTGAAACATTCATCTGTCAAATGATTCCACTACAAAGTAGCTCGGCACAACAAATAAAAGAGCCGCTCTGGTGTGTTTGTAGGCACTGGAGAGCATTAAAAATCTCTCTGGGTGTGCTGCTGGACTCTTGGATCTTGTGTAAAGCTATTGACATTTTAGTACGGTCTGCCTTATTTGGCAGTATGGCATTCTGGCATCTGCATGGTGTGGTTCACTGGTCCTTTCAACCAGTCGTATTTAACATTTATACCCCAACAGAGCCAAGTCTATCAGACATCCACCGTGGCACTGACAGATTGTCAGTCCAGCAGCCTGTGTTTATTGCCAAATCTCTCCCACTTGGTTTAGGGCTAATACTCCAGAAGCCTCCATATTCTTGTGTTTATGTACAGCATAGCTCTACTGCTATAAGCCCAGCCTACCCCTTCCTCAACAACTTGCTCTCCTTCCGCTCCCTCTCTGCCTCCCCCAGCCCAGGTCCTCTAATTTTAAAATAATGGGAATCTCTGAGAAAACTTACCTCATTGATTAAACTGTCACGCTTGGCCACTGTGATTGATAAAACTTCATTCAAACGTGTCATGCGACGACAGCCGTTTGAGTGACACAGCAAAACACGGGTGGGAGGAAACTAGCAAGGGGGGGGGTTGACATGAGGGGCTGCTCTGTGTTGTCACTTTTGCATCATATCTGCATTCAAATGCCTCATACAGTCACACTGTGTTGCTTTACTGCACAGGGCCTTGGAGGGTTTAGGTCTCCCGTTTCAGAGGAGAAACCGTCGTCTTATTATCTGTCAAGACTCGACTGGTCTCTGGGGACCAGCCATATTTATAGAGATGTGGTCCTCTGGGGGCAACTGTGGTGGGCTCAAGCTTAAACATCCGGTGAGAGCAATAAAATGCTAAACCGGGGTCAAAATCTATAAGCCTAGCCTTATACAACTAAGCATACAATTTTGACACGCCTCAGACAACCATAACACTAATCATGTTTTGTATGACCACCATTTTTTCTAGCATGACTGCAAGTGTTGCGTAATAGAGCATGACTTCTTCTGAACAGTTGCGATGGAAGAAAGAACACACTAAACCATTTTAAAGGCAATGCCCTGAAAAGATGTTCTGTTGTTAAACATTGGTTCAAGTAATGGACTATAACACCAATGTGTTGCCAGTCCTATCCTACAAGATGGGCGTTGCAAAGTATCGTTTCACACTCGCTCGATGGCATTAGTAAAGTGACGTGTTTTTTGTGTCATTGCTTGCCTGCCTATAGACAGCCTGGAACACCTGGAACATACAAACACCAAACCAGCACACAATAATTATACATATATATATATATATATATATACACACACACACACTGTACACTCACTAGTTTACATTGTAGCAAATGTCTTCAGTGTTGTTACATGATTCTATCTATCTATAGATATATATAGAAATATAGATAGATAGATAGATAGATAGATAGATAGATAGATAGATATAGATATTATAGAAAATCGATTGGCAAACTGTTTATGGATGATATACCAGACAGAAATGTCTGGTTTTGGCTGATCCAGTGAATTAATTAAATTCCTTACAAAAATCACTACTGCTCATTGATTTACAATATTGTTCTCAAAGCCCTAACAGACCCAGACATATTACAGGGATAACTACCAACGGTACATGTGGAATGGCAAAATCTCTGATGGCAGACAATTTTCTACTAACACGGCCCTGATGTTAACTATTATGACTGTAAACACTACTTCAGCCAAAGAAAAAGTTAGATTTTGGCTTCATCTAAAATGATTAACTGTAACATTTAAAAATTAGAATGGCATGGCTTTGAGTCAAGCATAACGTTTCCAAGTTGCTTGTTTTGTTCGTCCCACACTCAAAACCCCAAAGATATTCAATTGACCATCATGCAGGACTAAGAAAACCAGCAAATATTCACATATCAATGGTCAGAAACAGCATTTTTTTTGGTATTGTCTGCTTACAAAATGACACACAACTAGCCCAATTGATTATCAACATAATTACTGAAAAATCTGGTGTCTATTGACTAAAAAATTAAGCTGATCGTTTATCTTTAACTGATAATTTCAGCTGTAGCAAGCTGTGCATTCTGACTTTGAGAAAGGAAAGCAAATAGTAATCAGCACCACAGCAGACTGGACAGCTCCACCAAGCAAACCAAGATTCACCATCAGCCCACAATTAAATATAAACAATGGCGTTAAACATACAAATGTATTACAGGGCCATATTCATCTGGCATACATGGATGCTAACATGTTTGAAAGTTGTGAAAAGTTTGAAAATGACCTACAGTATGTACTCTGATAAGAGCCTATATTGTAAAGCAAAAAAACTAGTTTAAGGGATTAAAAAAAAAACAAAGACAGTCTTGCAAAGTGGCAATAAAATATAAATTAAAGAAAATCTCACTGTGACCTTTGAGGGTTGAAAACTTTACTTTATGTAGAGGTACTCTGTGGATGAGGCTGGCAATGATGGAGCAGACCACAGCAGCAAAGAGAATCTATCACATTTGGAACATTTGCTTTACAACATTTAGTCTGCATTGTTGTCTTTACACTGAGTACAATTTTCATTGTCCTACGAAGCATGTTACCTAGTGTCAACAGGTTCATAGTCGAGTGAAAAGTAATTTCAACTTTTGACAGACCCGGTGACTAGCTTGTTTTTTTGTTTTGTTTTGTTTTGTTTTTCTTTACGCACTACAACACTCTGTCATCCGATGTCAAATGCTATATCAACACCCAGGACTCGCTGAAATCCATGGGAGATTTATTATTACCATTAACTGAGGTGTGAGGTCGTTACAGTTTCAAACGTTACTGCTCCTTTCTACATTCAGACTCATTCAAACTGCCCTGGACATATTAAGATTGCAGTGGGCAGATTCACTCCTAACGTGGCCACTCGTAATAGTTAGTGAGGACCCACTTTACACATAGATGAAGTGGAAGATTTATATTTTAAAATTCTATTCATGATAATGAATATGGGTAATAGTGAATGGGGAACTCCAGGCTTACAATGAAATTAGGTTACAAGCATAAAGACCACTGAGAAATGTACGGCCCATGCTGCTGACTAGGCCTGCCCAGGGAGTTGTTTTATTTTTTCCCATTTCTTTAGTTTTTTCAGTCCACACAGTGTGTGCATGGTACCACATACTGATTGATTTTATAAAGTAAAGTTCCATGAAGATGTCAGGGCCTGGAGTCAGTGACATTTCTGGAGTGAGGAGGATAGTTTCAACTTTGTGTGGTGGTTGCAAGCAGTGTTCAGATCCTTTACTTTGAAAAGTACTTGAAGCTGCATTTAGACAGGTCTCGGCTACTAAAAAAGGCTCCAGCCTCACAGAAACATGGCCTTCATTCAGATACCACTGGCTGAAGTTGCCATGGCTACAAACTGCATATGAACACATGCATCAGACATGAGCACCCCACTCTGTGTCACAACTACTTGAGCATTACACGATTTATAGACAGGCTTCAAGGGTGTGGCAGACAAGACTTGGGCCATTAAGGGTACTGATACCCAAGTCAGAAATACATACACACAACCGTATCAAGCGCCGATAACACACCGCAGAATGTGTGAGACATATATAACCAACGTGTCCATGTCAGCATGTTGACACAAAACATAAAAAAGCAGGCTGTAGCATGCGCAACTTGCTAAATAATCTACAAAACAGAAGTGTTAAAAAATACTAATGAATCAAGTTTTACTTACCATTGGAAGTGCTGAGGGCAGTCAGCGTAGGTGGTGAACCATCTCAGAATAACATCCTTCTAGCCATTAGTGGGCTTGTAAGTGATATTTCTGTCAAAGGTCAGCTTGACCCCCCAGTCCTGCAACTAAGCGGTCCTTCAGTGTGTAAACACATGACTTGTTGTTGTTCAGGGGAAAATGTTCTTGACACGTTTAAAAAAAATTTTCATAGAAGGAATTGCAGGTGTCGAAAGTCTGGGCATGCTTGCATAATGTGTACACTTTGTTGGCTGGGTCCACAGATGCAGTGATAACAGCACGCAGCAGCACCCCTTCCAGCCTCTGTCCTGGCATAATGCACTCACACTTGACCGCCTGACCAACGGTAGCTAACAAGGTGTTAGCTGCCCTGAAACTGATGCAGCTCAGCGGTTTTGTTTGAACTCATCATTAAATTGTTAAATTTATTATTTACACCTCTGCTTACCTCTGCTTTGACAAGTCAAAGTGTCGGCTGTGAAAAGGGTCTGTAATCATCTCTCTAGTGAACAAATGTATTTCAGAATAATATATATTATTGGATTATAAATAGTGATGCATTAATGTGTCCATCACTTAAATGTTGTAGTCGGCAAAGGTAGGGCTAATTTCAACTACTGTACTTTTATCCACTGCTTGGTAGTTCACATAAATCCATAATACATTTTAATGTTTTAGTTGATTATATTTTGAATTAATAATCTGAATCTTCATAAAGTAACTAATAACTAAAGTTTGTTAAAATAAATGAAGTAAAATGTACAATATTTCCCTCTGAATTGCAGTAGAGTAGAAATATAAAATAACATAAAATTGAAATTGTCAAGTAAAGTACAAGTACTTCTAATTTGTACTTGTATAAGCATGGTTTTGCCTTTTAAAACACGTATATAAAGTATTTATACAAAAGTACTCTCATGATACTTGCCATTACCAAAAGAATCTTCTCATATATTGGCATAGTCTTATAAAGAGACTGTTAAAAATGTCTCAAATTCACAATATCAACTATTCAGTGCTTCCAATTCCCTGCTCATGATCTTGTTTCTGCAGCTGTACATCCAGTTCTTATTGTTTGTTCAACTTGCCTTATTTGTAGTTTAAACACAACACTGAGTCACAAGGGATATTATGACCTATAATCCTACCCAGGGATTTTGTAACATTTTCCAAAAAGACGTGCATTCCCAAACCATGTGGAGAAAGATGCCACCAAAGATCACGTCAACAGTACCCATCTTATACAATTTGACAGCAGTGTCCTGTATACTCTGTTTTCCAAGTTTTATATTCACATCCTAAAGTAATGCAGCGCTCAAGAACAATTTGATTGCTCAAGTCATCAGGTCAGGGTATGGAAATCTTCTGACTCTACTGCCACTAGGTTTTATCTATTTAATATCCGTTTTCTGTGGGTTGCTCAAAGTTATTCTGGGAAACGTTAGGACTTGAGGAATCTTAAGAGGATGTAGATGAGGTGGGGGTCTACCTAAACAACTCAATAAATAATCATCATGGATTTGTCTTCTCCAGTGTTGACTCACTCACTCTGATGTGCGATTACTACAGCACTCTGGGGGAAAATAAGACCTTTCATTCCATATAAGCCTCAGATATATTTATCTTCACATTGTGCACTTTTCTTTGTTCTCCCACTGCATTTTCTTCACAGGCTAGTGTTTAAGAAACATCACCAGAAGACTGAAAAATGTGTTTGATGTTAAAAGCTAAGAGAAAATAACCCACAACAGTAGAGCAAGTTATACATATAAATACAGCCCATAAGTCAGTAATACAGACTATAGTTACCTCCCAATTAAGATTCCATAGTATTACAATGCTTAAATTATGCACAATAGCATATTTGGGGGTGTGCAAAAACCCCGTTAACCTTTCAGAGCAAAATTATTCTTTAGGGCTTGCAAATCTGTTACTACAACAAGAATTTGGTATAAAGGCAAAACAAAGTATATAAGTAAGGGTTCAAGGGAGAGGAGACAAACATTACTTCAGCATGCAGTACAAATAAAAAAATAAAAACAATGGTTTCATTTGAATTATTTATTAAGATATAAAGCAGGCACATGAATATAAGAAACGTGTGCACTAATAAGTCAGCTCTCAATAACAAAAAAAAAAAAAAAAAACACAGCAAAGTAGTTTTGATATCACTCAAGATTCAAATTCAAACTCAAACACAGCAAAAGACAAACTGTGAGGAAAAACACTCTCGAACTGCTTGGTTCTACAGTAAAAAAAAACAAAACAACCTGTCAAATAACTATCCTGCTATAGTTCACAGACGTCAAAAGAGCAAAACAAAGCTTCAGCCCCAAGACCAAAGCAGCAGGATTTCAAAGCCTCGCCGTACATCAGTGCACCGCTATGTAGCAGAGTACTGTGTACAACTGGAAAACAAGCTGCACAGAGCAACTACAACCCACAGTTGTTACCTGAAGTTAAAAAAAAAAGTTTAATTTTAAAGCCTGCCACCTGCCAACTTGTTTCTAGTTTTTCTAAAGACTGTGCATGACATAAAATCTTGATTAGTGTTCAGGCTTAAGGATAACAAATACAAACAATAAGCAAGAGTTTAAAGTCAGAGAAATCCCCTCCTTTCCTCGCCTACCTCTAAGCTGCGGAGAGAAAACATATTGATCCCTCGATTTGGACACATTCTCAAATTGCGGAGGTGTTTGGTCTCATTGACAGTTAATGAAGCTTGTCGGCTTTGGAGAGTACCGACGGGGTCCGTTCATTGTTTAGCCCACTGGGTTCTGCCAGACTCTGAGGAGTTGGGGCTTATTTACAAAGTCTGACTCAACTGGGTGGATCTGTGTGCCTTAAGTGTAGGATCAAGCACTTGTACCAGTAATGCAGCAAAACACAAGGCTGGGAGGAATATGTCACCTTTGGTTTGCTGCATCATGTGAATATGAAAAAGAAAACACAAAAATAAAACTTGAGATGTTTAAATTATAAAAAACAAAAAGACAAGGGGGAACAAATAGTCATCCAGCACTGAGAACAGTGTTAAAGATCAGTTTGAACTGTTTATAGTGGCATAACAAAGTATGTATAAAGTTATAAAAATGCAGGCAGACATGGAAATATATAGACTTTGGCTCCTTAAGGCGGAACCAAAACATATTTTAAATCTTACCAGTTAGCCCAGCACATCCAAATGAGCTACAGTTATTGCTTAAGTTACAACAAGGCAGTTGAGATTTTGCATAGTTGATATTTGCAGTACAGAAGGTATTTTGCCATAATCAAACAGTATAGTGGAAAACACCAGAGACCCCAGAGTATTACTATAAAACTGGTTAAGATACAACATAATCACAAGCCTCTTATCATGGGTTCTTATATCTATGAAATCCACTTCTCTTCCTTACATAAACTTGAAAGGAAAAAATGGAATCTAATTAAAAAACAACAACCTTTGTCCAGTTGATTTCCCTCTAACTGCATTTTCCAGAAAAGAGACAGTTAATGCTATAGACTAGAGCAAATCTGAATCCATGGAATAGAAATTAGGCAGTGTAGGAATATAATGGGTCAAACAGGCAAGCCATCAACGCAAGGTGGGACATATGTTATAAAACCTTTTTTTTCCCCTGATAGAATGACGAGCTCTATCTATATATAAACTCATTGGTCAATATTTTGTCTTCTCTGGAATCAAGAACAGGGGAGTCTAGATGCTATCCATGGCTTTAAACTCGCTCAGAGCCTGCACGGGGTTGATATGCTTCTTTTGAGACGACCTCTTAACTCTGTTGGTTTGGCCGTCATCCTGCTTCTCTCTCTTCACCAGAGGCTTCTTCTCGGGAGCTTTCATCCTCCAGGAGATAGCTGGCATGTTGAGCGCCTCCATGCCTTTGCTCTTCTGGTACTTTGTGGATGCAACGTAGGAGGCCTTGACAGTGGATACCACTGTGTTCATCAGGTTCTTGGCGGCCTGAATGAGGGACATGGCGCTGTCCAACTGAGTACGTAGAAGAGACAGGAGAGAGCACCAGAAAAAAGGTTAAGCTTGGTGAAAGCTAAGGACATTTACATCTGTTTTGAATTCATGTCATGGTGGGGGGGGGGCAAGACTTGAAAGTTTGTACGGAAGAATTAGCGACCTTTCAGAGTTTGTCTGGCTTACAAACAGATGTGAGAAATTTGAGAATATAGAAAAAGGTCACACTAATTTAATCTCCACAACTTAATAGCCTCAGAGACACTGGTGACACTTGACAGGAAATGTTGGAAGCATTGGCTCATTTCAGCCCTACAGAGAGGAGGGAGGAATTCATTACTTCCTGCACACTGAGGCAACCTATTTTAATTAACTGGACTGGCAAGTAAGTGGTTAATTAATGCTTAAAAGGGTTTGTAAACATCGGCTTTATACAGTGTTATCTTAAGTACTAAAAAGGTTAGGAAACATTTGGACAACATTAGTCCTTTCTACTACAGATGAAGTCATTATTTTTCTGTTTATTCATTATAAAACATAAGCTGTAAGTTGCAGGGCAGAATGAATCATACAACAGCCGATGCCATTAAGTTTAATATTTTTAATTTATTTGGGCAGCACACCAGATAATAAAACTTAAGAAAGTAGCCAATGCTTTTTATTGATTTAATGATTTTTCTAGCAATTAAAGTACCCTGTGGAGATTTCATTTTCAGTAAATGCAGTTCTTGTTCCTCACTAAAATGCACTGTGTGCATCCTTAAGGTTTCAGAAAGAGACTGCACTCCCTGCCTCAATTTAGATATTTACCCTTTTTTGGGAATGTTTTGAAATCTGTTCGCATCATCTTTCACTCTTCACTGGCACATGGCTACCTCAGAAGCTGCATTACTGCCACCGACTCTGACCGCGCCCTGCCATCCTCAAAAGCGGTTCAATTTAATACTTCATTTCAATTGGTCTACTACTCTTAGGCTATGTTCAGACTGCAGGCTTTAAATGCTCAATTCCAATTTTTTTCCCAGATCCGATTGCATGCGCAGCGGAATAACATGACGTCAAATGCAGCGCGCTGTCAGCTACAGAAGTAAACAAGGAGCAACAGAGGTTAGTTCCGGTTAGCTCACGGGAAACTCCCTTATTTTATTGTGTCCTCACAGGTCACATTTCTCCCGAATTATGACAAGTATTCACAACTTTCTGTTCTTTTCATTACAGTTTCTGGTGCTGGACAACACTACTGCCCTACAACATTCTCCCTTTCTCTCTCTCCACTGTGTCCGCTTGGACAAATAGCATGCACATAACTCAGGAGAGAGCTCGCGATCTGGTGGATTTCAGGTATAAGAAAGGGAATGAAATGAAATGAGAGCAGATGAAGAGGAGGAAGAGAGCCACATGTATAATAATGGCTTTGGGGAGCTTTTTTGTTCATTGCGGCTCCATCTACAACAGAACAGCTGCTCTAGAGTGATGTCAAAGTCACATCAATTCCGACCTGAGTGTCCAGACTGAGGTCGCATTTAAAAAGATCCGATCTGTAACAGATTTGGACCACATATGAAAGTGGCCTAAATCCGAACTGGAAAAGATCAGATTCCATGTGATTTGGCCTGTTCACATTGTTCAAGATCAGATCTGAGTCACATATGAGTAAAAAAATCTGATTTGGGTCACTTTGGCCTGCAGCCTGAAGCCCTTAGTGACTGAGGGGCCTTTCGCAGTGTTCATGGTTAAAATGACGTTGGACTTACCCCAGAGACAACAAGCTCTCCTCCAAGGTTCTGCACCTCAGCCTTGACTTTGCTGCAGATGTTGAGCTGGTGGCAATACAAGGCAATACGCTGTAGGTAGGCGAGCAAGTCCTGCTTACAGGTAGAGTCGGGACACTGTGACACAGAAAGACAACACGCGTCATATACATACACATCAATTACTTTATAAGCACAAATAGGTTTGTGGTTATACTGCTACCTGCTTGCAGGTTGTACAATGAATCAATTTCTTGTCACCTGCAGGCGCTACTCAATCTGAATATTTATGTGATTCTACAGACGCAGTGATCTCACACTTTATCAAGATGAGTTAGTAGCAGTGTGACAGGTAAGGTAGACACCCACATTAGGGACATGCTCAGAGCCAAAATGACAAACGCACGCCCACAGCGTGGTAGATTGATAACACATCTTCACAGGGTTAAGCACGATCAAGTCACACAAAATGCAAATTCTATTAGGAGGCAAACACTGCTGTCAATCAATTACATTATGGTCGTAATAATCTTGTATGAGGTCTTTTTGGAAACAAAAATACTTGATCTAAAGTAGCAGCAGCGCAGTTCGGAGATGAGTTTTCAAAATTAATAAAAGTAATCACCCCAGCTGTCAGTAATCTTTGAAAACCCTCCATCACAACAACTGAAACAATGACTTTTTTAAAGTGTGATGCGCAAATGAACTGCTGAGGGTTGGGAAAGCACTCAAATAGGCATCAATAATTTCAATTCTCAGAGGAAACATGCAGTGGATGAGAAGTTTAAAGTGTGTGGCAACTATTTTGAGGTTATGGGATCAATACCAAGTTGTAAGACAGACTTATTCTTAAATCCAACAAGGCATTAACAATACAACACAAAACCAAAATGGAGCCATTAAAAAAAAAAAAAAAACAAACAGCCTCGGGAAATCCAATAATTTATCATAACACCCACTTGAAAGTGTCAGTCCCACAAATGCATGTCATTTAGCATTGGCAATCTTTCTGAATTATTTCATCTCGTCATAATTAGACTTGGGTTCTTCCTTGGAACACCATTTCCAAACCCCTTCCTAGTTTGCTAGACAAGCCACCTGCCAGCATAGTAATTAGGCCACAGTACTCTTCTGAGCAGCTCATCAAGTGAGATATATAAACACTCTGAAGGGGCTCTGCTAAGATCTACAATCTGATGTAAATCGTCAGAGTGACCTGACACACAAACGGTATTGTCAGCAATGATCAAGACATGGCGAGGCTGACTCCCGTTTCAGATAATGAGAGGCTGGCAGCTTTTCAAATCACCTACTGAACTAACTACACCTGTGAAAAGCATTGGGGCAACCATGTGAGTGAGCAAGCCAAGCAAAAATACTGGCTAAAACACCGGTATTTGCAGGTGGTTGGCTGTCTGAAGGAAGAGTCCTTTGGCAGCTGTTAATTCGGAGTGCAGGGAAAGGGGAAAGGGAGGTAATAGCAGCCAATCGCTTAATTAATGGAGTCTCAGCTGGTAAGGTCAATGTCGAAGAACTTAAGTGTGCAAGAGTGTTTGCATGTGTCTAGACAAAATGAGGAGGCACTCTGTCTGGCTGTAAGTGAACATATGATGGACATCTCTCAAAAAATGGCCATTTCCGCCAATCCACAAAAGGTGAAGAAAACAGTTTTATTATCTCTATGCAAAGGTTTTTGGACACATAGAAACTATGATGCGTCTAATCCTGCTGAGCGGGGTCAGCATCCCTGCTGTGAGTGTCGAGCGCTCCGCTGAATATACTCCCAGACATGCAGCCATCCCAACTAGCACAACTGTGTACAGTATCATCACAGTAATAGGGTGCTATAGTAGACACACAAATAAATATAAATAAGTGAACCATCCTTCCACCATACTCAAACACCTTATTTACATACATAAAACACAAAAAGGCCACAAAACCAAATACAACTAAACCCATTACATCTTTCCTTAGTGAGGGCTCTATGACAATATGTATAAAATGGAATATCATCATTACCATCCTCTCCTGATTAATAGAAGGATGTGCTAAGTAGAGTTGACATTCTATTAAAGAAAGGTATGCAAGAGGAGATGATGGGAAGAGAGAGCTGGAGGGGATGATCATCATACAGGAGAGGACTAATACATTGCTGGGATGCTGGAGAAAATGGGAAATGAAGGGAGGTTAAAAAAAAAAAGACTAAAGAACCAGAGAAAAATAAGTAGTTGGAGAATAGACGGGGATGAAGAGAGAGCCAGAGGGGGAACGGTATGGAGGAGTAAATAAGAGGAAGAAATCCAACAGGGGAAACGGGACATAGACAGGAGGATTCAACTGTAGGGGGGAGGGGGGTATAAGTAAGTAAGTAAGTAAGTAAGTAAGTAAGTGAGTAAGTGAGTGAGTGAGTGAGTGAGTGTGCGCACGCACACACACACGCAATCGCAAAGACCTGGGATGAGGCTGAATGCAGCAGCCATGCTAATGAGGGCTTGGGGAAGTATTCAGACGGCTGAGAGCAGGGCACTGTGAAAGCATCACTTGTGCTCATACTCAGCTCAGCTGCTGGCTTCACTCAGCACTCAGGAAACTCTGCAAGGCTGCTCTGACTGTGACATGTGAATACATAAGTTGTACAGAGAAGAGACAAGAACACCTTGGATTGTTTTGGTAATGAAAACAGAAGCACTGTGTGTGATTAACTAGGGTGCAATTCACAAGCTCATTATCGTTTCAGAAACTAAAGTACCTTGCAGACTACCTTCCCTGTGCCATGTTTCCAGAAACCAGATGTATCGGTAGGTAACTCACATGTCACCAGACACCTTTGGTCTCTGCTATGGTTAATACATAATTAATAGTGCAAATACAAAATAAGTGGGGCATATACTGTAGGTGTATTTGTTTAACATATTTGTTAATGTATCCTCAGGATGTGTAAACACCATAACCCAGCAGGCAAACTGAAAATCACATCTAGCCTCACAATTGACCCTTCGCTAAGCCCCGCCCACCTTAGTTTCTGTTGCTAAGTCCAACAAACTGTCGGCGCTACCACTGTCTATTACTGCACTCCCCGGAGAAATATTGTCAAATTTGTTGGAAAAAGCGATCTCAGAAAGAAGCAGACAGTTTTGCAGTTGCGTTATATATTTGAAGGTTGTATTCAGGCTGTCAAACTGACTCAAACGGACGTGAAAAAAATGAAAGATAGAAGCTAAAGCCTACCTCTCACACAGTACAAGTGAACCACCGCATACCCCGACGAGTGAGACAAAAGACAACGATATGAACGATCAACACTGTTCCTGTATAGCTGGGTAGACCACTATTCATTGTTACAATCATTAAAAAGCAGAACAGTAGGACTTTATTACGTTACATTCAGTAGGAAGTTAGCTAGCGTTAGCTAACTAACATTACATTAGGAACAATCTACGGCCGACATTTCTGGATTTATGTTAGGTATTGGAAACAGAATAAATTCTATACTGCGCTGTGTTCAACCACTCTGGGTAGCAACTGTAACTATTATTAAGTGTTAATATCTTAGAAAAATACAGCTAAAAAAAGCTAGAAAACGACTCTTTGCATTAGTGTCAATGAAGTGCATCCATGAAAGTTCGGTATTGGAAACAGAATAAATTCTATACTGCGCTGTGATTGGCCAGCTGTGTATACGGGGTGTGGCTTAGCAAAGGGTCAATTCCAACAATTCAGTTTCCATTTCACAAAACTTGCTCCAGTGTGTAAAAAGAAAGGGATCATCACTCTTGTTCCTGCTGAGTGATGCTCTCCTCTAAGAGACTTCCACCATTAGAGCCCATCATTGTATTAAAAAAAAATGTCCATCTTGCCCGATTGCTGCTGTAAAATGTTCCTCAAACCCGATGATATATCCTCTGCTGTGTGGCCAGTTACAGACTGGGACAGTTAACCTTGCTTCGTCAGCTGGTATTGAGAGATGGCAACGAGGGGGAAGGGCACTTGAGACTCCATCACACAACTCTGGATATCTTTTCAAGGCAAACTAATAGAAAAGGTGAGTCACCGTCTTTCAAAAAGGAGCAGTAGTACAGGTAGAAATGTCAGTGATTCTTACGGAGTTGTTCTAATCTCCTTCTCTGCTGGCTTTAAGCGCCTTGTCAGAAAAATTAAGGTGATTCATGAAAGTTGGATCAAAGGGTAGCTGATCATTATTCTAATTTACAAATTTTATCTCTTAAGTAACAACGTCTTACATGACATTTAGTATATTCCATATTCATGAGGGTCTCATTTTCTTAGTGTGTGGGCAACTATTGCTTTGTTTTATATTCCTTAGCATTTAAGTTTCTCTAGAGGAGGTTCATAGCGAAGTCTAAACAAAAGCAAAAACTATTTCTTCCCCTCAACAACAACAACAAAGGCCATGAAATAAGAAAAGAAAATGAGGGAATAAGAATGACAAAGCAGGATGTTGAACAAAAGGATTTCACTGTGCTACGTGTTGGGTAATGTCCATGATATAAATGATGATCAGGAAGGTCAGGTCCCATCATTGGAAATGCCATGCAGTTCTGCTGAATTCCATTAAACAGAGCAGAGACAGAGCCACTGTGCTGCTGCCGCCCAGCACTGACCTTTCAGGACACATCACCCAGAGGAAATACCAATTTCCAATATTTACTGACACGGCAGCATTCTAATGTGCTGCTGCCAGCAACCTGTTGGGGAGTGCCACAGGGCAGTGAACAAGGGTTTTCTGACATGTTTTGTTTTTCAGTCCCTTCAGTTTGTGAGAAAAGTGATACTCCCATTGCTCTCAGATCTAAGTGAGGTGTTTTTGTTTAGAGGGACTTTGCTGTTCTAGTTCCTGCCCTTTGGTCTGGTTATTTAAGAGAGAGAAAGTCCAGCTTAACAGTTAAAAAGAATGCGTTTTTATTTCCTAAAGTATACTGATAACTACGGCTCAACCCTATAAATCAACCCATATCATAACGTACTGACAGACCAATTTGTTCTCCTGCCACAGTTAAAAGCCAAGCTCAAACAAACACAAAAACCTTCATTCAGGAGAGCTTCACTGTGTAAAGAAAACAACAAAAATCTGTGTGCCTGTGTGTAGGGGTGTGCATCTTCACTGGCCTCACGATTCAATTACGATTATCAGGTCAATGATTCAATTTGATATCTCGATGCATCACCTCAAGGGTGGAAATTTTTAGGGATCCTCGTTACGAATATGAGGGCTACAATGTGATTATAAAACAAATATAAGCCGCAATAAAGATGTGTTTTTCTCAGTGTGACTACTTGCTACTTAAATCAAGGTGTTTGTAACAATCCAAACAAGTAGGTAGTAATGAAATGCAGCTGTTTAATGTTACTAGTTAACATTATTAGTACTAATTATTAGTATAGAGTCAGATGGGGGTTGAACTACGCACTTTACAACGCTCCAGCCAAACCACGTTCACTCCACCTTAGTATATCTGTTCCTTTTTTGTCTCGTGTAGTGTCATGTTGGTGTCTTGTCCTGTAGGTTGATTTTTGTAATCTTGTATTGAGCACCACGGGCCTTGAGAAACAGCATTTTGTTCATTTGCATACTCGCTATGTCCTAAACAGTCCTGTCCTCAGTTTCCAGACTGCAGTCTGCCTTCACTTTTCCAGTAGTTGGAAGACGACAGACATACTTTAATTAAAAGACACACAGTGACCTACACTTTACATTTACTTCCAGACTGAAACATAGCGCCCATATTTCCCCTGCTCCGGTCGCTTGCCGCATGTCACATAGCTTTCCTTTGAAGAATGTGGAGAGGACACTAGCTAAGTGCTACCGTGCTGCACAGTGCGCAAGTGAAAATCATTAACGTTAGCTGCGCATTGATTTTATTCTTCATGTTAAAGTTTAGTAGCAGCAGTCATTCATTCAACAGCTACCTGTTTGTGCCAATCAGGGAGAACAAGTCTCTGTTGTGTGCACCACACAAACGGTCGGGAGCTGCACTTCCGCATTTCTGAGTTCCGCCTTTTTTGTTCTGTCAACATTACGTTATCAATTAACCTCTAGATAATTGATTGACATTTGTGAATCAATTCAGGTCTGTCTGTCTGTCTGTCTGTCTGTCTGGTAGAGGGTTGCAGATATTTAACTGTGCCTAACCTGAGAAATGACCTTCAGGACAAGAAGCCAGTGGGAACCTTTATCTGCCATTACACCTCAAAACTACCGCAGGGGATGCAGGGATGCTGGGAGGCAAAGGTATATATGATAAAGTGAGCTGACTGCCACTGGGGAAAAAATAGTGCGACTGAGATCTATTGCAAAGTTTAAGGAGATACAGGAAAGAAAGCACTGGAAAGACCATTCGGTTACTTTAGGTGGAAACTGAAGTAGAAGATAGGGATAGGAAATGATCGATTCCAAGGTAGTCTGTAGGCTTAAAAAATGTTTAATATATTAAATTAAAAACTTGAAAACAGTGGCAGTAAATACAACAGCTAAATTTGACTTAATGAAGATAGATGAGAGCACTTCAAAAAAAGCACTGAGGAAAGTGCGTGAGAAGCTCAAGTGTTTTAGACCTCCTGATGAAGTTGAATATGCTGATGATCCCTGCGCAGTCTATTTTAATGGGCTTTACAGTTAATGTGTTATACATTAGATTTCACACTTCTGATGTGGATTTGGTTATGGTGGATGGCTTAATATAATATCTGCCATGGTCTACCAATATCAATCAAGATGCATTTCAAACAGAATGATCATTGCCAGATCTCCTCTCCTCACTGCATCTGCTAAAAAGATGCTCCATATTTGCAAGAGGCGCAATTCAATCACACTGGCACTTGGGAATGTTAATGTGACATTGAAGCAGACAGAGAGTCTGGGTGTGACAGGAGAAAATCAAGCTGGGGGCAAGCCAAAAAGACCGACTTTAGAGGTAACCACAGGGACCAATTAAACGGCCCTCATCAATTGTTAATGTTCATGCTGCACCTGTCAGTCAGGAAATTCACTGTAGTACTTGTAAGCTAAACTGATACCTATTCTGTTGCAGCCGTGTTAAGTTAAGTACAAAAAGGCAAGTTAAAACATTTATACTTCCAACACCCACCTTTACTCCTTTTTGGCTCAACTTGATACCGGCCTGCTCCAAAACCTCAGCTTTACAAAACCTAAGGCCTTCAATAGCTATACACTATTTAGACTGACCAAATCATGAAGTATGAAGGGTCTGTCTTCTCCAACCATCCAAACGAAGTTTGGCTGTTTTTCCATCTTCCTTCAACTGGATTCTCCACCTCTAGAAGCTCTCTGGTTATGAAAGGTGGTTCTTTCAAGGCCAAACTTTTAAATCGGGCCTTTAAATATTGAATTATCATGGGCAAATGCCTTTCCAAACAATTTGGAGTTGATCTATTTTCTTAAGAGGCAAAAAGGTGTGCTTCACTTCGTTGGGCTGAACTGCACCTGACCCTTGAACTGCTGAGCTGAGAATTTGTGGGCTCTCTTGGTGATGTTGCTTCTCCACTGCAGTAGGCAATTTACAACCCTGTCTGCTGTAAAGCGTCCAGGGCCAGAGCTGGGATTAGACTGTGACCAGCAACAGAGCCCATGGATCACCATAAATCTTCACTGATTGAATGCAAATTGGAAAAGTACACTATGTATGTCAGTATACATCATGAGAATAAAGCTTGCACAACAAACGCACGCACACACACCTAGCACATGTCCATTCTCTAAATATGCAAACCTTATTTTATGTGCATTTGTATGTGTACATGCACGTGTTTATGTGGTGAGCAGGCAAGCAGCAGATATTTATGGGCTACATAGTGGCTAACACATTTGCATTATAAATCTCAATTACATAGCATTATTTGTTTACCAGCCTGCTCAGATGGAATTCTCATAAGGTGCCCTGCAGTGGAGGCTCATAAATTCTTAATAAACTGCAGTGCAGACCTTTGTACAGCACTGACCTAAATCCTGCAGCTCATCTCTGCACTACACTCATTTCTTTAAAACTTTAATAAGGCTCTATTACACATATTTAACCGTTTTGCAGGAAACCCAAACTAGACCGAGTCCACCTGCGTATCTCTGTTGAACACAATATGCCCGTACCAAAACACGCCATGACACAGTCTTGTGAAGGAAAATGTAGGGTGAGATGCTATCAGTCTGGGACCATCTGCCGATGTGTTTTATATGAGAAGTAAACCCTCATAGGCCCTCCAGGCCAGAGGCACAGAGCACAAGTGATTAATATGCCTAGGTTAATGAGGAGTCCCAGCATTGCCTTTGCTCCTCTGACTCTGTCAGTTTGTGTGCATCTCGGTGGTGATTCACTTAACTATTGCTGCTGGAGTATGTAGAGCATCCCAACATGCCATTCCTTTGCTGTAAGTGGGCCTGTGGCATCTCCTGCTTTGTTAAGAGATATGACCCTAAATATAAACTGCCTGCGTAAATAAATAAATTTGAAAAAACAACAACAAAAAAAACCCTGCCACCTGGCAATTATACTGCTAATTAAAAGGCGAAGCACACTTAATGGATTCATCTCTCAGGAGGGATGTTTCTCTCTCTGCAAAAATGCACTGTCTTCTTCTTTCTGTCTCTCCTATCTCTCCATCTGGGAGCCTTGGCTGATGTGTTACGGGTGAGTGTCGCCTGGTCTGCTAGTGTTTTGGTCTCTGCTGAGAGAGAAAGGCTAAGAGGGACAGCTGGATGGGTTCAGAGGCTGGAGGGGTCCTCACTCTCTGCAAAGACTTCTGTTCCAACAGCCAAAGCTCTTTATTTATTCATACTTTGAGTGCTTCAAACCCCAAAATCCCCTAATAGTGTACGTACACACACACACACAGAAGAATGAAAGAGAAACGAGTACCTACAAATAGTTGAGGATGGGAGAATAAAATAGTCCCCCAAATGTATTAAATCCATACACATGTGCTCGCAGAGAGGCAGGTCAGTCAACAGACATGTTTGTATGTGGGCATACACACACTCTCACGCCTGCATGCTCACACACCTGCCCATCTGTTTTCTTCGGGGGATAACACTGTCATTAAAGTGAATAAGCATCTTCAAAAGCGGCAGTGAGGCATAAAAAAAGTCACTTTCCAGAACGGCTTATTCCCTATTCAGATGATTCGATGCAATTAGGTCAGAACAGATCACACTTACTTTGTGATAGACATGGGCCTGTAGTGTTAAAGATCTGAGGGCACCTTAAATAATATATCACATGTGCAGGGGCTATTGGAGGCCAGCAGCTCATTATGAGGAAGAGATCTCCGCTGAAAGCTATATGCAGATGTTTCCAGTATGTGTTGGCATAATTGGAACACCTGGTTGTGCACCAGCACAAAAAAAAGTACTTAAAAAAGTACATCATATACACCTCTTAAATCCGCTTTGAATGTGAGCAAAATTTATGGAAAAAATGCATGGGCTATTTTTGCCAATATCAGTACATGTGGAACAAACTTAAGTGCCCCAGCCGGTCCAACACATCTCATTACACAAAAACTACATTTTACTTAAATGAATTATTAACCACGTGTAGGTAAACTGGAGCCCTGTCAGGAAGTGGGTTAAGTGAAAACTGAGTTTGTTAAAGTGCAATTTATACTTCTCCGTGAAATCGACGGCGTAGCCTCTGCGCAGCCCCCTACCCTACGCCGTAGCCTGACGTGCACCTCCTCAAATGTAACTACACGTCGAGTCGACGCAGGCCGTAAGCACTGTGATTGGTCGGCTGAGAAGCCTCGCAATGTCTGAGCCGACAGGAAGTGCCCGTGCTTTGAAGTAACTTTTACTAGCTGCCAAAACAGCGGCTGTAACACGGTGGATCAATATATTTGACCGTCGCAACCCGAACTAAATTACTTGTTTCACTATCAGAATGTGATCCACTTGGTTGATAACATTTGAAAAGGCTACACCAGCCGCACGTATACAATTTTACCCCCATTCACGTTAGCGGAGGGCTAAACCGGAAGTTAGCCTGCTCGGCTGGCAAAAGTTAACACAGTGGATGCTGTAGCACTACTGCCGACTAGTGTTTGGGGGTGTAATTGCAGATTGACGGACACTCAAATGCACAAGTATAAATGCCTGGCTACCCTATACAAGAGTATAAATCAAGCTTTAGCCTGAAAATCTGGGTTTCTGGTTCCAACAATATTATATTAATTACTACATTCATTATAATTTCATAATAGTACACTATTTTACCACTAGTTGAATATTAAATCCAGTTCCAGACAGAAAAAAATCTAAAGGCTACACTGTCCTTCTTTAACACTGACTCAGTGGACATTAAGGCAGCTGTCAGGTTGTCAGGAGTTGCACTTAAACATCACCTTTTAAATGTTGTGATTAGTCGCAGTGATGGAACATTCCTATCATAGTTATCCCACTGTCTGGAGGTTGTCCTGCTAACCACAGCAGACAACTGGCTGAATTGGGAGGGTCGTCAGCGGATCGTGCTCACCTGGGCCCATAGGCTATAAAAGCTGGCCCATGTTTTCAGTTCGGTCTCTCCCTTCTACCAGGTTACATCCATGCTGTGGCATCTTCTTTTTGTACTTGTGTTTATTTTAGTTTAATAAATTACACTTGTTTAAACTAAGTACCTTAGGTGGACTCCCTCTTTGTCTCATTCCCTGAGCCAGTTTGTGACAAGGATGATATGAATATTTCTTAGGGCTGCACGATTTATCTAAACGCAATCGCGATGTCGTCATGTGCGATTACATAACTGCAAAACGGGTGCGGTTTAATAAAACAGAAAAGGTGTGTGACACTGTCTTCTCTGTGTGCGCTGCAGTCTGCTCATTATCCACGCTCACACTAGGATCTCGCAAGTGCCTCTAAAAACAGATAGGCCTACGTGCAATCAGAAAAATTATTCATGAGCAGTGTGCCAGTAACTTAAGACAACAACCTACCATGAACCCCCCTCCCCGCCCCAGTCACTCTGTGACAGAAACAGAGTGACGTCGTAGGCAGTTGAAGTGGTAATACAGAAGAAAACTGGGTTAGGATAAGGAAGGTTTGGGGTTGGCTCGATGGCCATTTAATGTTCGCTATCTCTGTTCTTTTGTTGTTCAACATGTTCATCTTTTCATAAAGCCGACATACTTGTCAGTCAACGTTCATTAATCTACCAATCACAGCCTGGATGGGGCAGGACATTCAACTAGTGGTAAAATAGTATACTATTGTGAAATTATAATGAATGTAGTAATTAATATATTATTGTTATAGGCTACCAACAGTATACTTTTAACTGAACATTATACTCTTTATTTATTAATATTATACAAATAAACTCATGTATACCAGTTCCTCCTCCAGGTTGTGGATAGAGTCTCTGCAATGGACAGTTGTAGATTTAGTCAGAGCCAAGATGTCAATGTGCCTATATTTGCTCCTTCTAGTCACCTCCTTTGTAGAGCAACAAAGTCACCTTGTTCTGTTTTACATCTGCTTTGGTAGTTGTTATAAATATTGTTTAATTTTGTTCAAGTTGAGAAATATAGGTTTCAAAATGTCATTATTTTGTGCATTTCCCTTGATAATCAAGCAAGTAGATTCATAGTACCATTTGTTCCATTATAATCGAATCCCAACATCGTCCACAATAATTGCAATATGACTTTTTCCCCAAATCATGCAGCCCTAATATTTCTGAGTGAATAAGGATGAGGATAATTTGGGGCTTATTAGCCTATAGTATACTGTGGTATTGGTGTCAAAAATGTTTTATGGACTTAGTGAACTGACAGGGTAAATGGAGTACTACTTGCCCTATGAAACAGTTTTATTTCAAACTGAATATTACTTGTATAAAAATGATCAAATATCAAATATACATCATGCATTTCATCTAGCTCTGACAGACGGTTTATGCACTTTTACTTTGTATGCGGTAAATCTATAAGAATTTGTCTTTGGGGCTTGTTTCTGTTAAATGAATTGACATATTGAATTGTGGAGAATCTAACCGATGTTACAATATGTAGCATGTCCATACTGACATATTGATCATATGTTTAAACATTAATATTTGTATTAACGATCTAAGAAGCTTAGAAGCAGCTAATGCGAGCGATCTGGCGGGGTTTCAGAGGTTTTATACATCCGAAGTACTACTATAAAAACCAGAACAGGCGTTTAAAATGAGATCTGCGTTTATTTGTCAAAATGTGTTTCCACACCAGGCCAGTAAATGGGGGTAGGTGGCTATTTGGGAAGTTTTACGGTGTATGGTACAAAATAGATTCAAACAGATGTGTTAATGGCCAATGTACAGAATTAAAATCAATGTGTTATAGTCAGCGCTTAAACATTAAATTTGGATGAACTCAATACTAAACTAAAAGGCTTTCTGTTATGTAATGTAATGTTTTGCCAACATGTTGATAAAGATGTCAACAAAACCAAAGTAAAAGAGAGGCTTCCGTCGCCTCCAGTGTTATCGAAATTGAAATCTTACAGCAAACATGTAAAGCTGGTGTGTTTCTTCCTAAGCTAGTGTTCTTAGGCATAAGTGGAAGAAGCCCACAGCTGGTACATCTAAACCACAGAAGCAAGCAAAGTCTTTTACAGGAGAAAACCTCAAACTGACAACCATGTCTTGTTGAAAACATCACAACTAAACTCTTCCATGATTTAGCAACAAAATGTATATATACACTGCAGCCACAGAGGCAGTAAGTCCCTGCCTAAGAGATGGCACATGAATAAGTTGGGGGATAAATCATGTACAGTGTCTCCCTGAGGGGTGGTACAGTGCAAGTATTTAAGTAAAATATGAGGCCATGGAAAATTGAATGTGTGTTTCCCTATGTCAAGGACCATAGTCTCTGGGGTTAGGATAGATGTGGAGAGATGATGGAATTGGGAATTGGGTAGTGGGAGATGGAAGGAGAACAGAGGGGAGTGTTTGATCCTGGAATAAATTGATAAAGACTGGGTAAGGGGTGTCTCATGAATAACAAATCATGGCGGTTGTTAACATCTGAAGGGCTCTCTGTGCGAGCCTTTTACTTGGATTTGCTCCTAACTGAGCAAATGAGAAAAAAATAATTAAATAAAAAGCATTAGTGCAAAAAGAAATTACATGTGATGAATGCTGTTTTGTTGCTATTTTTGGTAGACACGGCTTAAAGCACAGAATATTCCAAAACAAAGGTTTACCTCCTATTTTGAGTCTTTAAATCTGGCTTACACACGAAGCAGTTAAGGGCATTTAAAAACAAAAAGAAGGGGCCTTGAAATGCAAACAAATGAAAGTGTTGCTCTTTCAAACTCTGCGAGAGCACGACGGCAAGCAGCAATGTCGGTTCACTTGAGATGAGAACAAGTTGTGCTTTTGGATAATGAAAATCTTTACTCAACTATAACAATATGGTGTCAACTTGTGTTTTGTAGTCATAACATTCATAACTTAGTAGATAGTAAATTTAACTTCACATCATAATTGGTGTCAGACGGGCTGGTCTGAGTATTTCAGAAACCACTGATCTACAGGGATTTGCACGCAAAACCATCTCTAGGGTTTACAGAGAATGGTCCGAAAAAGGCATGCAGAATACCATCTCTGAATGCACAACACGTCGAACCTTGAATCAGTTACAGCAGCAGACGACTCCTGTCAGCTAAGAACAGGAAACTGAAGCTACAAATTCAAACAGGCTCACCAAAATTGGACAACAGAAGATTGGAAAAACGTTTCCTGGTCTGATGAGTCTCGATTTCAGCTGCAACATTCAGATGGTAGGGTCAGAATTGGGCGTAAACATCATAAGAGCATGGATCCATCCTGCCTTGTGTCAACAGTTCAGGCTGGTGTTGGTGCTGTAATGGTGTGGGGCATACTTTCTTGGAAAACTTAGGGCCCCTTAGTACCAATTGAGCATTGTTTAAACGTGACAGCCTACTTGAGTATTGTTGCTGACCATGTCCATCCCTTTATGACCAGTGTACCCATCTTCTGTTGGCTACTTCCAGCAGGATAACGCACCATGTCACAAAGTTCAAATCACGTCAAACTGGTTTTGAACATGACAATGAGTTAACTGTACTCCAGTGGCCTCCAGTCACCAGATCTCAATCCAACAGAGCACCTTTGGGATGTGGTGGAACGGGAGATTCACATCATGGATGTGTGGCCGACAAATCAGCAGCCACTGCGTGATGCTATCATTTCAATATAGACCAAAGTCTGAGGAATGTTTCAACACCTTGTTGAAAGTATGCCATGAAGAATTAAGGCAGTTCTGTAGGCACTAGATACTAGAAAGGTGCCTAATAAAGTGGCTAGTGAGTGTATGTGCCCTTGTCTTATAACAGCAATTGCACATGGGTCAGATTCCTTGAGCACATCAACAATTCACAACATGGAGGTAAAGTTAATATGATGCTGGAGCAGAGTTGGAGGAAGAAATGACTTAATTTTAGTTTATTATTTAACATCTTTCATGTAGTCCCCCTGCCTGAACCATGTTATTTCCAATAGACACAACAGTAGAGTCATGTAACAAAGTTTGTGCAACAATATTTCTACTCAAGCAAGTGAATTATTGTCTTTTATTTGTCCTTTGTGTTGCTACACTTGTTGCTAATTTATTGGGCGTGACAGTGTTGATATGGCACATTTCTAATTATATAGCGGGGTCACTAGCACAAAGGTGTAGTCTACGTCAAACCCTTTGGGGTTGAGATTCATTAATGACTTACATTGTCGGCAATGGTGCGGCCCAGCTTGTCCATTCTTGATCCTGCCTCTGCAATTTTCTTTGCAGCGCTGATAACATCAGACGTATTCTTCAGTGGCCCTTTCCCCCTGGGGAGAGAAAGTCGAAAGATCAGTCACTGTTTCTGATCTACTGCAGCCTCATTCAATATGCAGGAGCAGCATCTCTGTCATGGAACGGCTGTTTATTTTTTCAGTCGGAGGAAAGTACGGATAGAGAAGCATGACTTGTGGGTACAGTTCAGGGAAACGTCATTGAAACATGTGTATGCTTGTGCACAGACGACTACAGATAAACACTCTTGCACCATACTGTTCAGTCAGAGCTGAGAACGTTTTATACCCATAAAATGCAGTGCCATGGTCCTATTCTTTAATGACCTACTATCACACTCTTTTGAAGCACCATCACCACATTTACAAAGTAGGGTACTTAACACGTATAATCCTGTATTTCTAGCATATAATAGACAAAATATATAGCTAATAAGCTTTTAAGAAACTGAGGAAATCCTGATTCAATGCCATCATATTATAGTGGTCACCAGTGCCGCATGCTTTCCATCACAACAGAAATTCTCAGTACAATGTATTTTGTTCCTTTTATTCAAGCAGCTTTCCCACTTTATTAGAGGGCTCAGAAGCAAATCAGACTGGTTTCATGTCTGCTGGAGGAGAAATATCAGTTGCCCTCAAAAAAGCTACAGACCAGGTCTTCATTTGAATGGTCAGTTTAATCCAGGTGGGGAACAAAGAGCAAAAAAGAGAGAACAGAAAGAGAGATGAGGGTACAATTCAATTTAAAAGCTTTGGTCCAAGTCCTTACATTAAACATCCATTCTTGACCTTCTTGAGCCAAATGAAGCCCGTCCCAACAAAGGTCAGTCCAGCCCTGACCTGACCCACTGTAAAGCTTGTCAGCCATTTGCCGTGTTTTTTCTACCCCCACAAGGGACTCTGGGACACAGTTGGCAAGAGGCACAAATTGGATTCAAAGCTGCTCTCTCCAGGCTAAAAAATGAGCCATCCAACCCAGAACAGATGGAATTTTGTGTTCTGTTCTCTCGCTTCCTCTTTGCTCCCCTCCCGTCTCCAACCCTTCTACTCTCTTGCACTCCCTCTGCTGCTCTGCTGTAAAGCAAGTCAGGGTCCTAGTGGAAGAGGCCACGCGTCAGAGCACAGACTGGCAGCTCTCCGGGGACAAGTCAACCCCTGGAGAGCTGGAGGCATTGTGATGTGTTTTTTTTTTTGGGGGGGGTGCGCTGCATGTAGTGTTTTTAATAGTGTTGCTAGTGTAATGTTGTAGTTTGCTCAAATAAAAAACATCACATTACAATGCAAAACATCCCCAGCTTTAGCCTTAAGATATAAAAGTGCCAGCTGCTAAATTTCCTCACCATCTCCAGCTCTGCCTAGGTGGACAAGCAACGATCAGGAAAAGCACAAAGAGGCCACAAAGACAGACAAGTGAACTCCTGACAGGAGGACTCTCGTCAGATTTTGGTAGTGGATTTATACATGGAGAGGGGTCTGGTGACAGCTACAGGCCTCCAGATGGGTGTAAGCCACGTCGGACCGAGCACTCCACAGCACGGAATGCTATAAGAACAGGTGGCTCCCAAATATGTTGCATGTTTCGAAGCCACACATGCCTTATTCATGAGAGCCGCCATGCAGCCATAAGCAATGCAGGTGTCAACAAGAAACTGTCTCACTCTCTGCAGATTTGTCAGAAGAGAGGTCCAGAACAATTACAGCATACTGCATTAACCTAGGCAGGGCCTTATGCCAGCTCAAGGTTGAGGGGGCAATAATTTGGGCGCAAGCTAAATTAGCCAGTTACTGACCTTCCAAGTGCGAGCCAAGGCATAATGTGAACATATATATTCAGCCCAATAAACATCAATGTGTTCCATTAGACACAGACGCTGGCATACATAGTAGAGGTCAACAGATAGTGGATTTTTAAAGGACCATATATGAAAAAGCCAATAGAAAATAATTAAAAAATAAATGTATTTTCAAAAAGATACGAAAACCTTAACCAAAAAATGTCTTCCTTGAATTCTGTATACATTTAATAAATAAATCAAATATTGAAAACACTAATAAAGTTGTTATGAATCATCATGTCTAGGTTTCTAAAATGCAAATCCAGATGCTACACTGGCTTCAAATCAGAAGAACCATCAGGACATCACAACTGCAGTTTGCAGGAGACAGTGGGGAAGGTTAGCCATGGTGCACAACTACAAAATGCACATTTAATTTTTTAAACCACACCTGTTGTTGAGATCCAACTATGGAATGGCATTCCAAATAAATCCATTTAGGGTGGTGGTTTGTTATTAAATACTAGATGAAATAAGCTGGAAATAAAAGGCATGGAATTTTGTAGGATTTAAAATCCAGCCACCTAAAAAAATAAAAATAAAAGCCGCTTCAGGCATCCAAACCACACAGCATTTCTGTTCTTGCATCACTCTAATGTAAGCTACTGTAAACACGTTACCATTCACTTAAGCCTAAACTCGCTAATGAATGAACTTTATTGTGATTTAGCGGTCATGATTTCAGCTTACATGGGGAGAGGTGAACAGCTACACTTTAGCAAAAACATCTGATGTTCTGTAACAACACAATACCTAATGTTAAACTACATTTTGATTAATACAAAATGAATACAGTTACTTGATAAAGAGCAATACTCAGCCAGTGATGGTAGGCCTGTAATGGTGTAAATGGAGAAAATGTTTTTCAGTAAAGCTTTTCTTTGAATTCCTTGGGCATGCTTTATATTGTAAAACTGAGAGAAGCAGCCTTCATGGTAATATAAAGATGTTACTGCAATCGATGCACAAATTAAAATACATATAAACAGCAGACACCATCCAATAAGGAAACACTGATGGCACTCAGATGGAAAAAGCACTATCTGCATTCAGTTTACATGTGTGTCTATAGTGGATGTAATGCAAAAGGCAATTCTTTTTTTCTTGGCCCTTTGGATGAATAAGAAACAAATAAAAATGTGCAGGGTTATGTGTAAACTTAGTCAGATCACTGGCTCTGTTAGTATTTTGAACTCTGCTACAGTATTGTACTGGCCAAAGAGATGGATGGATCTTTGACCCATTCAGAAGATGAAGAAAGAGGGTCAGCATTTTGGATGTGACTCAGAGTTAGTCACAAAATTTCCCCTGAGTAATTCACTTGAAAATGTAAAAAGGCAAGGTCACGCAAATACAGTCAGACAGTCAAAAGGTCTCCTCCCATTATCCACACACACAGACACAACCCCAGCATGTGAGCTAGACAATCCTACAGAGACATACATACAGTCCAACCCTAATCAGAAAGTGTCAATATTTTGTTATACATTCATGTCAATAAAACCAATTTGAATTGAATTACCACACCCAGCCATACATTCCAATGGCATGTGCACGCACGCATACACACTACATCATACACACAAAATATGTCAGGGAATCTCAGATGATTTGACAGTGAGGTTACAGTAACTTATGTCACATTCAAATAAAAAGTTTATGGACTAATTTACCATAACTAATCTTTATTACCAATTTTCTGGATGACATTCCTTAAAAAGTCTCTAAACGTCTTGTTTATCGGTATCACATCCATTGATAAAGGGCTGCCAGAGGAAACAAGATTTTATAGCTGCTTAGCTAGAGGCATGGGGTAGCAGGATGGATAAGTATGGTATATATGATTTCTAGTGATGTGGTATTTAAACATACAGTGCACTAACGTAGAGCAGGCATCTGTAGCCAGTATTAATGCCTGGTGGACAAGTGCACACTGTTTTGCGTTATGAAAGTCTGTAAGACCTTGAGAGAGTCCAAGTACTGAGCATCGCTAAAAGCACCAAGGTTGAAGGTTCATTCTACTTGTCTATGAACCCCAAGGTATTTACAGTACTAGTGTGTTAACAGACATTCTTCTAGTATTAACGTGAACAGCATTTAGAAAAACATTTTACAGTATCAGAAATTACATAAATGTCGTCTGGTCAAGAGTATCAATTACTTTGGGATTGGCAAATAGGTTCTGATCGTCTGTTTTTAGTTTGGTTGTGGTGCTACCCTTTTGTTTACATTTGGGTCACTGATGTTATAAAACCTATGTGATGTTGATTAAACTCAAATAATTAAAAAAATATCGCAAGCTTTTCTGCAGAGATCAATACTATAAGTATGAACCAGATTTGTAAGTTTTCAGCTTTCAGTTCTTGTAACCACAGAAACTTTAAGACACACTTACTGTTTTTAGTAGAAGCACATTTATGGCAAAAATGTTTCATACTATTGCAGGACACAACACGATTCAGAAGATTTCTCTGCCATCTTTAGGGTCTCACCAAACCACTGACATGGGTGAATATGGCCACCCTGTAGCAACTCTGCTGAGTGAGACAGTCCATTTAAAATTTACAGTGCACACCCAGATGTATTCGTGTACCAGACAGAGGGAGATTTGACACACTGCTTATGGTTGTGCATATTAAAATTAGGAGAGGATGGAAAAAGAATCAAGAAGAAAATCCTACCAACAGTGCTACTTAAGGAAAGTGAAGAGCATTGATGCATGAACAGTGGCGTTAAACTGTGTATAGTATTGTGCAGATATGGGCAAATGTTGGGAAACAAATGTATTATTGGGTGATTATATTTGGCTTAACTTAAACGTGCATATTGTCTCGGGAGGCATTTTGCTTGAATTGCACAATGATTGGAATATTAATTTGAGGAAGATAAAATGACACATGCGAATTAAGAAAGAACTACAAAGATTTAAGACCAATACATAGTACAGCCATACTACACACCATTCATTCTTTCTGGTGAGCCCGTCTGAGGCCAGATAAATATCAAATACAATTACAAAACATCATTTGCTAGGGAAGGAAATGGGCTCTATGTGTGAGCCAAGCTGTTAGTCCAAACTCACCTGGTGAAGTCTGTCATCTCCATCATGATCATGCACATCTGCTTAGCCAACACAATGATGTCATTGCCACTGTCATCCCACTTGGACACCTCAGCATCCAGCTTGCTCTTCTCTTCCTGGAAGCTAGCCACCTGTTCAGCAATCTTTGCCTTCTGCTCCTGGGGCAACTGGGCCATTATAGCCTGGAGGAGCAATTATGGAAAGCGTAGAGGGTTAGCACACGAGACCTCAACATACCATTTCTGCCTCCAGGGCATTTTATTTTATGTCTGCCCCATGGTATCAATGGATGCGCATACGTTTCTTGCCAGGCAAGAGCATGGTGTTTGATATCAAAACATGCAAATGGGATGCGAACAACATTAGACACACCTCTACATATAATGCACTGCAGCTCAACAACACTGCAAATTACCGGCTAAATAATAAATATAGTTAAATAAATACCTATCTTACAGTGTCAATCAAAAATGCATAATATAGAGTCTGTCTTTTCTGTAAATAAATGTCATCAATACCAGTGCTCTAAGATTTCACCGATTGGTCGAGGTTAAGGAGGGGATTGTAAACCTTTTTACCTACAAAAGCTGGGTTCAAAAAGGGGTTCGCATGGGACATCTTCTGGAAAAATATACATTTATTGAAATCTTAGACTCTGGCCTCTGAAGAAAATCCATATAAGCGCATTTGTTTAGCTGTACTTAATATCATGTGCAAATGTGTTTAGCACCATTTTTATCCATCTTCTTGGCTGGTAGGTTAAAGAGCAGTGTCTAAACAGGCAATCAGACATTCAATAAAAGCGCTTGTGAGGCCGAAGTGGGCAGACACTTAAGAGCAGGAAATCGAATATCATCGCAAGAGCATTCATTCCATTACTGGTAAATGGGACTCCCTTCTCTAGAGTCACCTAAGCTTGAACAAATCTGTTCAGGGCAGTGCACAGATCTAAAAAAAAAATAAAATAAATAAAAAACTCTCACATAATCTTTGGTAAACATAAACAGCATAGAAATGTCCTGACGGACCACTGCCATTAGGGATTTTTGAGATGAATGCAATACTCTGTATTCTTTAAATCAGTGGTTCCCAACCTATTTTCCTTGGTGCCCCCCCTACTTTTATCTAAGAAAAGCTGAGCCCCCCCAACAGCTGACAAAACACGCACACAGAAAAAGATGATGTAATTTGAAAATAAGCGCTGCTTTTGACACCATTGATCACAACATCATGTTAGACAGACTGAGGCACTGGGTGGGGATCTCCGGTACTGCCCTAGAATGGTTTTCATCCTACCTGTCAAATAGGAAGTTTTGCGTGTCTGTAAACAACTATGTCTCTTTGTGCTGTCCAGTCAAATATGGTGTGCCTCAGGGGTCGGTCTTAGGATGCATTTTGTTTTCCCTTGTATCTGCTTCACCTTGGACATATTATCCATAAACATGGCATTTCTTTTCATATTTATGCTGATGACACACAAATATACTTGCCCGTCAGATCCACAGACCCTGGAATGCTGAGTTCACTTACCGACTGCCTTTGTGAAGTTAACAAATGGATGTCAAATAATTTCCTCCAGCTGAACTCAGACAAAACAGAAATCCTGGTCATCGGGTCCCAACAGATAGCTAACCAAATACTGCCATCTGCGGGTTCCCTAGTAAATCGCATTAAGCCTGTTGCAAAGAACCTTGGTGTTTGGTTTGATAGTAATTTAAATTTCGAGCAGCACACCACAAAGCTTGTTCAATCAAGTTTTTATCAACTTAGAAATATAGCAAAAATTCGATCTATGTTAACTTTTAAGGACACCGAGACCATTTTACACACCTTCATCTCATCACGTCTGGATTATTGCAACAGCCTTTTCACCTGTTTAACCAAAAAATCTATTGATCGACTCCAGACTGTCCAGAACTCAGCTGCCAGGCTTTTAACCAGAAAAAAGAAATATGACCACATTACTCCTATTTTAGCTTCATTACACTGGCTCCCAGTATGTTTTAGAATTGACTTTAAAATTCTATTGATCACTTTTAAAGCTCTTCATGGCCTCTCGCCTTGTTATATTTCTGAACTTTTAGTCCCATACGCACCAGCACGTACCTTGAGATCCTCGGGCAGAGGTCTGTTGTCTGTTCCAGAGTCTCGACTGAAAACTAAAGGGGACAGAGCGTTTTTCCTGTCAGGGCCCCGAGGCTCTGGAACAGCCTGCCCGAGGAAATCAGGTCGGCTGAGTCAGTGAACTCTTTTAAGTCCCTTCTTAAAACATACTTTTATAGGAGAGCTTTTCCCGATCTTATTTGACTTTATTTTATCCCTTTTATTTTATTGTATTTTACTAATTTTATATT